>NC_138991.1:15193453-15773261 GCF_964341445.2 Mesoplodon mirus
TAATCCTCCAGCTAACTGACATCTCCGTGCTCCCATTTCCTCCCTCGCAGTATCATTAGGAAACTACAAAGAAATAATTTGGGGAAAATGACAAGCACAGAGCCTGGCACGTGGCCAGTCTCACAAAAAAGGGTAGTTGCCCTTCTTTAACAGAAGTAAGAAGCCCCCTCTCCATACAAATGACCTTGTGGAAGGGTGTTCCTTGGAAAAATGGACAATTGAGCCTCATGCTTCTTCTTTTATCCTTCTAAGAGCCCAGGAGAACAACTTGCCCCCAAATTTGACCTGGCCCAAGAAGTAAAGAAAGAAAGCTTTCATGTTGAGGTGTCTCCCAGATATTTTTGTAGCTTGGGGTGCCCATTAAGAGGTAGATGGTATTGTAATAGGTTTTCTTCCAATACTTGGTAGGGCCCAGTCTGAGGGCAGAAAGAGGGGAGGTGTCCACTGCTCTGCAGAATAATGAGAAGGACCACCATCTCCATGGACAGTGTTGGATAAGGTTCTTAGGTGCAAAAATCAGATTCCACGCAAGTTAGCTTAATTAGGAAATTATTTTATTGATTATAAGGATGTAGAATTTTAAATGACAGATAGGAAAATGTTCAACATCACGGTGGGGGAAAGGGACTTCTTTAATGAAAAGATCTCTGCCATCACTGATTCTCGGAACTAGATTCCAGAAATTATACCAACGATACCCACAAGGAGAATAGTGATGGTGGGGAGGGGGATGAAGGTGAGGATGCAGTGAGGATGAGGGTTAGGACTAGAATACTTGCTTCAAATCCCAGGCCCTGTAGTCACTCCAGTCATGAGGAATGTGCTCCTGCTTTCATTCCTTCCTTCCTCAAATACTTATGGACGGTCTGCTTTGTGACAGGAACCGTGCTAAGCGCTAGGGATAAAGGGAAGACTTTCTCTCATGGCGCTTAGAGCTGACTGGATGAGACAAAGCTAAAGCAAGTAGACCCACGGGGGGAAGGAGAGAGCCAGGGTTCTGCTGAGGAGGGTGGGGTTGAGAAGGAAGCTGGGGAGGCTGAACTGTTTCAGAAGCAGCCACAGCCAGCCCTGCGTGCGTCCTCCTTGGACTTCAGCATGTTGAGGGAGCACAGTTCACTGGTCCTCTGCAAAAAGAAAGGGACTGGCTGAATGACATCTCTGAAGCCCCAGACTTGGACACGGTACACTCTGTTGGGTCCTAGACCATCCCAGAAAAGAGCAACCACAGTCCTCCCAGAACCAGGATGACCAACAAGAAGGAAGTGAGTTTTCCAAGCCTAGGTGGGGTGCTCAGGAACTCTGCAGACCTGCTCTGTAAGGTGGCTGACTCAGTGTTCCCATCTGAAAAAGGGGAGCATGTGAGGAGCCTCAGATTCTCACGACGGGGCTTCTAGAGTGACCTTCTGCCAAGCTGGCCCGTGGAGGATCTCCTCAGTGTGAGGTTTCACAGGACACTGCAGCCACTTCTCCTGGGAGGCAGCGAGGAGGAAAGACACTGCGCAGCTGTGAATGGTGGGTGGTCCCCTGAGCCCCTTCTCTTTCCCCAGCCCTTCCCCTCCCACCCTGATCTGCCCCTGTCTTACTCGAGGGCCAACTGGAAAAACCACAGGTCTTCATGCAGTCCCCTGATGTCAGGAAGTTGTTTTGCCTGCCGAAACAGCCGCCATATTCGAAGGTCTCGCAGAGCCTGGAGCTGGCACTGTAGAAGTACCTGATAAATATGCCCTTGCAGGAACCAGCGTAGGGAGGGTCCAGGCAGAAGGCAGGCCGTGGGTCTGCAAGGATGGGAGGGACTCTAGGTCAGTTATGAGGATGGTCATCAAAGCTTGGTCTATAAGGTCAACAACAGCAACACCCAGCTTGTTTGCAATAGAGAATGTTGGGGTGCAGGGGTGTGAAGTGTGAAAAGGCCAGTCAAGGGCCTTTGCTCCGACACATTACTATTTATGTTGTGGTGTGACCACGATATGGTAATCACCTTAAAAAATTATATCTTCTTCATGAAGTATTTATGCATTAATTGCCATAATACCTTAGATTAGTTTTGAAACAGTCTACAAGAAAAAGAGGACCCACATCAATAATATTCTCCACATGTTGATAATTGTTGAAGCTGGATGATGGTTAAATGGGGTTTGTAACACTATTCTCCGTACTTAATTGAATGGTTGAAAGTTTCCACTGTTAAAAAAAAAAAGTGTGAAGAGAATCCCCTGGTGGTCCTGTGGTTAGGACTCCGTTTTTCCACTGCAGGGGGCCCAGGTTCGATCCCTGGTCAGGGAACTAAGATCCCACAAGCTGAGTGGTGCAGCCAAAAAAAAAAAAAAAAAAAGTGTGAAGGAATCACGAGTTCATGAAAGAAAACACAACGGTGTGTTAGCTTTGGTTACCTCATGGGGACTGGAATAATGGAATATTGAGGTAATATTGATATCGTGATTTATAATAAATATATATTTGTCCTTCATCCCATTTCTGGTAACAGACTCCTAAAACCCCTGGAATTGCCAAAGTGAATAGAGCTATAAGTTGTCTTTTGTTATGGGACGGAGGTGACTGACTATTGGGAAGCCCCTAGTAACCCGAGGATGGGCGCTGGTTACCACAGGAACTAACTGCCTGACCAGAGGGTTGGAACTTTCATTCCCACCCTCCTCCACGGCCTCCCCCAGCCCCGCTCAGGGAGGGGAAAGGGGCTGGAGTTTGAACAATCACCAGTGGCCATGACTAGGTAGTGAAACCTGCATAAAACTCTCAACAGACCAAGGCATTCATGTTTTTCAGAAGAACTGGGATGGACCCAGGGAACAACATAGGTACACACTCCGTCATGGCTCACCTGGACCACTGCAGCAGCCTGCCCATGGGCTTCTGTCTTTGCCCTTGGCCCCCTAGAGGCCACTCTCCACACTGCAGCCGCAGGGACCCTGTGACAACTTGAATCCTATCCCATTGCTCCCATGACCAAGCCCTCATCCCTCTCAGTCAAATTCTGACTCTTATCTTACACGACCTGCCCCATGGCCCCTCTGCCTCATCCCCTTCCGCACCAGCCCCCCTTCACCCACTCAGCTCCAGCCACCCTGGTCCTGGCTGCTGCTCAAACACACCAGGCCCATTTTACTGAAGCCTCTGCTCCAGCACCTCCTTATCATAGAAGGTTTGCCGACCAGTCTGTGGAAAGAGCACAGCCTCCTTTATCCCCATCACTCTCTTCAAAATATTCTTCACGACCTGGCATATTATTTTCCCCTTTCTCTGTGATCTGTCTCCCTCTTAGGAGGCAAGTTAGTTTGCTATTTTGTGTACAGCTGTTTCCCCACATCAAGAACAATGCTTGTAAGGACTTGAGAAATATTGTTAATGGAATTGACCTCTCAGTTCATGCTCATGCTAAGTGTACGTTCATTGAATAGAATGGATATCACTGAATTGCTGTTAGTGAAAAGTCTATTTAATGATGAGGCAAGTCTATACAACTATGAATCTAGCTCTAACATTCTGTATCTTGAGAGGATAGTAAAGTGATAGACAGGGGGGCAAGGGGAAGGGCATTGAGTTTTGACTAATATTGTTCCCGCCTGGAAGAAAAACAGCCTTCGGTCCACGAACAGACTCACAGCAGTGCTAGATTTCTTGCCCTCCCTGTAGTTGCCTCAGGCAGAGCAGAAGTTCAGCTGCCCCGCACTTTTCTGATTAATTTTAATAATAGAGAAATAATCATTATTTGACACCTAAATATTTTGGTCTGGGAAGGGGAAGGTAAGTAGACTAAGTCTTCCAGATAAATACCTCTTGGGGGGAAATGGACATCATTGGTTATGAAATTCATGATTGGTTGGTTATCCCTTCAGAGGACCTGTGTAACACGTGTCCCCAGTCAGGTGAGGAAACCACAGACGACTTGCCCCAGGACACACAGCAGGTAAGTATTTAGGTCACCGTGATACTATCATGTTACAACCCATGTGATAAACTACCTGGTTCTGCCAGGAATTCTGAAAATACAGATAACTGCTAAGAGTTTCTGGGAGCACCGACGCATACTAAACACAACCCTGCCCCCGAGCCACAGTCACCAAGTTAAAGGGGAGAGTGACTCCGGGTTTTGTCCCTGAGAGCAAATATGTGGTGTCTCTACTGACACCAACCAATTCTGCAACGCCAACTGGGCGTCCCACGAGTCAATTCACTTCTGACACTAAAACCACAGAGTTAGTGCAGATTCAACAACATGAGGGCTCAGTCCAACAAGACAGCCCCATTTCAAATGCCAGTCACAAGTCCTGGGGTTACCCATACATGTGACCAACTTGCCTTAAATTCGGAGGTTCCATGACCCCACTTCCCATTTTCAGTAATTTATTAGAACCACGCACAGAACTCAGGAAAGCCCCTTACTTACTGCTCCCAGTTTATTACAAAGGTTGAAGCTCAGGGACGGCTGAATGGAGGAGACACATAGGGCAAAGGGGGGTTGAGGGGTGCAGAGCCTCCGTGCCCTCTCAGAACACTCTCCCCTCACATCACCTCGAATGTTCACCACTCTGGACGTTCTCCAAAACCCCGAAGTTTAGGGGTTTTTATTGAGGTTTCAATAGGTCAGCAAATTGATTGAATCATTGGTCACTGATGATTGAACTCAGCCTCTCCCAGAAGTACTACAGGTTGAAAGTTGTAATTCTCTAAGCACCTGATGAGACTTTTTGGAGACGGGCCCCATCCTTAAGCTATCCTGGGTCCCCTTCCTTGACTCATCGCATTACCATACAGAAGACAGTAAATTCCAAGGGTTGCAGGACATCTGGGCCAGGAACCAGGACAAGGATCAAATATGGATCTTTTCATTACACTACAGTGAGGGTCAGGGACAAGGCAGTGACCAGGAATAGTCTCAGAGATGGGGTCCCTGGTCAGGTGGAGTTTGGTGGGATACTTTTATTAAAAGCTGAGACATAATGATTCCTTTTGAGAGTCATGAAATGTCCCTGGAGTTACAACTGCCCAACTTCCCAGGAGACATCCAGAGAGGCTGTCAGCACCCACCCCACCCCTGCTCCCCAGCCCCTCCCATGGACTCCCCTCATCCCTCCCCAGCCTGTACAGGAGAGGTGAGCCGGGACTTACCTCTAACATGGCGCTTGTGTTTACCCACTGGGGTGCAGGCCACCAGGGTGCCCAGGAGGACCAGAAGAGCGGTGGACAGGCCGAGCCGGCTCATGTTCGTGGCCTTGCAGGAGGGCTTCTGAGGAAAGCTGGGGGCTGACGGAGCTTTTCATATCCCAGCTGAGGGGTGGGACAGGCAATGAGGAGGGGAGTGAGGAAGGGGTGGAGCTGGGCTCAGTCCTGTTTATTGCGTAATCTCCCCACCTAACCTGCTTCTGCCTGCTGGAGCCAAATGCCCAGTAACAGCGCTTCTCAGACTTGACTCTGCCTGTGGGTCTCGTGGAAACACAGATTGTGATTCCACGGGTGGAATTTTGTCCAATAGGTTGACTCAGGGAGCATCCCAGCACCTAGAGCAGTGCGTGGCAGGTGAGGGACGGTCAGTGGGTGGATGAGAGCAAATCAAAGGACAGATAAATGAATGGGAGTGCATTAGCTCTGGTCCTCCTTTTCAGCCTCCTGCTGACGTCATCACGTCTGGGCATCAATGCCCTTCACCCCCCACCCCAAATTCACTAACCTCAGAAGACAGGCGTGACACAGGACACCTTCCGGCAACCACTGCCACAGCTTCTCAGCTGGATGGAACTTGCTATTTACCTGGCACTGGTCCAAGCAGAAGCTGAGCTGGGGGAAGGCAATGTTCTCCTGGGAGACAAACCCTGATTTTCTGGGTAGAAAAAAGAGTAAGGGGGGCCTCCCTGGTGGCGCAGTGGTTGAGAGTCCGCCTGCCGATGCAGGGGATACGGGTTCGTGCCCCGGTCTGGGAGGATCCCATATGCCGCGGAGTGGCTGGGCCCGTGAGCCATGGCCGCTGAGCCTGCGCATCCGGAGCCTGTGCTCCGCAACGGGAGAGGCCACAACAGTGAGAGGCCCGCGTACGGAAAAAAAAAAAAAAAAAAAAGAGTAAGGGGTGTGGGCAGAGGGGAAGCAGGGAGCCGAACACGTCTCCACAGCACGACCACTTACCACCCCGCACCTGGTAACACCAACAGGAGAGCTGCCTGCCTGAGCGGACCTCAGGGGCTGGAGTGATCTGTGGGAGGCTGGAAAGATCGCCTGCAACATCTGCCCTTCTCGGGTCTCTCCACCTGTGGTTTTGGGGTCGGAGGATGTCAATTTGTATCCCAGCTCTCCCTTTCCCTAACTCTGTGACCTGTGGCCAGAAATCTCCCACAGCCCTGTGTTGTCAGGTGTCATCTGAGATCCCTGCTGCCCACGTCGTGGGGTTGCTATGGAAGCAGTGGAGTCAACAGACATATATTCCTTCTCCCTGCAAAGTCAGTCCTTGTAATAAGAATAATAGGGGCTTCCCTGGTGGCACAGCGGTTAAGAATCCGCCTGCCCATGCAGGGGACACGGATACGAGCCCTGGTCTGGACTCAAACATGCCACAGAGCAACTAAGCTCGTGCACCACAACTATTGAGCCCGCGTGCTGCAACTACTGAAGCCCGCACGCCTAGAGCCCATGCTCTGTAACAAGAGAAGCCACCGCAATGAGAAGCCCGCGCACCGCAACTAGAGAAAGCCCGCGTGCAGCAACGAAGACCCAACACAGCTGAAAATTAATTAATTAATTAATTAATTAATTTAAAAAAGAAGAATAATAATGAGTAAGGACAGCAGTAGACGCTTAGCTCCTTCCACGTGCCAGGCGTTATCCTAAGCATTGGACGTATATTAACCCATCTCATCCTCACTATAATCCTAAAAGAGGGCGAGGAAATCTTAATATTTCCTAACAATACAGAGGAGAAAATTGAGGCCACAGGAAATCTGTAATTTGCCCAAGGTCATGCTGGGTAGGAACAGGACCTGAACCCAGGGAACCGGCTTCAGAGTCTGCGCACCATGCACTCGGCTGCTTTGTAAGGTATAAAGTGCAGGCACGTGTGAAGGCTTACATACCCTCCCCTCTTCACTTGTCCCATCTATTCACTCCCAATTACAACCATGTACAGCAAGGCCCCCCCATACACACTCACTCATCCACACACAGACAAGCATCCTCCCACTAACACACACACACACTAACAGCTAACACTGCCGAGATGTGCTGATTACAATTCCCTCTGTGTAAATCTTTTATCTCCTTCCATGATCACATCAAATCTCTCCTCTCTAGGGTATATTTCTACCTTACCACCTATCACAGAGGAGAAGAAATGCAGCACAGAGAGGTGAAGGCATCACCCAGCACCAAACTGCTAATCAGCAGTAGAAACAAGACCACAGTCTAGCCTTCTAGGCAATCATACACACACACACACACACACACACACACTCTCTCTCTCTCACACACACACACACACACACCCTGTGCTCCACTTCCAGGGTCAATGAGAAGGGAGCTGGCTCAATGCCCAGAGGCCCCAGGAGCAAGCGCAGCCAAGTGTCACAGAGGCACACAGCTGGGTGATGGATGAACTGCAGAGGACGGGACGGGTTTGTGGCTGGCCCTTGAAGTGGGACAGTTTTGTGGCACAGAGTCTTCCACCTGTGGGCTTTAGTCTAACTCTGGGGATGTAATGTCAGAAGGGAATTGACTTTGGGGATGCCCAGTGGGTGTCGGAGAGTTGGTTGGTGTTGGTAGAGACACCATGGATTTGGTGTCTGGGGGAAAAACCCCCAGACCCACTTGTCGCTGGGCATTGGTGGCTGAGATGCGGCTTCGGGACAGGGGAGGAATGAGTGTGGGGCAGTGCATCCAGAAACTCTTACCCATTATCTGTATGTTAACAAGTCCCTGCAGATGTCAGGTGCTTCACTGACTGGATTTTGACAGAATAGTATCTTGACTTGAACTTACCACTCACCACGAAGTGACCAGGGGCCACTCACGTATCTGCAGTTTCCCCATGTAGACAGGTGACACCTGCCACGCAGGTTCTAGGAAGGGATTACCCATCATCACATAAAGAATACTTTCACATTCCATGGTCGATGCTATCCATTTCCAGCACGATGTCTTAGTCTGGGGAGTTCACTGGTGGCACAGTGGTTAAGAATCTGCCTGCCAATGCAGGGGACATGGGTTCGAGCCCTGTTTCGGGAAGATCCCACATGCCGTGGAGCAACTAAGCCTGTGTGCCACAACTACTGAGCCTGCACTCTAGAGCCCGTGAGCCTCAACTACTGAAGCCCGTATGCCTAGAGCCCGTGCTCCACAACAAGAGAAGCCACCGCAATGAGAAGCCCATGCTCCACAATGAAGAGTAGCCCCTGCTCACCTCAACTAGAGAAAGCCCGCGTGCCGCAATGAAGACCCAACACAGCCAGAAATAAATAAATAAATAAACAAACAAATAACCAAATAAATAAATGGACACCCTGTAATCATGGTTGAACACAGACAAAACAAGTTATGTTAACAAGCCACCAAAATGACCAAGCATCTCCCTATTCTGCCTCATATGAGTGACTGATGCTGCTTTACCAAATACAGTTCTAAACTCTATCTTGTCCTCTCTTCTTAGAGTTAAGATTACGATACATAGTCAGAGAACTGCCCCACTTCCTGACAGCATCCATCCAAAGCAAAGCCAGCTTATGAAACCTTCCTCAAATCACCTAACCATAGCACATTTCTTTAGGTCTTTTCTAACATCCTCTTAATGAGATGCTAGGTGGTTCCCCAAGGTGTGTGTTCTCCTTGCTGTAGTGAGTAATAAACCCAACTGGTTCAACCGGCAACAGGAGTGTTTCTGGAGGTGTGTGGCTAGAGACATTGACAGGTGGAATCATTAGCCTTATTCTGTAAAAAAGGAAAGAGAAACTCAGAGATTTGGAGAGATATTCCCAAGACTATAAGGTAGTAAGTGACAGAATCAGCTCTTTCTATTTTCTCATATTTAAAGACCCTGCTATGTGAGTCTCTATGCATCCGTTTCCTTATCTGTAGTGATGCAGTTAGACACTGTTCTCCAAAGGTCTCTCCAGCTCACGTCTTCCTAGAGGCAGGGGCATGAAAACATTGTCAAAGTGGCTTGGCTTGGGAGAGCTGGGACCTCCTTTTGACTGAGAACCCAGTGGATTCTAAACAAGTCATTCCCACAATGCCTTGCAGCTGGGACGGTCTAATAATGAACTTGAAGTGTGGTGCACCCTGGGAAATACCTCCATAAGCCTTGGATTCTTGCCCCACCTACATCCTACCCGCTCCTCTCAGCCACCCTCACTTAGGTGTTCATATTTCCACAGTATCTGATTGCCACAGCTCTTGACCTACTGGGGAAAGCAAGACTGGAGGGTGGGGCTTCCCTGGTGGCGCAGTGGTTAAGACCCCCGCCTGTTAATGCAGGGGACGCGGGTTTGAGCCCTGGTCTGGGAAGATCCCACATGCCGCGGAGCAACTAAGCCCATGCGCCACAACTACTGAGCCTGTGCTCTAGAGCCCATGCTCCACAACAAGAGAAGTCACCGCGATGAGAAGCCCGTGCACCGCAACGAAGAGTAGCCCCCGCTCACCGCAACTAGAGAAAGCCCCCACGCAGCAACAAAGACCCAACGCAGATAAAAATTAATTAATTAAATAAATTACAACAACAACAAATAAAGACTGGAGGGTGACCTGGGAGCTGTGATCCTACTGACCACCCTCTTATCCTTACACTAACCTCATCTCCAGCCCAGTGAGGGGGCACCTCAGGAAGGTGCCAACCATCCTAGCAGCATAAACTGTATGGAGCTCTAAAGAGTCATTCCCTTAACTCTGAGTCCTGAGAATCTGAAAGATGGTGAAAGGGACTTAGCAAATGTTAAGAAACTAAAAGAGACTTGGGTGGTGGTGGAGGGGTACTGCCCTGACGGCCATCTCCCAATGTCTGTAGAACTAACAAAGACAGCAGAATTTGTCTGTAGGGTTCTTAGGAAGAGAGTCAGGACCAATGTGGAAACACAGGGCCAGAGAGGAGGGGGACTCTTATTGGTTCAATAGGACAGAAGAGTGTTCTATTCATGAATGCTACCAGCTGGCACCTGCTGCCCAAGAGAAAGTGAGCTCCCCCTAGCAGGAGGTAAAAAACACTGAGGTTGGTTGACTAGCTACCTTCTATGAAATTTTAACATTTAATTATTCAGAAGCCTTCTCCAGTGTTTTTCCAAAACCGAATTTCTCTTCCACTGGTACCTCTACACACCCATATGGCTCAGCTCTAACGGGTCTGCTTCTTAGAGATGATAAAAGCGGCTGCCTCACTCCCCTCAGGAGCTGGGACTAGCAGAAGGGAGCAGAAAACTCAAGCTGTGGAACCAGGGCTCTCACGCAAATACGGTGGTTCCCCCACCCCTCGTAGGTAACTTCTGTTCCCCTACTCTGTACAGGGGGACTCCCAGGTTCATTGTATTCAGGGCTGGGTGGACTCTGAGGAACAAATTGGGGTCTCCTCGTGATGCTCAAAGGCTACTTGGAAAGCAATACAGACTCCGACCTGGGAAATGGAGGGATGTACAATCTCTGTTCTCACCTCTGCCTCTTTGTCTTGCCCCAAAGCTCCTGTTTGCCCTCTTCTCTCTACCGGACAGAATCCCATTCACCCTTCCAAACTCAGCTCAGTCATCGCCTCTTCTGGGAAACTGGCCTTGACCTCTTCAGGGAGGCTGGCCTTGATCTCTTCAGGTGACAGCCAGGGCCTCCACCTCAGCTCCCACAGTAGCCCCAGGAAACTAATCCTCCAGCTAACTGACATCTCCGTGCTCCCATTTCCTCCCTCGCAGTATCATTAGGAAACTACAAAGAAATAATTTGGGGAAAATGACAAGCACAGAGCCTGGCACGTGGCCAGTCTCACAAAAAAGGGTAGTTGCCCTTCTTTAACAGAAGTAAGAAGCCCCCTCTCCATACAAATGACCTTGTGGAAGGGTGTTCCTTGGAAAAATGGACAATTGAGCCTCATGCTTCTTCTTTTATCCTTCTAAGAGCCCAGGAGAACAACTTGCCCCCAAATTTGACCTGGCCCAAGAAGTAAAGAAAGAAAGCTTTCATGTTGAGGTGTCTCCCAGATATTTTTGTAGCTTGGGGTGCCCATTAAGAGGTAGATGGTATTGTAATAGGTTTTCTTCCAATACTTGGTAGGGCCCAGTCTGAGGGCAGAAAGAGGGGAGGTGTCCACTGCTCTGCAGAATAATGAGAAGGACCACCATCTCCATGGACAGTGTTGGATAAGGTTCTTAGGTGCAAAAATCAGATTCCACGCAAGTTAGCTTAATTAGGAAATTATTTTATTGATTATAAGGATGTAGAATTTTAAATGACAGATAGGAAAATGTTCAACATCACGGTGGGGGAAAGGGACTTCTTTAATGAAAAGATCTCTGCCATCACTGATTCTCGGAACTAGATTCCAGAAATTATACCAACGATACCCACAAGGAGAATAGTGATGGTGGGGAGGGGGATGAAGGTGAGGATGCAGTGAGGATGAGGGTTAGGACTAGAATACTTGCTTCAAATCCCAGGCCCTGTAGTCACTCCAGTCATGAGGAATGTGCTCCTGCTTTCATTCCTTCCTTCCTCAAATACTTATGGACGGTCTGCTTTGTGACAGGAACCGTGCTAAGCGCTAGGGATAAAGGGAAGACTTTCTCTCATGGCGCTTAGAGCTGACTGGATGAGACAAAGCTAAAGCAAGTAGACCCACGGGGGGAAGGAGAGAGCCAGGGTTCTGCTGAGGAGGGTGGGGTTGAGAAGGAAGCTGGGGAGGCTGAACTGTTTCAGAAGCAGCCACAGCCAGCCCTGCGTGCGTCCTCCTTGGACTTCAGCATGTTGAGGGAGCACAGTTCACTGGTCCTCTGCAAAAAGAAAGGGACTGGCTGAATGACATCTCTGAAGCCCCAGACTTGGACACGGTACACTCTGTTGGGTCCTAGACCATCCCAGAAAAGAGCAACCACAGTCCTCCCAGAACCAGGATGACCAACAAGAAGGAAGTGAGTTTTCCAAGCCTAGGTGGGGTGCTCAGGAACTCTGCAGACCTGCTCTGTAAGGTGGCTGACTCAGTGTTCCCATCTGAAAAAGGGGAGCATGTGAGGAGCCTCAGATTCTCACGACGGGGCTTCTAGAGTGACCTTCTGCCAAGCTGGCCCGTGGAGGATCTCCTCAGTGTGAGGTTTCACAGGACACTGCAGCCACTTCTCCTGGGAGGCAGCGAGGAGGAAAGACACTGCGCAGCTGTGAATGGTGGGTGGTCCCCTGAGCCCCTTCTCTTTCCCCAGCCCTTCCCCTCCCACCCTGATCTGCCCCTGTCTTACTCGAGGGCCAACTGGAAAAACCACAGGTCTTCATGCAGTCCCCTGATGTCAGGAAGTTGTTTTGCCTGCCGAAACAGCCGCCATATTCGAAGGTCTCGCAGAGCCTGGAGCTGGCACTGTAGAAGTACCTGATAAATATGCCCTTGCAGGAACCAGCGTAGGGAGGGTCCAGGCAGAAGGCAGGCCGTGGGTCTGCAAGGATGGGAGGGACTCTAGGTCAGTTATGAGGATGGTCATCAAAGCTTGGTCTATAAGGTCAACAACAGCAACACCCAGCTTGTTTGCAATAGAGAATGTTGGGGTGCAGGGGTGTGAAGTGTGAAAAGGCCAGTCAAGGGCCTTTGCTCCGACACATTACTATTTATGTTGTGGTGTGACCACGATATGGTAATCACCTTAAAAAATTATATCTTCTTCATGAAGTATTTATGCATTAATTGCCATAATACCTTAGATTAGTTTTGAAACAGTCTACAAGAAAAAGAGGACCCACATCAATAATATTCTCCACATGTTGATAATTGTTGAAGCTGGATGATGGTTAAATGGGGTTTGTAACACTATTCTCCGTACTTAATTGAATGGTTGAAAGTTTCCACTGTTAAAAAAAAAAAGTGTGAAGAGAATCCCCTGGTGGTCCTGTGGTTAGGACTCCGTTTTTCCACTGCAGGGGGCCCAGGTTCGATCCCTGGTCAGGGAACTAAGATCCCACAAGCTGAGTGGTGCAGCCAAAAAAAAAAAAAAAAAAAGTGTGAAGGAATCACGAGTTCATGAAAGAAAACACAACGGTGTGTTAGCTTTGGTTACCTCATGGGGACTGGAATAATGGAATATTGAGGTAATATTGATATCGTGATTTATAATAAATATATATTTGTCCTTCATCCCATTTCTGGTAACAGACTCCTAAAACCCCTGGAATTGCCAAAGTGAATAGAGCTATAAGTTGTCTTTTGTTATGGGACGGAGGTGACTGACTATTGGGAAGCCCCTAGTAACCCGAGGATGGGCGCTGGTTACCACAGGAACTAACTGCCTGACCAGAGGGTTGGAACTTTCATTCCCACCCTCCTCCACGGCCTCCCCCAGCCCCGCTCAGGGAGGGGAAAGGGGCTGGAGTTTGAACAATCACCAGTGGCCATGACTAGGTAGTGAAACCTGCATAAAACCCTCAACAGACCAAGGCATTCATGTTTTTCAGAAGAACTGGGATGGACCCAGGGAACAACATAGGTACACACTCCGTCATGGCTCACCTGGACCACTGCAGCAGCCTGCCCATGGGCTTCTGTCTTTGCCCTTGGCCCCCTAGAGGCCACTCTCCACACTGCAGCCGCAGGGACCCTGTGACAACTTGAATCCTATCCCATTGCTCCCATGACCAAGCCCTCATCCCTCTCAGTCAAATTCTGACTCTTATCTTACACGACCTGCCCCATGGCCCCTCTGCCTCATCCCCTTCCGCACCAGCCCCCCTTCACCCACTCAGCTCCAGCCACCCTGGTCCTGGCTGCTGCTCAAACACACCAGGCCCATTTTACTGAAGCCTCTGCTCCAGCACCTCCTTATCATAGAAGGTTTGCCGACCAGTCTGTGGAAAGAGCACAGCCTCCTTTATCCCCATCACTCTCTTCAAAATATTCTTCACGACCTGGCATATTATTTTCCCCTTTCTCTGTGATCTGTCTCCCTCTTAGGAGGCAAGTTAGTTTGCTATTTTGTGTACAGCTGTTTCCCCACATCAAGAACAATGCTTGTAAGGACTTGAGAAATATTGTTAATGGAATTGACCTCTCAGTTCACGCTCATGCTAAGTGTACGTTCATTGAATAGAATGGATATCACTGAATTGCTGTTAGTGAAAAGTCTATTTAATGATGAGGCAAGTCTATACAACTATGAATCTAGCTCTAACATTCTGTATCTTGAGAGGATAGTAAAGTGATAGACAGGGGGGCAAGGGGAAGGGCATTGAGTTTTGACTAATATTGTTCCCGCCTGGAAGAAAAACAGCCTTCGGTCCACGAACAGACTCACAGCAGTGCTAGATTTCTTGCCCTCCCTGTAGTTGCCTCAGGCAGAGCAGAAGTTCAGCTGCCCCGCACTTTTCTGATTAATTTTAATAATAGAGAAATAATCATTATTTGACACCTAAATATTTTGGTCTGGGAAGGGGAAGGTAAGTAGACTAAGTCTTCCAGATAAATACCTCTTGGGGGGAAATGGACATCATTGGTTATGAAATTCATGATTGGTTGGTTATCCCTTCAGAGAACCTGTGTAACACGTGTCCCCAGTCAGGTGAGGAAACCACAGACGACTTGCCCCAGGACACACAGCAGGTAAGTATTTAGGTCACCGTGATACTATCATGTTACAACCCATGTGATAAACTACCTGGTTCTGCCAGGAATTCTGAAAATACAGATAACTGCTAAGAGTTTCTGGGAGCACCGACGCATACTAAACACAACCCTGCCCCCGAGCCACAGTCACCAAGTTAAAGGGGAGAGTGACTCCGGGTTTTGTCCCTGAGAGCAAATATGTGGTGTCTCTACTGACACCAACCAATTCTGCAACGCCAACTGGGCGTCCCACGAGTCAATTCACTTCTGACACTAAAACCACAGAGTTAGTGCAGATTCAACAACATGAGGGCTCAGTCCAACAAGACAGCCCCATTTCAAATGCCAGTCACAAGTCCTGGGGTTACCCATACATGTGACCAACTTGCCTTAAATTCGGAGGTTCCATGACCCCACTTCCCATTTTCAGTAATTTATTAGAACCACGCACAGAACTCAGGAAAGCCCCTTACTTACTGCTCCCAGTTTATTACAAAGGTTGAAGCTCAGGGACGGCTGAATGGAGGAGACACATAGGGCAAAGGGGGGTTGAGGGGTGCAGAGCCTCCGTGCCCTCTCAGAACACTCTCCCCTCACATCACCTCGAATGTTCACCACTCTGGACGTTCTCCAAAACCCCGAAGTTTAGGGGTTTTTATTGAGGTTTCAATAGGTCAGCAAATTGATTGAATCATTGGTCACTGATGATTGAACTCAGCCTCTCCCCAGAAGTACTACAGGTTGAAAGTTCTAATTCTCTAATCACCTGATGAGACTTTTTGGAGATGGGCCCCATCCTTAAGCTATCCTGGGTCCCCTTCCTTGACTCATCACATTACCATACAGAAGACAGTAAATTCCAAGGGTTGCAGGACATCTGGGCCAGGAACCAGGACAAGGATCAAATATGGATCTTTTCATTACACTACAGTGAGGGTCAGGGACAAGGCAGTGACCAGGAATAGTCTCAGAGATGGGGTCCCTGGTCAGGTGGAGTTCGGTGGGATACTTTTTTTAAAAGCTGAGACATAATGATTCCTTTTGAGAGTCATGAAATGTCCCTGGAGTTACAAATGCCCAGCTTCCCAGGAGACATCCAGAGAGGCTGTCAGCACCCACCCCACCCCTGCTCCCCAGCCCCTCCCATGGACTCCCCTCATCCCTCCCCAGCCTGTACAGGAGAGGTGAGCCGGGACTTACCTTTAACATGGCGCTTGTGTTTACCCACTGGGGTGCAGGCCACCAGGGTGCCCAGGAGGACCAGAAGAGCGGTGGACAGGCCGAGCCGGCTCATGTTCGTGGCCTTGCAGGAGGGCTTCTGAGGGAAGCTGGGGGCTGACAGAGCTTTTCATATCCCAGCTGAGGGGTGGGACAGGCAATGAGGAGGGGAGTGAGGAAGGGGTGGAGCTGGGCTCAGTCCTGTTTATTGCGTAATCTCCCCACCTAACCTGCTTCTGCCTGCTGGAGCCAAATGCCCAGTAACAGCGCTTCTCAGACTTGACTCTGCCTGTGGGTCTCGTGGAAACACAGATTGTGATGCCACGGGTGGAATTTTGTCCAATAGGTTGACTCAGGGAGCATCCCAGCACCTAGAGCAGTGCGTGGCAGGTGAGGGACGGTCAGTGAGTGGATGAGAGCAAATCAAAGGACAGATAAATGAACGGGAGTGCATTAGCTCTGGTCCTCCTTTTCAGCCTCCTGCTGACGTCATCACGTCTGGGCATCAATGCCCTTCACCCCCCACCCCAAATTCACTAACCTCAGAAGACAGGCGTGACACAGGACACCTTCCGGCAACCACTGCCACAGCTTCTCAGCTGGATGGAACTTGCTATTTACCTGGCACTGGTCCAAGCAGAAGCTGAGCTGGGGGAAGGCAATGTTCTCCTGGGAGACAAACCCTGATTTTCTGGGTAGAAAAAAGAGTAAGGGGCGTGGGCAGAGGGGAAGCAGGGAGCCGAACACGTCTCCACAGCACGACCACTTACCACCCCGCACCTGGTAACACCAACAGGAGAGCTGCCTGCCTGAGCGGACCTCAGGGGCTGGAGTGATCTGTGGGAGGCTGGAAAGATCGCCTGCAACATCTGCCCTTCTCGGGTCTCTCCACCTGTGGTTTTGGGGTCGGAGGATGTCAATTTGCATCCCAGCTCTCCCTTTCCCTAACTCTGTGACCTGTGGCCAGAAATCTCCCACCGCCCTGTGTTGTCAGGTGTCATCTGAGATCCCTGCTGCCCACATCGTGGGGTTGCTATGGAAGCAGTGGAGTCAACAGACATATATTCCTTCTCCCTGCAAAGTCAGTCCTTGTAATAAGAATAATAGGGGCTTCGCTGGTGGCGCAGCGGTTAAGAACCCGCCTGCCAATGCAGGGGACACGGATACGAGCCCTGGTCTGGACTCAAACATGCCACAGAGCAACTAAGCTCGTGCACCACAACTATTGAGCCCGCGTGCTGCAACTACTGAAGCCCGCACGCCTAGAGCCCATGCTCTGTAACAAGAGAAGCCACCGCAATGAGAAGCCCGCGCACCGCAACTAGAGAAAGCCCGCGTGCAGCAACGAAGACCCAACACAGGTGAAAATTAATTAATTAATTAATTTTTTACAAAAGAAGAATAATAATGAGTAAGGACAACAGTAGATGCTTAGCTCCTTCCACGTGCCAGGCATTATCCTAAGCATTGGATGTATATTAACCCATCTCATCCTCACGATAATCCTAACAGAGGGCGAGGAAATCTTAATATTTCCTAACAATACAGAGGAGAAAATTGAGGCCACAGGAAATCTGTAATTTGCCCGAGGTCATGCTGGGTAGGAACAGGACCTGAACCCAGGGAACCGGCTTCAGAGTCTGCGCACCATGCACTCGGCTGCTTTGTAAGGTATAAAGTGCAGGCACGTGTGAAGGCTTACATACCCTCCCCTCTTCACTTGTCCCATCTATTCACTCCCAATTACAACCATGTACAGCAAGGCCCCCCCATACACACTCACTCATCCACACACAGACAAGCATCCTCCCACTAACACACACACACACTAACAGCTAACACTGCCGAGATGTGCTGATTACAATTCCCTCTGTGTAAATCTTTTATCTCCTTCCATGATCACATCAAATCTCTCCTCTCTAGGGTATATTTCTACCTTACCACCTATCACAGAGGAGAAGAAATGCAGCACAGAGAGGTGAAGGCATCACCCAGCACCAAACTGCTAATCAGCAGTAGAAACAAGACCACAGTCTAGCCTTCTAGGCAATCATACACACACACACACACACACACACTCACACACACACACACACACACACTCTCTCTCTCTCTCACACACACACACACACACCCTGTGCTCCACTTCCAGGGTCAATGAGAAGGGAGCTGGCTCAATGCCCAGAGACCCCAGGAGCAAGCGCAGCCAAGTGTCACAGAGGCACACAGCTGGGTGATGGATGAGCTGCAGAGGACGGGACGGGTTTGTGGCTGGCCCTTGAAGTGGGACAGTTTTGTGGCACAGAGTCTTCCACCTGTGGGCTTTAGTCTAACTCTGGGGATGTAATGTCAGAAGGGAATTGACTTTGGGGATGCCCAGTGGGTGTCGGAGAGTTGGTTGGTGTTGGTAGAGACACCATGGATTTGGTGTCTGGGGGAAAAACCCCCAGACCCACTTGTCGCTGGGCATTGGTGGCTGAGATGCGGCTTCGGGACAGGGGAGGAATGAGTGTGGGGCAGTGCATCCAGAAACTCTTACCCATTATCTGTATGTTAACAAGTCCCTGCAGATGTCAGGTGCTTCACTGACTGGATTTTGACAGAATAGTATCTTGACTTGAACTTACCACTCACCACGAAGTGACCAGGGGCCACTCACGTATCTGCAGTTTCCCCATGTAGACAGGTGACACCTGCCACGCAGGTTCTAGGAAGGGATTACCCATCATCACATAAAGAATACTTTCACATTCCATGGCCGATGCTATCCATTTCCAGCACGATGTCTTAGTCTGGGGAGTTCACTGGTGGCACAGTGGTTAAGAATCTGCCTGCCAATGCAGGGGACATGGGTTCGAGCCCTGTTTCGGGAAGATCCCACATGCCGTGGAGCAACTAAGCCTGTGTGCCACAACTACTGAGCCTGCACTCTAGAGCCCGTGAGCCTCAACTACTGAAGCCCGTATGCCTAGAGCCCGTGCTCCACAACAAGAGAAGCCACCGCAATGAGAAGCCCATGCTCCACAATGAAGAGTAGCCCCTGCTCACCTCAACTAGAGAAAGCCCGCGTGCCGCAATGAAGACCCAACACAGCCAGAAATAAATAAATAAATAAACAAACAAATAACCAAATAAATAAATGGACACCCTGTAATCATGGTTGAACACAGACAAAACAAGTTATGTTAACAAGCCACCAAAATGACCAAGCATCTCCCTATTCTGCCTCATATGAGTGACTGATGCTGCTTTACCAAATACAGTTCTAAACTCTATCTTGTCCTCTCTTCTTAGAGTTAAGATTACGATACATAGTCAGAGAACTGCCCCACTTCCTGACAGCATCCATCCAAAGCAAAGCCAGCTTATGAAACCTTCCTCAAATCACCTAACCATAGCACATTTCTTTAGGTCTTTTCTAACATCCTCTTAATGAGATGCTAGGTGGTTCCCCAAGGTGTGTGTTCTCCTTGCTGTAGTGAGTAATAAACCCAACTGGTTCAACCGGCAACAGGAGTGTTTCTGGAGGTGTGTGGCTAGAGACATTGACAGGTGGAATCATTAGCCTTATTCTGTAAAAAAGGAAAGAGAAACTCAGAGATTTGGAGAGATATTCCCAAGACTATAAGGTAGTAAGTGACACAACCAGCTCTTTCTATTTCCTCATATTTAAAGACCCTGCTATGTGGGTCTCTATGCATCCGTTTCCTTATCTGTAGTGATGCAGTTAGACACTGTTCTCCAAAGGTCTCTCCAGCTCACGTCTTCCTAGAGGCAGGGGCATGAAAACATTGTCAAAGTGGCTTGGCTTGGGAGAGCTGGGACCTCCTTTTGACTGAGAACCCAGTGGATTCTAAACAAGTCATTCCCACAATGCCTTGCAGCTGGGACGGTCTAATAATGAACTTGAAGTGTGGTGCACCCTGGGAAATACCTCCATAAGCCTTGGATTCCTGCCCCACCTACATCCTACCCACTCCTCTCAGCCACCCTCACTTAGGTGTTCATATTTCCACAGTATCTGATTGCCACAGCTCTTGACCTACTGGGGAAAGCAACCTGGTGGCGCAGTGGTTAAGACCCCGCCTGTCAATGCAGGGGACGCGGGTTCGAGCCCTGGTCTGGGAAGATCCCACATGCCGCGGAGCAACTAAGCCCATGCGCCACAACTACTGAGCCTGTGCTCTAGAGCCCATGCTCCGCAACAAGAGAAGCCACCACGATGAGAAGCCCGTGCACCGCAACGAAGAGTAGCCCCCGCTCACCGCAACTAGAGAAAGCCCCTGCGCAGCAACAAAGACCCAACACAGACAAAAATTAATTAATTAAATAAATCACACTCACACACAAAAGACTGGAGGGTGACCTGGGAGCTGTGATCCTACTGACCATCCTCTTATCCTTACACTAACCTCATCTCCAGCCCAGTGAGGGGGCACCTCAGGAAGGTGCCAACCATCCTAGCAGCATAAACTGTATGGAGCTCTAAAGAGTCATTCCCTTAACTCTGAGTCCTGAGAATCTGAAAGATGGTGAAAGGGACTTAGCAAATGTTAAGAAACTAAAAGAGACTTGGGTGGTGGTGGAGGGGTACTGCCCTGACGGCCATCTCCCAATGTCTGTAGAACTAACAAAGACAGCAGAATTTGTCTGTAGGGTTCTTAGGAAGAGAGTCAGGACCAATGTGGAAACACAGGGCCAGAGAGGAGGGGGACTCTTATTGGTTCAATAGGACAGAAGAGTGTTCTATTCATGAATGCTACCAGCTGGCACCTGCTGCCCAAGAGAAAGTGAGCTCCCCCTAGCAGGAGGTAAAAAACACTGAGGTTGGTTGACTAGCTACCTGCTATGAAATTTCAACATTTAATTATTCAGAAGCCTTCTCCAGTGTTTTTCCAAAACCGAATTTCTCTTCCACTGGTACCTCTACACACCCATATGGCTCAGCTCTAACGGGTCTGCTTCTTAGAGATGATAAAAGCGGCTGCCTCACTCCCCTCAGAAGCTGGGACTAGCAGAAGGGAGCAGAAAACTCAAGCTGTGGAACCAGGGCTCTCATGCAAATACGGTGGTTCCCCCACCCCTCGTAGGTAACTTCTGTTCCCCTACTCTGTACAGGGGGACTCCCAGGTTCATTGTATTCAGGGCTGGGTGGACTCTGAGGAACAAGTTGGGGTCTCCTCGTGATGCTCAAAGGCTACCTGGGAACCAATACAGACTCCGACCTGGGAAATGGAGGGATGTACAATCTCTGTTCTCACCTCTGCCTCTTTGTCTTGCCCCAAAGCTCCTGTTTGCCCTCTTCTCTCTACCGGACAGAATCCCATTCACCCTTCCAAACTCAGCTCAGTCATCGCCTCTTCTGGGAAACTGGCCTTGACCTCTTCAGGGAGGCTGGCCTTGACCTCTTCAGGGAGGCTGGCCTTGATCTCTTCAGGTGACAGCCAGGGCCTCCACCTCGGCTCCCACAGTAGCCCCAGGAAACTAATCCTCCAGCTAACTGACATCTCCGTGCTCCCATTTCCTCCCTCGCAGTATCATTTGGAAAATCCAAAGAAATAATTTGGGGAAAATGACAAGCACAGAGCCTGGCACGTGGCCAGTCTCACAAAAAAGGGTAGTTGCCCTTCTTTAACAGAAGTAAGAAGCCCCCTCTCCATACAAATGACCTTGTGGAAGGGTGTTCCTTGGAAAAATGGACAATTGAGCCTCATGCTTCTTCTTTTATCCTTCTAAGAGCCCAGGAGAACAACTTGCCCCCAAATTTGACCTGGCCCAAGAAGTAAAGAAAGAAAGCTTTCATGTTGAGGTGTCTCCCAGATATTTTTGTAGCTTGGGGTGCCCATTAAGAGGTAGATGGTATTGTAATAGGTTTTCTTCCAATACTTGGTAGGGCCCAGTCTGAGGGCAGAAAGAGGGGAGGTGTCCACTGCTCTGCAGAATAATGAGAAGGACCACCATCTCCATGGACAGTGTTGGATAAGGTTCTTAGGTGCAAAAATCAGATTCCACGCAAGTTGGTTTAATTAGGAAATTATTTTATTGATTATAAGGATGTAGAATTTTAAATGACAGATAGGAAAATGTTCAACATCGCGGTTGGGGAAAGGGACTTCTTTAATGAAAAGATCTCTGCCATCACTGATTCTCGGAACTAGATTCCAGAAATTATACCAACGATACCCACAAGGAGAATAGTGATGGTGGGGAGGGGGATGAAGGTGAGGATGCAGTGAGGATGAGGGTTAGGACTAGAATACTTGCTTCAAATCCCAGGCCCTGTAGTCACTCCAGTCATGAGGAATGTGCTCCTGCTTTCATTCCTTCCTTCCTCAAATACTTATGGACGGTCTACTTTGTGACAGGAACCGTGCTAAGCGCTAGGGATAAAGGGAAGACTTTCTCTCATGGCGCTTAGAGCTGACTGGATGAGACAAAGCTAAAGCAAGTAGACCCATGGGGGGAAGGAGAGAGCCAGGGTTCTGCTGAGGAGGGTGGGGTTGAGAAGGAAGCCGGGGAGGCTGAACTGTTTCAGAAGCAGCCACAGCCAGCCCTGCGTGCGTCCTCCTTGGACTTCAGCATGTTGAGGGAGCACAGTTCACTGGTCCTCTGCAAAAAGAAAGGGACTGGCTGAATGACATCTCTGAAGCCCCAGACTTGGACATGGTACACTCTGTTGGGTCCTAGACCATCCCAGAAAAGAGCAACCACAGTCCTCCCAGAACCAGGATGACCAACAAGAAGGAAGTGAGTTTTCCAAGCCTAGGTGGGGTGCTCAGGAACTCTGCAGACCTGCTCTGTAAGGTGGCTGACTCAGTGTTCCCATCTGAAAAAGGGGAGCATGTGAGGAGCCTCAGATTCTCATGACGGGGCTTCTAGAGTGACCTTCTGCCAAGCTGGCCCGTGGAGGATCTCCTCAGTGTGAGGTTTCACAGGACACTGCAGCCACTTCTCCTGAGAGGCAGCGAGGAGGAAAGACACTGCGCAGCTGTGAGTGGTGGGTGGTCCCCTGAGCCCCTTCTCTTTCCCCAGCCCTTCCCCTCCCACCCTGCCCTGCCCCTGTCTTACTCCAGGGCCAACTGGAAAAACCACAGGTCTTCATGCAGTCCCCTGATGTCAGGAAGTTGTTTTGCCTGCCGCCACAGCCGCCATATTGGAAGATCTCGCAGAGCCCGGAGCTGGCATTGTAGAAGTACCTTATAAATATGGCCAGGCAGCGACCAGCGTAGGGAGGGTCCAGGCAGAAGGCAGGCCGTGGGTCTGCAAGGATGGGAGGGACTCTAGGTCAGTTATGAGGATGGTCATCAAAGCTTGGTCTGTAAGGTCAACAACGGCAACACCCAGCTTGTTTGCAATAGAGAATGTTGGGGTGCAGGGGTGTGAAGTGTGAAAAGGCCAGTCAAGGGCCTTTGCTGTGACTAATTACTATTTATGTTGTGGTGTGACCACGATATGGTAATCACCTTAAAAAATTATATCTTCTTCATGAAGTATTTATGCATTAATTGCCATAATACCTTAGATTAGTTTTGAAACAGTCTACAAGAAAAAGAGGACCCACATCAATAATATTCTCCACATGTTGATAATTGTTGAAGCTGGATGATGGTTAAATGGGGTTTGTAACACTATTCTCTGTACTTAATTGAATGGGTGAAAGTTTCCACTGTTAAAAAAAAAAGTGTGAAGAGAATCCCCTGGTGGTCCTGTGGTTAGGACTCCGTTTTTCCACTGTAGGGGGCCCAGGTTCGATCCCTGGTCAGGGAACTAAGATCCCACAAGCTGAGTGGTGCAGCCAAAAAAAAAAAAAAAAAAAGTGTGAAGGAATCACGAGTTCATGAGAGAAAACACAACGGTGTGTTAGCTTTGGTTACCTCATGGGGACTGGAATAATGGAATATTGAGGGAATATTGATATTGTGATTTATAATAAATATATATTTGTCCTTCATCCCATTTCTGGTAACAGACTCCTAAAACCCCTGGAATTGCCAAAGTGAATAGAGCTATAAGTTGTCTTTTGTTATGGGACAGAGGTGACTGACTATTGGGAAGCCCCTAGTAACCCGAGGATGGGCGCTGGTTACCACAGGCACTAACTGCCTGACCAGAGGGTTGGAACTTTCATTCCCACCCTCCTCCACGGCCTCCCCCAGCCCCGCTCAGGGAGGGGAAAGGGGCTGGAGGTTGAACAATCACCAGTGGCCATGACTAGGTAGTGAAACCTGCATAAAACCCTCAACAGACCAAGGCATTCATGTTTTTCAGAAGAACTGGGATGGACCCAGGGAACAACATAGGTACACACTCCGCCATGGCTCACCTGGACCACTGCAGCAGCCTGCCCATGGGCTTCTGTCTTTGCCCTTGGCCCCCTAGAGGCCACTCTCCACACTGCAGCCGCAGGGACCCTGTGACGACTTGAATCCTATCCCACTGCTCCCATGACCAAGCCCTCATCCCTCTCAGTCAAATTCTGACTCTTATCTTACATGACCTGCCCCATGGCCCCTCTGCCTCATCCCCTTCCGCACCAGCCCCCCTTCACCCACTCAGCTCCAGCCACCCTGGTCCTGGCTGCTGCTCAAACACACCAGGCCCATTTTACTGAAGCCTCTGCTCCAGCACCTCCTTATCATAGAAGGTTTGCCGACCAGTCTGTGGAAAGAGCACAGCCTCCTTTATCCCCATCATTCTCTTCAAAATATTCTTCACGACCTGGCATATTATTTTCCCCTTTCTCTGTGATCTGTCTCCCTCTTAGGAGGCAAGTTAGTTTGCTATTTTGTGTACAGCTGTTTCCCCACATCAAGAACAATGCTTGTAAGGACTTGAGAAATATTGTTAATGGAATTGACCTCTCAGTTCATGCTCATGCTAAGTGTACGTTCATTGAATAGAATGGATATCACTGAATTGCTGTTAGTGAAAAGTCTATTTAATGATGAGGCAAGTCTATACAACTATGAATCTAGCTCTAACATTCTGTATCTTGAGAGGATAGTAAAGTGATAGACAGGGGGGCAAGGGGAAGGGCATTGAGTTTTGACTAATATTGTTCCCGCCTGGAAGAAAAACAGCCTTCGGTCCACGAACAGACTCACAGCAGTGCTAGATTTCTTGCCCTCCCTGTAGTTGCCTCAGGCAGAGCAGAAGTTCAGCTGCCCCGCACTTTTCTGATTAATTTTAATAATAGAGAAATAATCATTATTTGACACCTAAATATTTTGGTCTGGGAAGGGGAAGGTAAGTAGACTAAGTCTTCCAGATAAATACCTCTTGGGGGGAAATGGACATCATTGGTTATGAAATTCATGATTGGTTGGTTATCCCTTCAGAGGACCTGTGTAACACGTGTCCCCAGTCAGGTGAGGAAACCACAGACGACTTGCCCAAGCACACACAGCAGGTAAGTATTTAGGTCACCGTGATACTATCATGTTACAACCCATGTGATAAACTACCTGGTTCTGCCAGG
Source organism: Mesoplodon mirus (assembly GCF_964341445.2). NCBI lineage: Eukaryota > Metazoa > Chordata > Mammalia > Artiodactyla > Ziphiidae > Mesoplodon > Mesoplodon mirus. The sequence goes on from NC_138991.1 coordinate 15,218,911, forward strand.
AATTCTGAAAATACAGATAACTGCTAAGAGTTTCTGGGAGCACCGACGCATACTAAACACAACCCTGCCCCCGAGCCACAGTCACCAAATTAAAGGGGAGAGTGACTCCGGGTTTTGTCCCTGAGAGCAAATATGTGGTGGCCCTACTGACACCAACCAATTCTGCAACGCCAACTGGGCGTCCCACGAGTCAATTCACTTCTGACACTAAAACCACAGAGTTAGTGCAGATTCAACAATATGAGGGCTCAGTCCAACAAGACAGCCCCCATTTCAAATGCCAGTCACAAGTCCTGGGGTCACCCATACATGTGACCAACTTGCTATAAATTCGGAGGTTCCATGACCCCACTTCCCATTTTCAGTAATTTATTAGAACCACCCACAGAACTCAGGAAAGCCCCTTACTTACTGCTCCCAGTTTATTACAAAGGTTGAAGCTCAGGGACGGCTGAATGGAGGAGACACATAGGGCAAAGGGGGGTTGAGGGGTGCAGAGCCTCCGTGCCCTCTCAGAACACTCTCCCCTCACATCACCTCGAATGTTCACCACTCTGGACGTTCTCCAAAACCCCGAAGTTTAGGGGTTTTTATTGAGGTTTCAATAGGTCAGCAAATTGATTGAATCATTGGTCACTGATGATTGAACTCAGCCTCTCCCCAGAAGTACTACAGGTTGAAAGTTCTAATTCTCTAATCACCTGATGAGACTTTTTGGAGATGGGCCCCATCCTTAAGCTATCCTGGGTCCCCTTCCTTGACTCATCACATTACCATACAGAAGACAGTAAATTCCAAGGGTTGCAGGACATCTGGGCCAGGAACCAGGACAAGGATCAAATATGGATCTTTTCATTACACTACAGTGAGGGTCAGGGACAAGGCAGTGACCAGGAATAGTCTCAGAGATGGGGTCCCTGGTCAGGTGGAGTTCGGTGGGATACTTTTTTTAAAAGCTGAGACATAATGATTCCTTTTGAGAGTCATGAAATGTCCCTGGAGTTACAAATGCCCAGCTTCCCAGGAGACATCCAGAGAGGCTGTCAGCACCCACCCCACCCCTGCTCCCCAGCCCCTCCCATGGACTCCCCTCATCCCTCCCCAGCCTGTACAGGAGAGGTGAGCCGGGACTTACCTTTAACATGGCGCTTGTGTTTACCCACTGGGGTGCAGGCCACCAGGGTGCCCAGGAGGACCAGAAGAGCGGTGGACAGGCCGAGCCGGCTCATGTTCGTGGCCTTGCAGGAGGGCTTCTGAGGGAAGCTGGGGGCTGACAGAGCTTTTCATATCCCAGCTGAGGGGTGGGACAGGCAATGAGGAGGGGAGTGAGGAAGGGGTGGAGCTGGGCTCAGTCCTGTTTATTGCGTAATCTCCCCACCTAACCTGCTTCTGCCTGCTGGAGCCAAATGCCCAGTAACAGCGCTTCTCAGACTTGACTCTGCCTGTGGGTCTCGTGGAAACACAGATTGTGATGCCACGGGTGGAATTTTGTCCAATAGGTTGACTCAGGGAGCATCCCAGCACCTAGAGCAGTGCGTGGCAGGTGAGGGACGGTCAGTGAGTGGATGAGAGCAAATCAAAGGACAGATAAATGAACGGGAGTGCATTAGCTCTGGTCCTCCTTTTCAGCCTCCTGCTGACGTCATCACGTCTGGGCATCAATGCCCTTCACCCCCCACCCCAAATTCACTAACCTCAGAAGACAGGCGTGACACAGGACACCTTCCGGCAACCACTGCCACAGCTTCTCAGCTGGATGGAACTTGCTATTTACCTGGCACTGGTCCAAGCAGAAGCTGAGCTGGGGGAAGGCAATGTTCTCCTGGGAGACAAACCCTGATTTTCTGGGTAGAAAAAAGAGTAAGGGGCGTGGGCAGAGGGGAAGCAGGGAGCCGAACACGTCTCCACAGCACGACCACTTACCACCCCGCACCTGGTAACACCAACAGGAGAGCTGCCTGCCTGAGCGGACCTCAGGGGCTGGAGTGATCTGTGGGAGGCTGGAAAGATCGCCTGCAACATCTGCCCTTCTCGGGTCTCTCCACCTGTGGTTTTGGGGTCGGAGGATGTCAATTTGCATCCCAGCTCTCCCTTTCCCTAACTCTGTGACCTGTGGCCAGAAATCTCCCACCGCCCTGTGTTGTCAGGTGTCATCTGAGATCCCTGCTGCCCACATCGTGGGGTTGCTATGGAAGCAGTGGAGTCAACAGACATATATTCCTTCTCCCTGCAAAGTCAGTCCTTGTAATAAGAATAATAGGGGCTTCGCTGGTGGCGCAGCGGTTAAGAACCCGCCTGCCAATGCAGGGGACACGGATACGAGCCCTGGTCTGGACTCAAACATGCCACAGAGCAACTAAGCTCGTGCACCACAACTATTGAGCCCGCGTGCTGCAACTACTGAAGCCCGCACGCCTAGAGCCCATGCTCTGTAACAAGAGAAGCCACCGCAATGAGAAGCCCGCGCACCGCAACTAGAGAAAGCCCGCGTGCAGCAACGAAGACCCAACACAGGTGAAAATTAATTAATTAATTAATTTTTTACAAAAGAAGAATAATAATGAGTAAGGACAACAGTAGATGCTTAGCTCCTTCCACGTGCCAGGCATTATCCTAAGCATTGGATGTATATTAACCCATCTCATCCTCACGATAATCCTAACAGAGGGCGAGGAAATCTTAATATTTCCTAACAATACAGAGGAGAAAATTGAGGCCACAGGAAATCTGTAATTTGCCCGAGGTCATGCTGGGTAGGAACAGGACCTGAACCCAGGGAACCGGCTTCAGAGTCTGCGCACCATGCACTCGGCTGCTTTGTAAGGTATAAAGTGCAGGCACGTGTGAAGGCTTACATACCCTCCCCTCTTCACTTGTCCCATCTATTCACTCCCAATTACAACCATGTACAGCAAGGCCCCCCCATACACACTCACTCATCCACACACAGACAAGCATCCTCCCACTAACACACACACACACTAACAGCTAACACTGCCGAGATGTGCTGATTACAATTCCCTCTGTGTAAATCTTTTATCTCCTTCCATGATCACATCAAATCTCTCCTCTCTAGGGTATATTTCTACCTTACCACCTATCACAGAGGAGAAGAAATGCAGCACAGAGAGGTGAAGGCATCACCCAGCACCAAACTGCTAATCAGCAGTAGAAACAAGACCACAGTCTAGCCTTCTAGGCATTCATACACACACACACACACTCTCACACACACACACACTCTCTCTCACACACACACACACACACACACAGCCTGTGCTCCACTTCCAGGGTCAAGGAGAAGGGAGCTGGTTCAATGCCCAGAAGCCCCAGGAGCAAGCCCAGCCAAGTGTCACAGAGGCACACAGCTGGGTGATGAGCTGCAGAGGACGGGACGGGTTTGTGGCTGGCCCTTGAAGTGGGGCAGTTTTGTGGCACAGTCTTCCACCTGTGGGCTCTAGTCTAACTCTGGGGATTTAAGGTCAGAAGGGAATTGACTTGGGGGATGCCCAATGGGTGTCGGAGAGTTGGTTGGTGTTGGTAGAGACACCATGGATTTGGTGTCTGGGGGAAAAAACCCCAGACCCACTCGTCGCTGGGCTTTGGTGGCTGAGATGCGGCTTCGGGACAGGGGAGGAATGAGTGTGGGGCAGTGCATCCAGAAACTCTTACCCATTATCTGCACGTTAACAAGTCCCTGCAGATGTCAGGTGCTTCACTGACTGGATTTTGACAGAATAGTGTCTTGACTTGAACTTACCACTCACCACGAAGTGACCAGGGGCCACTCACATATCTGCAGTTTCCCCATGTAGACAGGTGACACCTGCCACGCAGGTTCTAGGAAGGGATTACCCATCGTCACATAAAGAGTTTTTTCACATTCCATGGCCGATGCTATCCATTTCCAGCACGATGTCTTAGTCTGGGGAGTTCACTGGTGGCACAGTGGTTATGAATCTGCCTGCCAGGGTCCGAGGATGGCACAGGGCCACCCACACCTTGCCTGTGTCGAAACAGGCCTGGCTCTACATGAAGGCCCTGTCCGGGTCAGACCCTGAAGCTCCCCTTGGCCTGCCACCTGTGAAGCAAGAGCCACCTGACCCTAAGGAGGACAAGGATGACTCCACTTGTGACTTGTCCGCAGAGGAGGAGGTAGGAGGGGCTGACACGCCTGTGATCATGGAGATTTTCAGCCTGGGTGGAACCTGCCTCCGGGACACAGCAGTATGGTTGCCAAGGACAGGCAATCGGAAAGGGAAGATGGATGTAAAGAGTGGGAGACCGAGGACACACTGGCACCCACGAGTACAAGCTGGAAACCACGCGGATGGCCCAGAACCCATGTCAGCCCCTCACCACCCCTAACTTCGATGATGTGGGTTTCCTGCAGAAGAAGCTGGTGCCCTTCATCACAGAGTTAAATACACATCTGGGCCAGGAATTAGAGAAGCCGAAGGAAGATCCTGGAGAAGGTGGAGCAGCTGCAGGCCTGGCTGCTGCCCCATACCAACGGGGTGAGCCAGCAGATAAATGACATGCGTGAACTGCAACAGCGCCTGGTGCCCCTGCACCAACCTTCCGAGTGCGCGGCTGCTTCACTTCTGCCCTCCAGTTATCATGCAAAATGTCTCGTAGCCCATCCTAACCAGAAGCCTATGAGGAAGGGATACTGGGAAACGTAGTCTAGTCAAGGTGACACGTTACAAAGCCACCCTGCCATGAAACAGCTCCCAAGGGTCTCACTACTCACCTGAGGATAACTTGATAAAGCTACGTTGCTGAAAGTGCAAAGGTGAAGACCATGGACTTCATGGTGACCCCAGCAAGTACAGAAATTCTGTCAAGCCCACCCAGAAAACACTTGCTGGTCTCGGCTATTTATGTGTCATTCAAGTATCGAGAACCTGGTCCATGGTAGGCACCGTACTTAATGCTGGGATTCAGGAATGAAAAAGATATAGTCCATGCCATTTTATTAAATACATCAGTATGTATTTAAAAATGGTGAATGGATTTCCAACTTTATTGTGGTATTTAATGGTGAAAATACAGAATTCAGGAAACTGTTGGGAGGACAGCCCTTGCAGGAACCTTGTTGGGTCACAATAGGCATTGGAAAATATATAAATAGTTTCTATCTCTATGTTGTTCTATTTTTAAATTATTTTTTAACAAAAAAAAAAAAAAAAAAAGAATCTGCTGGCCAACGCAGGCAACATAGGTTTGAGCCCTGGTCCAGGAAAATCCCACATGCCGCGGAGCAACTAAGCCCATGCGTCACAACTACTGAGCCTCTGCTCTAGAGCCCATGAGCCACAGCAACTGAGCCCGCGTGCCACAACTACTGAAGCCCACATGCCTAGAACCTGTACTCTGCAATAAGAGAAGCCACCGCAATGAGAAGCCTGCACACCACAACAAAGAATAGCCCCCACTCGCCGCAACTAGAGAAAGCCCACATGCAGCCATGCAGCCAAAAATAAATAAATAAATTTAAAAATAAAAAATAGAGAGGGCAGACAGCAGAAGCAAGATGAGCAGTTCTACAGCCTGTGGAACAAAAACCACATTCACAGAAAGACAGACAAAATGAAAAGGCAGAGGACTATGTACCAGATGAAGGAACAAGATAAAATCCCAGAAAAACAACTAAAGGAAGTGGCCATAGGCAACCTTCCAGAAAAAGAATTCAGAATAATGATAGTGAAGATGACCCAGGACCTTGGAAAAAGAATGGAGGCAAAGATCAAGAAGATGCAATAAATGTTTAACAAAGACCTAGAAGAATTAAAGAACAAACACCTAGAATAATTAAAGAACAAACAAACAGAGATGAACAATACAATAACTGAAATGAAAAAAATACACTAGAAGGAATCAATAGCAGAATAACTGAGGCAGAAGAACAGGTAAGTGACCTGGAAGACAGAATGGTGGAATTCACTGCCACGGAATAGAATAAAGAAAAAAGAATGAAAAGAAATGAAGACAGCCTAAGAGACCTCTGGGACAACATTAAACACACCAACATTCACATTATAGGGGTGCCAGGAGAAGAGAGAGAGAAAGGACCTGAGAAAATATTTGAAGAGATTATAGTTGAAAACTTCCCTAACATGGGAAAGGAAATAGCCACCCAAGTCCAGGAAGCACAGAGAGTCCCAGGCAGGATAAACCCAAGGAGAAACATGCCAAGACACATAGTAATCAAATTGACAATAATTAAAGACAAAGAAAAATTATTAAAAGCAACAAGGGAAAAATGACAAATAACATACATGGGAACTCCCATAAGGTTAACAGCTGATTTCCCAGCAGAAACTCTACAAGCCAGAAGGGAGAGGCAGGACATATTTAAAGTGATGAAAGGGAAGAACCTACAACCAAGATTACTCTATCCAGCAAGGATCTAATTCAGATTCGATGGAGAAATCAAAACCTTTACAGACAAGCAAAAGCTAAGAGAACTCAGCACCACCAAACCAGCTCTACAACAAATGCTAAAGGAACTTCTCTAAATGGGAAACACAAGAGAAGAAAAGGAGCTACAAAAACAAACCCAAAACGATTAAGAAAATGGTCATAGGAACATACATATCGATAATTACCTTAAATGTGAATGGATTGAATGCTCCAACCAAAAGACACAGGCTCACTGAATGAATACAAAAACAAGACCCATATATATGTCGTCTACAAGAGACCCACTTCAGGCCTAGGGACACATACAGATTGAAAGGGAGGGGATGGAAAAAGATATTCCATGCAAATGGAAATCAAAAGAAAGCTGGAGTAGCAATACTCATATCAGGTAAAATAGACTTTATGTTTTTATTTTGGGATAATATTGTTCTAGCTTTTTTTTTTTTTTTTTTTTTTTTTTTTGCGGTACGCGGGCCTCTCACTGCTGTGGCCTCTCCCGTTGTGGAGCACAGGCTCTGGACGTTCAGGCTCAGCGGCTATGGCTCACGGGCCCAGCCTCTCTGCTGCATGTGGGATCCTCCCGGACCGGGGCACTAACCCGCGTCCCCTGCATCGGCAGGCAGACTCTCAACCACTGCACCACCAGGGAAGCCACCTAGCTTTTTTTTTTTTTAACATCTTTATTGGAGTATAATTGCTTTACAATGTTGTGTTCGTTTCTGCTGTATAACAAAGTGAATCGCTATATATATATATATATATATATATATATATATATATATATATATCCATATCCCCTCCCTCTTGCGTCTCCCTCCCACCCTCCCTGTCTCACCCCTCTAGGTGGTCACAAAGCACCGAGCTGATCTCCCGGTGTTATGCGGCTGCTTCCCACTATCTATTTTACATTTGGTAGTGTATATATGTCCATGCCACTCTCTCACTTCGTCCCAGCTTACCCTTCCCCCTCCCAGTGTCCTCAAGTCCATTCTCTACGTCTGCATCTTTATTCCTGTCCTGACCCTAGGTTCTTCTGAACCATAAAATAGACTTTAAAATAAAGAATGTTACAAGAGACAAGGAAGGACACTACATAATGATCAAGGGATCAGTCCAAGAAGAAGATATACCAATTATAAATATATATGCACCCAACACAAGAGCACCTCAATGCATACAGCAAATGCTAACAGCTATAAAAGAGGAAATCGACAGTAACACCATAATAGTGGGGGACTTTAACACCTCACTTACACCAATGGACAGATGATGCAGACAGAAAATTCATAAGGAAACACACGCTTTAAATGATACAACAGACCAGATAGATTTAATTGATAGTTATAGGACATTCTATCCGAAAAGAGCAGATTACACCTTCTTCTCAAGTGCACACGGAACATTTTCCAGGATAGATCACATCTTGGGTCACAAATCAAGCCTCGGTGAATTTAAGAAAATTGAAATCATATCAAGCATCTTTTCCAACCGCAACGCTATGAGATTAGAAATAAATTACAGGGGAAAAAACGTTAAAAACAAAAAAAAATTTTTTTAATTTTTTTAATTTTAAAAAAAGTGCTAAATTCCTTAACTTGGGATATCTGGTTTTCTTTAATATACAATAATCTTTTGACATTCAGACTACCTGCCCTGTGTTGGCAAACTTCCTTCTATATACATCCTGGCTCCCCCCCCACCTCCTCAGAGCAGTTCTCTCGCGGTTACTTGACATGCTGCCTCCCAGGCTTGAAGTTCAAAAAATTTCCTCCGAGTAAAACAACTCTCAACTTTTAGGTTGCACACTTTTTTCAGTCGACAGTGGACTAGCCTCATTTCTCCCCCAGCCTGTGGAGGAGAGGTGAGCCGGGACTTACCTCTGGCACGGCTCTTGTGTTTACCCCCCGGGGTGCCAGCCACCAGGGTGCCCAGGAGGACGAGAAGGGTGTCAGAGAGGCAGAACCGGCTCATGTTCGTGGCCTTGCAGGAGGGCTTCTGAGGGAAGCTGGGGGCTGACGGAGCTTTTCACACCCCAGCTGAGGGGTGGGACAGGGGATAAGGTGGGGAGTGAGGAAGGGGTGGAGCTGGGCTCAGTCCTGTTTATTGCGTAATCTCCCCACCTAACGTGCTTCTGCCTGGTGGGGCCAAACGCCCAGTAACAGCACTTCTCAGACTTGACTCTCCCTGTGGGTCTTGTGGAAGTAAATACACATTCTGATCCCCCAGGTCTGGGTGACGTCTGAGAAGCTGCATTCCTAACAGGCTCACCGTTACAGGTGTGTCCCCAGTCCCAGTTTCCCCTCCTATGAGATGGTCCACAGGACCACAATTTGATAGCAAGCCTGGAGGAGACTCGCCGGGGTGGAGGAGAAGGGTAGCAGGTGCAGAGAAAAGCTGCCTTTCCCACGCACCTTGGGACGTAGAGCAGAGAAGCCAAGGTCGGGAAGAGCTGGATCTCAGAAAGCCCCGCATTCTCTGCCACGAACCTGCGCCTCTGCCTAATTCTCTGCCTTCACCTTAATTCTTTGCAGTGATCACACACTGGTAGCCTATGACAAGTACAAGTCACGGGACTTCTTTTGTAAAAACAAACATGAGTCTCCTTCCATTCCCCGAGGATGAAGTGATTGATTAGATCCCCATCCCCTTCTCCTTCACTCAGGATGGCATATAAGCCTCAACTGCCTGACCGTCTTTGGGTCCCATGTCTTTGGGGATGCTCTACATATGAAATTTGGTTTTCTCCTGTTCATCTGTCTTATGTTGATTGAATTACCAGACCAGCCAAGGAACCTAGAAGGGAAACAGGGAAAGGTTTCCTCCCCAACAACAATAGGAGGACCTGGGTTTGGCAAATTACTTAGTGTTCCTGGGCCTTGGTGCCCTCATCTGTAAAACGGGATTATTTATAAAATCAACTCCATTTCTTTGAGATGCTGTGAACGCATTTGCGACTAATGAATAGAGAATGCTCAGCTCTGTGCCTCTAGGTGGTAAATACTCAAAGATTCAGGGCTCCTCTTGTGATCATCAACATGACACCCAACTCCCAGTAGGAACGTCTGGATCTGATCCCAGGCCTGTGTTGAAATAAATACCTAGACCCAAGATGTCTGGGGTGCCATGTCAGCAAGTTGAAACTTAATTCTCTATTCTTGTAAATGATCTACAGTTCTTTGGACCCTTGGGGTTGGAGACTGCCCACTTCATGAAGTGTTAAGTTTGTGTCACCTGAACTGTCTTCTTTAATCATTTTAGACAAGGGAAATGCCTGCTTTCCCTTTGGGGTCTGGGGCTTCCCTGAGGTCAGCTGTGCAGGCAGTATATGCCTGCATGCCTGACCACAGTAAAAACCCAAGACTCCCAGACAGGAGTGAGCTCCCCTGGTTGGCAACACCTCGGATGTGTTGGGCTGAGCGAATCAAGCAGAAGCTTGTGCCTGTGCTCCTCCAGCTTCACCTCATGCACTTTCCCCCTTTGGTGATTCTACTCTGCATCCATTTGATATAAACTTAAGTATAACACCTTTGTGTCCTGTGAGTCCTTTTATGAATTAAACCTGAGTGTGGTCTTGTGAACTCCAAACACAAGTAGTCTTGCTGTAGCAGAAAATAGTTGAGGCACCCCCATTATGTTAGACCTCCACCCATTCCACCTGTCTCCTACAGATGTTTTTCCCCTTTTCTTGCTTAATTGCACTCTGAAAATGATTGCCCTCTAGCTAAGGTTGCACTATGCACCTGATGTTCACTTCTCCAAGACAACCCTCCCTAACACTCCTTTCCTTTGTGAGCGTTCTTCATTCCAAAAAGAAGGTCACGGAACGATAATCTCGAGGACCACCAGAACCTATTCTGGAACCACGTGACGCCAGCCCTAATGATCTCAATGTCTCCAGGAGGAAAGAAGGATGCAAACTACATCAGCCCCGATCCTTATCTACAGCCCTATTTTCCACCCTGAAACTATGAGACCCTTTTCTACTTCCCAGGAAGTGGGGCACAGCCTTGAGTGTGTTAGCCTGCTGTGGCCCCCTTTGCCTGGCAAAGTAATAAAGCTACTCCTTTCTACTCCTCCAAAGCTCTGTCTCCGGGTTTCTATTCTGTACTGGTGAAGAGAGGCCGGGTTTTCGGCAACAGTTTCCGTTGTTATCCCCAAGTAGAAACTATAACCATAGAAGGTAAATAACTTGTCTGAGGTCACACAGATAGTGAATAGGAAAGCTGGAATTAGAATTCCTCCATCTCCAATGGTGAGGTTTTTAACAACTACTGAAGCACAAGTGAAGATAATCTAACATAACTGATATCTCATATAGCAAACTCAATAATTGGAAAAGAAACTTTATTTCAAGATGTAATGCAAGGAAATTTCCCTTACAAAAATCTGTAGATTGGAAAAAGCATTCCATGTTCCAGCACAAAAAAAAAAAAGATGCAGAATGATACCAAAATATGTTATCTCAAGGATAAGCAAAGAGGTCTTCAAGCTTTGCAGGTAGGAAAAAAGTCACCCCTAAGGGAGAAAAACATTCAGGCCACTTCACAGCGACACTCCATGGCAGAATTCAGTGGAACCAGGTCCACAATTGTTCTGGGAAAAGAAAGTCTGATCCAGGATTTTTTATCCCATCAACTTGTCCTTGAAATATAAAGGCAATATGCAAAAATTCAGGGAAAACAATACCTGTAAACCCTTTGTTTTTTAGAATTATTATTTTTTTATCTACCTAACAAAATGTTTATGAGGATAACTTGAAGTAGAGATATTTATTTCACGTAGTGGAATTTCACTGTCCACTATGGTAGCCACTAGCCACATGTGGCTACTGAGCACAGGAAATATGACTAGTATGAATCAGGATGTGCCTTAAGTGCAAAATACACTCAGATTCCAAAGACTTAGTACGAAGAAAAGTAAAATATCATATTAATCTTTATTACATGTTGATTATATGTTAAAATTATACTATTTTGGATCTATTGAGCTAAACTATTATTAAAACTAGTTTTACCTCTTTCTTTTTAATCTTTAAAATGCTGCTGCTAAAAAAAAAAGCTGCTAATTCCTTGGCGGTCCAGTGGTTAAGACTCAGTGCTTTCACTGCCGGGGGCCCGGATTCAATCCCTGGTTGGGGAATTAAGAACCCACAAGCTGGGACTTCCCTGGTGGCACAGTGGTTAAGAATCCGCCTGCCAATGCAGGGGACATGGGTTTGAGCCCTGGTACAGGAGGATCCCACATGCTGTGGAGCAACTATGCCTGCGAGCCACAACTACTGAGCCCGTGTGTGACAACTACTGAAGCCTGTGTGCCTAGAGCCCGTGCTCTGCAACAAGAGAAGTTATCGCAATGAGAAGCCCGCGCACGGTAACGAAGAGTAGCCCCCGCTCACCACAACTAGAGAAAGCCCATGCACAGCAACGAAGACCCATCGCAGCCAAAAATAAATGAATAAGTGAAATTTATAACAACAACAAAGATCCCACAGGCTATGCAGTGTGGGAAAAACAATGCTGCTACTAGAAAATTTAAAATTCTCTCTGTGGCTTGCATTATATTTCTGCTGCACAGCACTATGGTAGAATCTGTGGGGAGTGATTTTGCCTTTTGTTTATGCTATTCAGTATAGCTTGATCTTTTAAAAATAAATATGATGATTTCTATTAAACAATAAACTCGTTATCCCAAAATTAAATAAATAAGCCAATGAACAAAGAGCTATGTTCTCTCTCCTGGGATGTTGACACTAGCTGGGAGGCTCTGGATAGGAACCAATAATAACAGAATGGAGAATATCTGTGCTGAGCCCTTAGGCCGTGTGGTCTAGCCCACCCGTTTTACAGAGAGGGAAACCAAGGTCCCTTTTCAGTCCAAGGTCACAGAGACTCGAGTCTGCAGTAGATGAGGCTGGGGACTGCGTTCCGGATGCTACACAAGCACCGTCTTAGGGGACTTGCTCAATAGCCATGAAGAGCCCATCCAAGGCCAGTGGCACAGCCTCCAGGTAAGAAGTCCAGTTCTTCCAGCCCACACCCCTTGCCCAGGGTGCTTCCTATTCCAAGTAATGAAAAGCGAGTACTTCCCTCAGCCCTGGGGAAGAGGACCCCTTCTCCTTCAGCTGCAGATATAAGTTCCCGCCTCCCAGCCTTAGCCCAGAACAAGCAGCTACTCACACCATGAAGCCCGGCCGCCTCCTTGCCCTTTGCCTCACCCTCTGCCTGGTGGGCTTGGCCAGCTCAGGAAAGACCTTAGGTGAGCTGAGGGGTTGGGAAAAGGGTCCCTGAGATCATAGCCTATGGGTTGGGAGGATGCTGGATCCAAGAGGCCACCTGGTCTCTTCCCCCTCAGGAGGAAACCAGGGCCTAGGTATGGGAAGGGGCTCCCATGGGGTCACCATCTGGTCTCAGGAAAATGTGGGACCAGACCTCCCCAGTGTCTATGTGACATCTTCACCGAATTCTAATTTTTCTTAAAAAGCAATACACGTTTGTGTTAAAGACAAACCATATGTAAATGTACGAAGTTTAAAAAGTGGGTCCCCTGTTTTACACAGAGCCAACCATCCTGCTCTCCAGAATCCTACTCCCTAGAATTCTTAAGCAAGAAAATAAATGTTCATACTTCTTTGAAGATGAGGCCAGATTCTCAGACTTGGCTGCACACTGAAGTGCCCTGAGGAGTCTCTGGGTCCCACACTCAGAAATTCTGATTTGATTGGTCTGGGATGAAGCCTGGGCATTGGGACATTTTTTAAAAGTTCCCCAAGAGATCCTAATATTCTAACCAAGATTGAGAATTGCTGCCTAACAGAAGGTCTCGAATTCCCTTCCTAGAATGGCCTCTTCCTTATTCTGGGTTAAGTTTCTCCCAGTATATTCAGCATGGTCAGTGTCATATGCAGTGAAGATTCACAAAATGGTTCGGTAGAGGTGAGTGGACCCATGTGCTTATTTGTTTGAGGGATGCTGTCCTTATTAGGGAAAGTGTAATTATCAAAGTGGAGTTTGTTGCATCCCATAAAAAGTCCTGAGTGTCCAAGGCTAATGGTTGAGGGAGGGTGTGTGTGAGTGTTTGATAAATTCCTTTGTGTGATAACTGGACCTAGATGTAGTTAGGAGTTAAAATAACAAGTGATTCAGTAAAAGAGGCCAGTTTCCTTATTTGCTGATTACTCATGGATATTTAAGATTATTTAATGTAAATATCTTTTTCCTAGTTATAAAAATTGATACCTGTTCACTGGCATTCAAATGATAACTAAAAAGAATTTTTAGGGAATTCCCTGGCAGTCCAGTGGTTAGGACTTGGCACTTTCACTGCCATGGGCCCGGGTTCCGTCCCTGATCAGGGAAGTAAGATCTGCAAGCCACATGGCGCAGCCAAAAAAAAAAATTTTTTTTGGAAAATAAAAATCCCTTCAAATTCTACCACCCAGAGATAACTACTCTAAATATATTGAACAACTTTCATGTCATCATTCTACTGGTTTATGCATATATTTTACATCCACAGATCATACTAGATCTCCTATTTTGTAATTTGGTTTTTTTATTCAACAAAAGTTATGGACCTCTCTCCATGCTGATGCGTATAGATCAACAGTATGCTTTTGTTTTTTGGCCACACTGTGCAGCATGCGGGATCTTACTTCCCCAGTGCCCCTGCAGTGGAAGCCAGAGTCTTAACCACTGGACCGCCAAGGAAGTCCCAACACTATGCTTTTTAGTGACTGCATAATGGCCCATGGATCCCCTGTTGGTGAACATTTACATATTTTCCAAATTATAATTCTTTGCAATTATAAACAAAGCTACAACAAACATCTTGATGTCAAGTTATGAGAGGCTGTAGGACACAGCACTTGGGATTTGAAATTGGATCTGGGTTTAAATCCCAAGCCTCTCTCAATTTACAGGTCTTATGATTTGGGGGAAATTACCAAACCTCTCCGAGCCTCAGTTTCTTCACTTGTGAAGTGGGGACAGTAATACCCTCTCCATTAGGTTATTTAAATAATGGCAAGTATAGCAAACACCTAGGAGGTGCTTGGTGTAGAATAAATACTGGGGAAAAAATACTTATCAGTTCTTTAAAAGGACACATATGTGACAATCCTGTTCTTCCTTTACCTTGCAGCCAATCTTTAGCAAGAGACTCCCCCTGCCCTCTGCCAGCTCCCCCCGGTGAGGGGCCCTTGCAAAGCCTCTTTGCACCGATACTTTTACAACTCTACGTCCACTGAGTGTGAGCCCTTTACCTATGGTGGTTATCAGGGCAATGCCAACAATTTTGAGACCACAGAGATCTGTTTGAGGGTCTGCAAAGCCCCTGGTGAGTCCTCTGATGGAAACAGGAGGAGTAATGGAGGTGACAGCATGCTGGGCATGTGAAGGGAGGTGGTGTTGGTGAGGATGCTGGCAGTGATTCAGATGATCATGTAAATATGGAAGTTGGTGATGATGAGAATAATGGGAGTAAGAGATGGGCTGGTGATGGTGGTAACGAGGTGTAGACAGTAAGGCTGTGGTGGATGGTGGCATGGATAGTAAAGATGAAAGGAAGCTTGGTTATTGCAGTAAGCCCTTTTAAAATACATGGTGGGGCTGGTAAAGGTGAAGACGGCAATGCAACTTTCACAGGGGTGATCCTGTTGACAGAGGTGATGAACGGGATTGCAGCACTGATCACGGTGGGAGGTGATGGAAATGGGGAGGCCCCCAGGTTCGTGGGTGTTGAAGGGGTTGGGCAAGGAGTCCAGCCTGACGGCTCTGGCTCTAGGCCGCCAAAAGGCCAGCCAAATAGGGAGCTGGCTGTCATCTCCATTACAGAGACCAAGGTCAAGAGCAGCTGAAGGTGATACCTGCACGTTCCCAGGCCTTGACCGAAAGCTGGCTCGGCGGCCATTCCTGCGCAGAGGCCCTGTTCTGAGCCCATCCTGTAACCCTCCGGGACTGAGTCAATAAAGTGTTCAAAGTTGATGTGACCTGAAGCCTTCCTACAAGGGCCCTGGGCCTGTCCTCCAAAACTGCTCACGGCCACAGGGGCAATCAAACCTGCATCACCCCCACCCCTAACCTCCTTCAGACCCGCATTGCCCTGTGTCCCCAGAATGAAGATGAGGACAGAGGACACAAGTCCCCCTGTTGCCAGGGGTCCTCACGCAAGCCAGACTGAATGGAAATTCGGGGACCTTGAGTGTCTGTCCCTAGATGCTGGCCTGCTGCTGTTTCCTGCCCGGGGCTGCAGGACGAGCCAGAAGGTCCTTCCTGTCCAGCAGGAACCATGGCCTGGAGGAGTGTGGCGAGGGGTGGAAATTCAGGGAATCTTGGCCAGCTAGGGTGGCAGTCCCCTCTCCACCCAGGGGGATACTGGAAAAATGAAATTTTTACATATTTTTTTAAATTGTGGTAAAATACAACATGAAATTTACCATTTTAACCATTTCTAAGTGTACAACTTAGTGGCATTATGTACACTCACGCTGTTGTGCTAACATGACCACCACCCACCTCCAGAACTTCTTCATCTTCCCAAACTGAAACTTGTACCCATTAAAAATTAACTCCTCTTTCCCCCTCCCCGCAACCCTCGGACACCACCGCTCTAATTTCCGTCTCTGTGAGTTTGCTCTAGGAACCTCATCTAAGTGGAATCACACAGTATTTGTCCTTTCGTGACTGGCTTGTTGCACTTAGCATCATGTCCTCAAGGTTCATCCATGTTGTAGCCTGTATCAAAATTTCCTTCCTTTTTTGGTTTTTGTTCTTTTTGTTTGTTTGTTTTTGTTTTGTTTTGGCTGCTCCGCACAGCATGAGGGATCTTAGTTCCCCAACCAGGGATCGAACCTGTGCCCCCAGCAGTGGAAGTGCGGAGTCCTAACCACTGGGCCGCCAGGGAATTCCCAAAAGTTCCTTCCTTTTAAAGACTAAATAATATTCCACTCTTATATACATTTTTGAAAACCAGACAGGCCTGCCTGACCACCATGCCCACCACCCCCTGTAACTGTCTCCTCCTGTCCTGCATCTAATCTAACCACTTCCTCTTGCTGAAAGGGAAAGCTGCCCAAAGTCAAAGAGCAATACTAGAAGCCAGAACCTGGAATCCCTAGACTAGATCCCTGTCCTGGTGATGTCACTGGTACCCTTGGTGTGCCCTTCCCACCTCCATCCCCTTCAGATATCCTATTGCCCAGGAGCCAATCTAGATCATGTGAAATCACGTCAGGAAGGACATGCTGAGTAGCCAGCCTTGCCCTAGGCTCAAAGTGGGGATCCAAAGTTGAATGGACCGGGACTTCCCTGGTGGTCCAGTGGTTAAGACTTCGCCTTCCAATGCAGGGGGTGCGGGTCTGATCCCTGGTCGGGGAGCTAATATTCCACATGTCTCACGGCCAAAAAACCAAAACATAAAACAGAAGCAGTACTGTAACAAATTCAATAAAGACTGAAAAAAAAAAAAAAAAAAAAAGGTCCACATCAAAAAAAAAAAGTTGAATGGACCCTTGGGCTTTATCCAAGGCCTGAAGTACTTAAATTAAATAGGCATGAGTACATATATATTTGAGACAAAGGGCATGCTTTTCTCTTTATTTCCCCACTCTCTTTTGTGTTCTGAACTGTTACCAGAGACTGAGCTCTGGAAGATAAGAGTGAGGGTAGCCTTAACGACATGCCAGGCAGTGTTCCAGACACTGCAGCTACAAAAGACAAATCCTGGCCCTTATAGAGAGTAATCATTAATAAACAAGATAAGACACACAGCACGTTAGATGGTGATGAGGGCTACAGAGGAAAACAAGATAGGCAAGTGGTGAGCTGGTAGCTGGAGCAGCAATTTAAAATCGGGGTGGCCAGGAAGACCTCATCAATAACTTGATGGTGGAGGTGGTGGAGAGGAGTTGGATTCTGCATTTATTTTGAAGGGAGAGCAAACAGATTTGTTGACAGAGCACAATGGGGAATGAAAAGAAGGATCAAGGATGAGTCAAGGTTTCTGGCCTGGACAACTGGAATGATGAGAGCTGCCATTAGCAGAGACGAGGTGACGACGGGTGAGCATGTTTGGGGTGGGGGTGGAGATTATCAGAAGTTTGGTTTTGGGGATATTGAGTTTGAGATGCCTTTAGACATGCAAGTGGAGATGGCAAGTAGGCAGCTGGGTAAATGAACCTGGAATTCAGGGAGGAGGTCTAGACTAAGGATATGGGGTGCTGTCTGTACACAGATTACATAAGACATGGTAGTGGAGGGCACTTCTAGGTGCTGACTTGGCTGGGGGTATAAAAGACAGCCAGGCCACAACTCTGTGCTCTTCTGACTTGGCAGACACCCTGCTCCATGCAGGCAGCCAAGACCACTTCCCTTGTCTACCCACCTGCATTCTTATCTCACTTACACCCTGTATATTTACTGCTTGGACGTAAACTTGAGTAAAAGCATCTTGACCCAGTTGCTTTTGCCCAGGGTCTGGACTAGCTCACTCACATCACCTCCCTTCCTAGACACACACACACACGCACGCACACACACACACGTCGTTTGTATGTTCTAGAGGCTCTTGGGAAACCTTCAGAGGTAACTTGAACAGCCCCATCTATGTTAGCTGTACAGACATGACCAATCCTACTGTGTTAAAGACTCTGCACTCATACTTGTGGGGTTTCTAGAAAGCCCCTCACCCTACCCATCCCTACCTCTAGATCCCAGACCCCAAGCCAGAATAGCCCACACCCATTCATACATTTACATCTGTTGACTGAGCACTTACAACTTGTCCTGAGTGCAGTCAGGTCCAGATGGAGTACAGCCCCTGTGCCTCCAGGAAGCTCCTAGTCTAATGGAAGTTAAAGGACAGTAACAGCCAGGGTGATAAGGAATGTGAAAGCTAAGTCCAAGGAGGGGAGGGGCACACAGCAGCTCGGGGTATCAGGGAAGACTTCCTGGGGGAAGCAACATCCCACCTGGTTTTGTAAGTCAGAGTGAACCTAGCAGTTGAGGGGGGCGTGTGGTTGGTGGAGCAGGGCATTCTGTTTGATGGGCAATCCACCAAACCACTATGATGGGAGAACTGGGGGAGGGAGGGGCAGACCACAAGTAGCTTATACAGTTGATGCCAAGCGTGTCAGAAGAAGAAACAGACGATGCGGGCAGGGCAGACATCTGCCTAAGGACTTGTTTTACAGGAATCCAGGGTTATACGACCAGGAGAGGTAGGCAGGGGTGGGCTTCAAAGCCTGTGGGTGGTCTAAGGACCACCTGCAACAGAAGCTCCAGAGGAGCCTGATAAATAACATAAACACTCGAAGGCTAGGCTACACCCAGAACGACTGAATTCACAGGGTCTGGACCCCAGGAATCTGCACTATTTCACAAGAGCCTCAGATGATTCTAATACACAGTCTGGTTGGAAAACCACCACACAGAGTTCTTCCATCTCTCCAGCCCTACCCTTGGTGATAGGGGACTGGTTCTCAGGGCTCCTCAAAGGCACAGGATGATTCATTTTCATGGTCATGGAAATGCTGACATAAAACACTCCCAGCCAAACCCAGGGAGTTCTGGGAATTACAGTCAGACGATGGTGGGCGGGGAGGGAAGCAGGAGACGAGAAGGAATTTCTGGCAGGGGTGGGAGGAGGTAGGGGAATTTTATTTGGTTGGTTGGTTGTTTCTTTGGTGGGGAGTAGGGGATGGGGTAGGAGGTCCTGTTCAGGCACCCAGCAAACACGCCCTAGTCCCCAGCTCTTCCCAGGCCTCAGGGACAGGAGGCAAAGAACCAAGGAATTAGGCACTTTTTATTCCACACCCAGTGAACTCCACCTACCGCAGAGCAATACGAATTCCTCAGCACATCCTATTATCCAGGCCACCACGTGACAGAACCTTCTGCAGGGACGGAAACATCTGTCCTCGCTGCTCAGTCCTGCAGCTGCTGGTCACGTCTGGTTACCGAGCACTTGAAATGGGGCTAGTACAGCTGAGGAAGTACACTTTCCATTTAAATTAATTTCAATTCAAACATACACCTGGCTCGTGGCTACTGTCCCGATAGCGCCACTCTAGGCCCTGGCCCAATCCAGGAGTCAGCTTGGTTCAAAAACTGCCTCGGGGGAGGGCACGCGGCAGAAGCAGCCCTGGGGGTCAGTCACCACCCACCTCGGACAGGAGCAGCAGCCCAGCGGTGAGGAGGGCGCGCCTCAGAGCGGGGGGACGCCTCGGGCGCGCCGGATGAGGTTGGCCAGCCGCCTGGCCAGGCCGCCCTTGCTGGGCTCCTCGATCTGGAAGGTGCGGGTGAGGAGGTTGTAGAAGGAGCCGTAGCACACGGCCACCACTGTGCACGTGAGGCAGATGACGTTGTAGGGCATGCTGAAGTCCGGCGTGGGCAGGTTCACCAGCAGTGGCTCCGTGTAGAGCCGCACGAAGTAGCTGGAGCTGTCGGACACTGGGAAGCTGGGGGTTGGGAGGGAGAGGTGAGGCTGGACCGGCTGCTACCCCACGCCGTCTCGCCACCCCCGCCTCGGGCCGCACTGGGCCAGTCTTGGCAGTAAGGGTTTTCAAAGCCTTCTTAGCTTCAAAGCCTTTTAAAGCTCAGCACAGAAATCTGATCACAGGAGAGCAGCTCCGGTGTGCTGAGGGAGAGGGAAGGGGCCCTGCCTTCGCTTGGCTGCCTTTTCCTTAGCCTTCTGGTCTCAGCCTAAAGGCCTTCTCCTCAAAGCAGCCTTCCTGAATTACCCACCAGACTACTCCCCAGTGACCCTAGCAGCTCCCCTCTAGACTGAGCACAAGGGCAGGGGCGAGTCTGTTTTGTTTACTGTACTACACACGGTGCTCTCTGAAGTGCCTGGCATCTGATAAGCGCTCAGTGAAATGTTTGTTAGGAGAAATAATGAGTAAACTTGGGCTACATGTACTGCGCTTCTCACCTATTGATTCTCCTAGAAGCTCTTTAGGATCATTCCATAAAGACTGTACAAATATTAGAGACCACCAGGACTTTAATTACGACTGAGGGAACCTACTCATTACTTTGGAAAAGGCAGCATCTAGCCCCAGCCCAGCCCGCAGGAACCTGTTCCTCTAGGATTTTAATTAGGACCGAGGGAACCTACTCATTACTTTGGAAAAGGCAGCATCTAACCCCAGCCCAGCCCGCAGGAACCTGTTCCACTAGGATTTTAATTAGGACCGAGGGAACCTACTCATTACTTTGGAAAAGGCAGCATCTAACCCCAGCCCAGCCCGCAGGAACCTGTTCCTCTGTGCTGGTGTCACCCCGAAGCCCAGCGGCTGAGGTCACACTTACAGGGTGTTGAAGAGGGGACTCTCTTCCCAGTCCACGGGTCGGGCGGCCACCTCGCTGGGCACGAGGGCACTGAGGACAGATGGGCTGCAGGGAAGCAGACAGATATTCTCTGAGCCGTGTTCCTCACGGTGCCTCCATCAAGGGTAAGTGGCAGAGAGGGTGGGTCAGGAGGGTGGGGGCAGCAGGTCGGGGGAGCCCACCTGACATAGAAGCCGTGGTTGGGGTCCGGGGTGTACTCGGTCCACTTAAGCAGCGCCCGCTCAAACTGGATGGAGACCTTGGTGACCGAGCTGGCCGGTAGCTGAATCAGCATCTCCAGGAGGTGGGGCTGCATCCGGTCCTGGGCAGGCTGGTAGTGGATGTAACCTGGGGGACAGGTAGGGGCCACCCATAGCTCTTTTTTTGTTAGCTAGTTAGTTAGTTAGTTAGTTATGGCTGCATTGGGTCTTTGTTGCTACGCGCGGGCTTTCTCTAGTTGCGGCGAGCGGGGGCTGCTCTTCGTTGCGGTGCATGGCCTTCTCATTGAGGTGGCTTCTCTTGTTGCGGAGCGTGGGCTCTAGGCGCGCGGGCTTCGGTAGTTGTGGCTCGTGGGCTCTAGAGCGCAGGCTCAGTAGTTGTGGCGCACGGGCTTAGCTGCTCCGTGGCATGTGGGATCTTCCCAGACCAGGGCTCGAACCCGTGTCCCCTGCATTGGCAGGCGGATTCTTAATCACTGCGCCACCAGGGAAATCCCACCCATAGCTCTTTCCTGGGCTCAGACTATCTGCACCTCTCATCCCTACCTATCAAGGCCTTGGGGCCTGGATCGGGGTGCCTAGAAGGAGGGCTTTGGATCACAGAAGCCAGGCAGGCTCACAGGAGGGAGGAGGATCACAGAAAAGGGAAAAGGTGTTTCCAGGGCAGCCATCCCAGGACGTGTTCAAACTAATCCATCTTCACATCATGAAAACTGGGCCACCAGACATCAGGTGCCTCACGTGATGCGAAAGGGAGTCCACAGAGCCACCTGGGAAGTTTTCTTGCCAAAAATATAAGACCTGAATCTAATCAAATTTCTAAATCTAACCACTGATGAACTCAAGAATACACAAGGGACAGACGAACGTGTTAAACATGGGCAAATCCAGAATGTAGAACATCCTATACAACAAATGACCCAGTTCTGCCAACAAATAAATTTAAAAAAAAAAAAAAGCCTGGGAACTGTTTTATAGGTTAAAGGAGATTTAAGAGTACCACACTAATCAAGACGTGAATAACAAGGGAAATGGGGGTAACGGGGAGTGTATACAGGAGCCCTGTACTTTCTGCTCAGCTTCTCTATAAACCTAAAACTGCTCTAAAAAAATAAAGTCTATTACCTTAAAGAGAGGGAAAGAAACTTAAGAGCATATCAAGCAAATGTAATGTGACGAGGTTACTTTGGTCCAATTCAAACAAACCAACTATAAAATTATTTTCAAGAACACTGGGGAAACAGGAGTGACAATGATAGATTATATATTTGTGTACTTTAGTATTTAAAGGTGAATTGATACAATGTCTAGAATTTAAGATACTCCAGCAGAAACATAACCAAACCAAAAAATAAATAAATAAAGGGAGAGATGAAACAAAAATGACAGGAAGCTGTGGAACAGAATAGAGAGCTCAGAAATGAACCCACACTTATGTGGGCAATTAATGTATGAGAAAGGAGGCAAGGATATACAATGTGGAAAAGACAGCCCCTTCAATAAATGGTACTGGTAAAACTAGATAGCTACATGCAAAAGAATCAAACTGGACACTTTCTCACACCACACACAAAAAAAACCTCAAAATGGATTAAAGACTTAAATGTAAAACCTGAAAGATAAAACTTCTAGAAGAAAACATAGGCAGTATGCTCTTTGACCTGGCAATATTTTGGAGGGTATGTCTCCTCGGGCAAGGAAAACAAAAGCAAAAATAAACAAATGAGGTTACATTAAACTAAAAAGCTTTTGCACAGCAAAGGAAACTATCAACAAAATGAAAAGACAGCCTACTGAATGGGAAAGGTATTTGCAAACGATATATCCAATACGGGGTTAATATGCAAACTATACAAAGAACACATACAACTCAACGTAAAAAAAAAAACAAAAATTACAAACTGAGCAGAGGACCTGAATAGACATTTTCCCAAAGACATACAGATGGCCAACAGGCACACAAAAAAATGTTCAACATCACTGATCATCAGGGAAATGCAAATCAAAACCACAATGAGATTATCACCTCACACCTGTCAGAATGGCTATCATCAAAAAGACAGCAAATAGGGACTTCCCTGGTGGCACAGTGGTTAAGAATCCGCCTGCCAATGCAGGGGCCATGGGTTCGAGCCCTGGTCTGGGAAGATCCCACGTGCTGTGGAACGACTAAGCCCGTGCACCACAACTACTGAGCCTGTGCTCTAGAGCCCACGAGCCACACCTACTGAGCCCAGGTGCCACAACTACTGAAGCCTGTTACCCACAACAACTGAGCCCACAAGCCACAGCTATTGGAGCCCATGTGCCTAGAGCCCATGCTCCGCAACAAGAAAAGCCATCGCAATGAGAAGCCTGCGCACCGCAACGAAGAGTAGCCCCCACTTACCACAACTAGAGAAAAGCCCGCACGCAGCAACAAAGACCCAACGCAAACAAAAAAAAAAACAAATGACAAGTGTTGGTGAGTATGTGGAGAAAACAGAACCCCAGTGCACTGCATTGGGAACGTAAATTGGTGTAGCCACTATGGAAAACAGCAGGGAGAGTCCTCAAAAAATTAAAAATAGAACTACCATACAATCCAGCAATTCCACTCGTGGGTATTTATCTGAAGAAAATGAAAACATTAATTCAAAAAGATGTATGCACCCCAACGTTTACTGAAGCATTATTCACAATAGCCAAGATATGGAAACAACATACGTGCCCATCGATAGGCAAATGGATAAAGAAGATGTGGTACATATAAATAATGGAATATTAGCCATAAAAAAGAAGGAAATCTTGACATTTGCAACAACATGGAAGGACCTAGAGGATCTTATGCTAAGTGAGAGAAATCAGACAAAGACAAATACTGTATGATATCACTTATATGTGGACTCTAAAAAATAAAAACAAATGAACAAACATAACCAAACAGAAACAGTAAGAAATACAGAGAACAAACAGGTGGTTGCCAGAGGCTGGGGGGTGGGTGGCGGGGAGGAGAGAAATAGGTGAGGAAGAGTAAGAGGTACAAATTTTCAGTTGCAAAATAAATGAATCACAGGTATGAAATGCACAGTGTGGGGAACATAGTCAATAACTACGTATAATATTTGTATGGTGACAGACAGTAACTAGACTCATCATGATGGTCATTTTGAAATGTACAGAAACACTGAATCACTATGTTATACACCAGGAACTAACATAGTGTTATAGGTCAATTATACTTCAAAAATAAACAAAAAAGGGGACTTCCCTGGTGGCCCAGTGGCTAAGGCTCCACGCTACCAATGCAGGGGGCCCGGGTTCCATCCCTGGTCTAGAAACTAGACCCCACATGCCGCAACTAAGAGTTCGCATGCCGCAACTAAAGATGCTGCATGCCGCAATGAAGATCCCGCACACGGCAACAAAGATCCTGCATGCCACAACTAAGACCCGCTGCAGCCAAATAAATAAATAAATAAATAAATAAATTTAAAAAATAAAGAAATAAATGAACTCATAGAAAAAGAGATCAGATTTGTGGTTACTAGAGGTGAGGGGTAGGGGGAAGGGGAATTGGATGAAGGCAGTCAAAAGGCACAATCTTCGAGTTCTAAGAATTAGGGATGTCATGTACCACGTGGTAAATATAATAGGCACTGTTGTACATTATGTATGAAAGCTGTTATGAGTAAATCCTAAGAGTCCTCATCACAAGGAAAAAACCATTTTTTTTCTATTTCTTTAATTTTGTATCTGTACAAGATGGTGGATGTTCACTAAACTTACTGTGGTCATCATTTCATGACGGATGTAAGTTAAATGAGTATGCTGAACACCTTGAACTTATAATGTGCTATATGTCAATTATATCTCAATAAAACTGGAAGAAAGACATCAACAACAACAACAAACAAAAAATAGTAGATGAAGCTGGAGGCTGCTGAGGCTGGATAATGGGTACATGGGGGGTTCATTACACTATTCCATATGGGTATGTGTTTGAAATTTTCCAGAGCGAAAGGTTAAAAAAACCAAAGAAACAAACAGAAAAAACCAAAAAACCTACGAAATACATAGGTAGGATGTTCGAAGTAGAGATTTTGAAGGTGGTACAGATAGTGGGGCTGAAAATAAGTAAAACTATTAACCACAGGCTTGAAAATATGGGAAACAACAGAGGGGTTTAGAGAAGATTGTAAGTCTAGCTGTTTGGGATGTGCTTTAACCTCTTCCTAGGAAGTCGTCTTCTGTATTACTAGTCTCCCTCCACTCCAAAGGAAAACAAGTGCTTTGGTGCTATGCCTGGCATCTCTTAGAAAGCACTCAGTAAATATCAACTCCTCCTTAGAAAAATAATAGGAAATAAAAACAAATTTTAAAAATCACACCTCTTTACCCCACCCAAGGAAGCAAAACCATCTATTCCAGCTGTTATCTTCTTCGTTTCCAGTACTCTGTTTTTCTTGCTGACCCGTTCTCCACCTGAAAGAGCCTATGAATCATCAGAAAACAAAAACATGTGCCCAGAGCACCAGGAAGCAGGAGGAAGCAAATGAAAAAGATATGGAAACTCCTGCCCTTATCAAGTCCTATTAAGAGTCACCAGAACTACGTGGTTTAACTCTTTTGGCTTTATAAATACTTCCAGATCTGGCACTGGTGAGGCTACCCTTTCCATTTCTCAAACTATTCCTAACTCGTGATGCCTGTGTAGACTGCTGAGGCACTTCCGGAATGACACTGAGAACTGAGGCTTTGGGGGACCTGGAGGGGAGGTGGGGGGCTGGGTCGGGACTCGGCACTCACTTGGTTTGTTCTCCTTGCCCTTGGAGGTGATGGTGAGGGTGTGCACGTACAGCCGCAGGTACCAGGGCACAGTGTCCAGCAATAGCACGGGGAAGGCCCGGTATGGGTGGGTGTTATACAGCAGCGTGCTCAGCTCCCCGTTGTGCAGCCCGTAGCCGCTCACGTACCGCTGGGTGTACAGGAAGGGCGTGGGTGGGGCCTCTGTTCAGAGTAAAGTCAACAGTTAACCACTCCTTTAAAAAAAAAAAAAAAAAAAAAAAAAAAAAGCATCACTCCCCACCTTCACTCCCTGGGCCAGGTTCAGAGTCTCAAAGCCAGGGAGGGGAGGGGGTAATGCTTTGCCATCAGAACTAGGAAACCTGCATTCTGGAACCATCCCTGGCTTCCCCAACCCACAGCAGTGATAACAGAATTACAAATATTTACTAAGTACTTATACAGGCCGAGCTTCTTCCAACCCAAACCAAGTGCTCCTCACGATATTCCACATTTTTCCTTGGTAACACTGAACATAATCACAATTGTTTGATGCCTGCTTCAACTATCATATGCTAAGGTTGCTTGAAAGCAGGGTACTTCTGTCTTCAAAAAAAATTTTGTTGACTGAATGAATGAATGCATGAGTGACCTCCATGTTTTCCATTAATTACCTCATCTGATCTGCTAGGTATTACTGTCCCCACTTTCAAGACCAGGCAGTAAGGTTAGGAACCTGCCAAGGGCACAGAGCTTAGAAGAGGTGGAGTTAGAACCAGGACGTCTGACTCAAGAGTTCTGGGTCTAAATACAAGCCTGTTACCTCGCGGTGAAGAGGCAGGACTGTGAGTCTCCCCCAGTAGCTGAACCCTCTGTAGCCTATGGGGGCTGCGGCCGCCCACCTCCCACCCACCATTCCCTGGGGGTCTCTTCCACTTGAGCTGGAGGTTGAGGCTGCGCGAGTTGTTGATCACGGCCGTGTCCAGCAGGTCATAGACGGCATAGGTCTTCCGGGTGCCCAGGACGACGTCCTGGTATGTGGTGAGCGGGGGCGGGTACACCTCCAATGTCTCATTGTCCTGGGGACACAACGGCAGGGCTGAGAAGCGAGCAGAGGGGCAGGCTGGCCTTGGGGGCCGGGGGGGACGATGTGTGTGGCTGGAGGCCTTAGTCTTAGTACCTGGCTATAGTTGGTGACGTCCACATAGACTCGGCTCTCCAAAGCCAGGGGGCAGGGCTCCGTGAGGGTTCGGGAGAACATACGAAAGAGGGACCAGTCTGAGGAGCAGAGAGAGGCGCTGAGCAGAGGCGGGACTAGGCCTGCTCCACGTCGATGGGGTGGAGCTGACAGTGGGTGGGCAGAGATGGGCTGCCAAGGTAGCTTACCTTGCTTCCCCTGCCCCGTGACGAAGGCATCAAATACAACAGAAAGGGTCTGCCTCAGCTCCCAGGAGATGCTGGCACAGCGTGCATCCTACCACGAGGGCCAGAAGGCAGCAGTGAGGACCTACCACTCCCCCAGACACACAGCCCCAGGGACTACTACCCGGACTCAGTCCCTTGTCTATTCTGTATCTCCCCATGCATCAATTTGCTACCATCCACTACCGAGCACTTGCCCTCGTGCCAGCAGCTTTATGCGCATCACTGGGATGAACCATCGCCGACAACCAGAGGAACTGATGCTACTATTATTCTCATTTGACAGATGAGAAAACCAGGAAACTAAAATGACTCACTCAAGGTCAAGTCAGCTGGCGAGTGGCTGAGCTAGCAGCTGCACCCCCACGGCTGTCACTCTTAACCACGACGAAGACTGAGTGAATGCTTGCCTGGCAACCACTCGGTTTCCTTGGTGCGTGGCCAGTGCCCTGAATCATCATCATCACATCTGCCACTGACTACCGGCTCAGCCCTCGGGAGACACTGGGCTATGTGCTCTGCCTGCACCTTCTCTCAGAGCCTCTGGATGGCCCCCATCACCTGTTCCCTGTGACTTACTCTGCAAACAGGGCGGATATGCACTGCCTGGGAGTGGTAGCTCGTGTGGAACAGGCGATCGGCCTTCAGCAGCACGGAGAGGCCTGCCTGGAGGAGGTGGCAAGAGAGAAAAGGTCAGTGCCCCGCACGGCAGGGCACCCGGGCATGGGGCCGAGGTTATCTGTCAGGCAGTGAGGGGGCATCTGCCGACTCCATCCACTCTCTGGGGCTCCCACCTACATTGAGGTCCCTCTGGCCTCACCTTGGAACTGCAGGGCAAGAGCTTCTTCCACGGGGTGAGGTTCTCAGTGCAGACGACCTCCCGAGGCAGCACTGCATAGCGCAGGAAGGAGTGATCTGTGCCTGAGAGATGGAAGCCTGTCTGGGGAGGCTCTCGGGGCGCCCCTCCTCAGGACCCACACATACTCTCTAGCACCACCGCCCTAACAGTGTCAGCTCAGGGGGAAGTGGGGAGGACACCCTCCTCCCTTTGGGAGAAGGCAATGCGGAGACAGCGGAGTCTCGGGAAACCTTCCTCTGGGGCCTGCACACCCAGGGGATTTATGACCTGGCCCCGCTGAGGAAGAAGGCAGCAGAGGGGAAGGGAGGCAAAGGCTTGGGTAGGAGGAACAGGAAGAAGGAAGGGGCCGCGGAGGCTGTCTCACCATTGGCCAGCCCCAGGGGTTTGAAGGAGGCGCTGGGTGTGACTGTGTTGGTGGAGTCAATGAAGTTGAGAGAGGCGCAGAAGATCCCCGAGAGGACGTTACTGAGCTCCTTCCAGGACTTATCCACGCTAAACGGAGACACAAACCCGCTCACTGTCCCGGGGCTGCGTCTGCTTCCTCCCTCAAAGCCTGCAGCTGGCTGCCAAGCCACGAGGCCGGCCAGCTGCTGGAGCTGGAACTGCCCCGTTCAGCCTGCTTCCTGGGTCGCCCCAATCAGCCCCTTCGTCCTCACTCCCCTCTGGACACCCCTGCATCCCCAGAGGCCTGTCCTTGGGTGGTTCCTCCTCCCACCTAGTAATGCCCTCCTAACTCCTCTCGGCTCCCCTTCGAAGAGGTTCCCTCCTCCAGGAAGCCTTCCCACCCTCCTCAACCACAGCCTCCTCCTGGGCTGCTGCAGTTCTGACCATCCGAGCCTCTCACCAGGGTCCTCCTGGGAAATGGCTGGGTGGCAATAGCATCGCATCCTAAGCATCTTTTCTCCTCAACTAGGCTGTGAGCAACCTGAGGACAGGGAGCAAGTCTGGGTCACCCACGTACCTCCCACAATGCTATGCAAAACGCCCCCCACGCCAGAGGCTGAGATCAGCTCACTGATCCACGCTGAGGTGTGCTCAGCTGGGCAAAACGACATACTTCCCTGTGAATACCCTGGGTGAGTCTTGGTCCTCCCCTCAGGGGTGGGAACTCTTACATCTACGAGGCTCACTGAGCAAGGGAAAACAAGCATTCTAGGACCCCACAGAAACATCAAATTAAATTAATTTTTTTCTTAGAGAAATACCAAAACAGATTTGCTCTTTATACTCATAAGAGAATAAAACTAGAATTCTGAGCATCACCTCCATATTATAGGTAATTATGAAGGGAGACAAAGACAGCAGAGCAGTTAGGATAAAAGGCAAAGAAGCCAGGGTTCAGACAAGAGAGGAAGCCTTGGCTACCGTGGGGTTTGCTCCTCATCTGACATCACCTTAGAGCCGTCCTGGGGGTTTTCAATAGTCCTCTGTTCAGAGCTTTCCAACTGCTCCAATCCTTAGGCCTCAAAAAACGACTGCAAACTGGAAGCCTGAAAGCTCTACCCAAACCATAGCCATGTTTCATTTGACGTGCACAACATTAACCCATGTGGCATTTCTTAAATTTTTAAATTACTTGCTGATATTTAAACTTGCCAATTTTCACATTAAAATCCAGACTGCTGGTAACTCTTTAAAAATGAGAGTATCTGACGACCCTCGGCCCCTATTCCCACGTGGCAACAATCCATAGGAGCTGAGTGGCAGCTGTCCTCCCAAGCTCTGCCACAGTCCCCATCACTCCCTATTCTGACTCCAATTTTTTTTTTAATCATACATGTGCTACTGATTTCCCATAGTCGGACTAAGAGGACACTGTGGTCCAACCGCAGTACCTAACCGCCCCCCCGACCCTGCCCCGCAAATAAAAGCAATTTTTCTAATACAGAGATCTGGTGTCTTGTAGGCCAATTCTAGCCCACATATATTTTGTTTGGCCCTTGTGGCATTTTGTTATTATTATGTGAATGAATGTCTTTTAAAAGGCTATCCAGTTTGCCACAGCTTCCTACTGCCTTACATCCAAGTAAGCTTCAGATATTTGTTATCTGCCTCTGTAGATATACACATACGCTACCTCAGGTCTGGAAGTATTAGGGGAAGGAAGTATATTCAGCCAAGTAAAGAATGCCACTAAGTCATGATATTTCTTACTTCCAACGCCATATTTACCCCCATGGAACTGCTGCCCCCAAGGGCAGTAGCAGGAGGACAACACCTGCCCTGCCATGTTCCCACCACGGCCTGCCACAGGCCTCAAGGTGGGCACTCACTCAGTGACGGTGTCTTGGAACCAAGCCCACAGCTCTGCACCTGATGGGGCCTGCAAGAAGGGTGTCCCCCAGTATCGAGTCCTCCAGAAGCCTTGGGTTAACGACAGGTGCAGCTCCCGTAGAGAATACTTGGAGATCAACTGCCCCAGTGCTTTGGGGAAGAGCCTATAATGAGATACTGGAGAAGGAGGTGCAGGTGAGTGATGATCCTGGAGGGAGGGTTCTCAGCCACCCCAAAGAGACAATACACCCCAGTTCTGGGGTCAGAAGAATCTAGATTCCTGACCAGACTCAGTCACTTACAAGCGATGTGATCTTGGACAGGTGCCTTACCTCTCTATACCTCCAATTTCTTCCTTGTAACCGTTCACAGAACTTATCACCGTGCCCAGCACCCACGATAAACCGTAACCGTCAATAGCATCATCATCAGTGTTATCAACAGAGGGTTTTAACTAAAGGTTTAGAGTGGCAGCCTGGAGCTGCGGAGAGAGCACTGGACTAGAAGTCAGGAAGAGTCACTGCCCCTTTCCGGGGCTCAGTTTCTTCACTGGTATAATGGGATTCTTCAAAAACGATCCCATCCTTCTGCAAGGACCATCTTTGTCAGGCCCCAAGCCCAGGGACCAGAACCTCACCCAGGGATCAGTCCTCGCCCCCAAGGCTAGCCTCCACCCCACTCCCGGCAGGTGCCACAGTATCTTTCTCCCGTCAGTGTGCTCTCCTCACCTTCTTCCCGCTGCAGCTCCGAATCCCAGCGCGTGCGGAACTGGAATGTGGCGGCTACGTCCCCAGAAGGCAGCGGGGTGATGACGAGCTCCTCCCGCAGGCTGTCGCCTGGGGGCTCTGTCTGGCCCCAGACGCCCGGCCCGACAAGCAGCAGCACCAGCAGACAGAGCTGCGCTGCCGCCGCCATACCTGCGGCTGTTTCCGCCTCCCAATGGCCCCGCCCCCGCGAAAGGCCGGCCTCCAATAGGAAGAGCGTCTGAGAAGCGACTTCCGGTGCCGTCCCGGAAGCCAGGGTGCGGCTACCACAGCGACTGCCAGGATAGGCCTTTGAAGGGCTGCTGGGTGTAAAGGGTTGCTGATAGGGCACAAAGGGCAGTGGGCACGTGGCGTGGCTGGGACCTGGATTGAGGTACCCCTTCCCCACGACAAAGTTCTTAATAATACCGACCGCCATTGTGCCTCCGTGATAGTTGAAGAAACAGACTGAAAAATGTTATTACTTTTGCAAGTTCACACTGCCGGGCTCCTGTCTCCCTGAGCTTCGTGTCTCTATTTGCCCTGTCCTAAGCCTAGCCAAGAACTTTCCTGCAAAACCCTCGAATAACTCACCCTTTTATTAAGAAAAATTTCAAACATACAACAAAGTTGAAAGGTTGAATACCCGTTACAATGAGCATCTGTATCCCCATCACCTAGATTCCACTATTAACATATTACTGCACTTGTTTTGTCACATATCAGCCTCTATCTCCCCCAGTTTATCTTATGTTTTGATGCATTTCAAAGAAATTTCAGACATAAGGACACTTCCCCTTAAATAGTTCAGCATGCATATCATTAACTAGAGTTCAATAGTTGTTTACATTTTTCTTCTGGGGTAAAATTTACAAACAATGAAATGCTCAACTCTGAAGTGCACATTCATTGAGTTCAACAAATGGATTCACCTGTGTAACTCTTGTCAAGATATGTTTGGAAAATCCCTGAAAGTTGGCTAATGCCCCTTGCCAGTCAATGTCTGTGACCCCTGCCTTCCAGATGCAACCACTGTTCTGATTTTTCTCCAGAAAATGGATTGATCTGTTCTAGAGCTTCGTATAAATGAAATCTTCATATAGTATGTGTACTTTTTTGTAAAAGGCCTCTTTCATGGGAAGAATGTTTTGGAGAATCATTCATGTTCTTGCATGTATCAGCAGTTTGTGTCTTTTCATTTCTGTGTAGTATTCATACATTGTCTGAATATACCATAGTTTATCTGCTCTCCTGTCCATGTACACCTGAGCTCTTTCAAGTTTTTTGTTCTTATGAGCTAGGCTGCTATACAAGTTTCTTTGTAGGCATATGCTTACATTTTTTTTAGGTAAATATTCAGGAGTGGTCAAAGAATAGGTATATGTTTAATTTTACAAGAAACTGCTAGATCTTTCTCCAAAATGTGTCATTTCATACTTGTACCAACAATGTATGAGAGTCCCCATTGCTCCACATCCTGGTGAACATTTAATTTGGGGGGCTTTTTCATTTTTGCCATGTGGGCGTGTTTGTAGTAGTATTTCATTGTGGTTTTAATTTGCATTTCCTTGGTACCTAGTGATGTCGAACAGCTTTTCATGTGCTTCTTGGCCATTCATATATTTTCTTTTGCGAAAGATCTGTTAAAATCTTTTTCCACCTCTCCCCTTTTGTGCTGACTTGAGTTGTAGGAGTTCCAAGCAATTCCTGCTTTGGTTTTTCCACCTGCCCAACGGGGTACACATTCATGAAGGATTTTGTAGACAGTCTTTTGGTAAAACTGACAACCATCTGGCTCTGAAGAACCAGAGATTTGGTGTCTGCCAGGTCTGCCTAGATATACCCCTGACCAACTGGAGAGGAAGTGTCAAAAAGATGTCTTTGTCTCATTATGCCCTCATTCTACTTACATCCAGTGTTCCTGCCCCACTAGACATGGAATAGAAGGAAGGCCATGAGCTTAGATGTCAGACAGACGTGGGTTCAAATCCCCACGCCAGCCTTTAATCCATATGAGCACGAGCAACCTGAGTGCCACTCTTCCTGCTCTGTAAAACGGATAAACCTGCTTTCAGGGTTGTTGTAAGGATCAGAAATTAGTAAGTGCTGGAATGTAGAATCTGGAATGTAGTAAGTGCTTAATAGCCTCTACTAACCTTTACTCAAAGAGCTCTATGAGGCAGGCACTATTATCTCCATCTTACAGATGAGTAAACTGAGTACAGAAACTGAGATAATTGCCTAAGATCACAGTGAGTGATGGAGCCAGAACTCGAGTCCACACTATCAACTTCAAAAACAAATTTTTAAGGGAGTTGCTGTTATGATTATGATTGCCTTGTACTTCTATGCTTTGTTTCCTTTTGAAATTGCCTGTCCCCATCACTCAAGACCCAGCCACCCCCAGAGAAGACTTGCCTTCTCCCTCTCTAGTGTGCTACAGCCCACATTATAGTTCCATTATCTGTGGCCATGTCTCTTCCTGGAAGAACTCTTGGCCACCTTAGTGTTTCTGTTGCGTAAGCAAGGAGGCTAGCACATAGTGGGGGCTCAGTAATGTTTGCATGAACAAACAAGAAAACATCATAACACTGTTCCATGTTGTCCCCACACCGCCATACTGTTCACAGTATCAAGTTCTGTGCACCCCTGGGGACTGCTACAGTGTGAGCCGTCCTGGGAATCTTCCCCTGAGATGTGGTCCCTCCTATTTCCTCCAGAGCACAGGATTCTACAGGAGGAGTTTGTCTTCTTCCCTCCTCTCCAGAGTCTATGACAAGTCTATGCAATGGACAGAAGACACCACACGGTGGCTTGGAGACTGATAGCTGGGCTGCTTGCCTTGGAGTTGGAGCCAAATCATCCCCCATCTCCAAGGGCCCTGTGTGGCCTCAAATAAAACAGTCAGCTGGAGATGCTGGCTCTGGCTCTGAAGGCCAGCCAAGCCCCTGTGGTTTGGCAGAAGAAGAGGTCATTGTCCAAACAGGAAGTGGTCCTGGGGTCTCAGCTGACCCTAGATTTTCCCAGGCAGGGCTGGGGCTCATAGCAGCTGAACTGGAGGCTCCCCGTAGGCTCACAAACAATTCCACCTCTCCAGAGGGCTTCAGATCCGTCTCCCCGGACAGGCTCCCTGCCCCAGACCCCACAGATCTTAGCATTGTATGCCTGGGGTTGTTGACATGCTGACAGCAACCAAGCTAGGCTAGCTTCCCGTCATTCACCTTGGAGGAGAATGGGGAGATCCCAGGAGCTGAGAAGTTCTCAGAGCTGAGCTGTGGATATTATGGGGTGCACCCCAGGAGAAGGCTCAGCCGTACTCAGACAGGAGGGTGAGCCTCGCTACTCCAAAGGAAGGGACAAAGAACAAGAGGACAGAAACCATGTCTTCTGTGTGCAGCAAAGTCATCGGCAACCCAGAAAAAACAAAATTTAACATGAAGCTGGGCCCTGGCCCAGCTTAGTGGATGATCTCAACTTTGACACAGACACTTTTAGACAAAAGGAACACAGAACTCCCACAAGTTTTTCAGTAGCGCTAGGAAAAGCACTTAAGAACTGTCACTTACAATGGCCTCCTACAGGGGTGGAAGCAAAATGGGGCTATTGGGAAGACTGCACCCCTGTCACTCAGCCTGGATGGTACAAAGAGCTTTGGAATTTAGGCCAAAGGTCACTGACTCCATGGATGGTTTGATGTATGAAGGGAGGTGGAATGATTTATTTTTTCTAATATGAAAAATGACTTGATGTTCCTTAAGGCTAGGTCCTACAACCCTCCTTTTATTCCAGTCTCTCCCTGGGCAAGCTCACTTGCACCCATACCTAAACTTACCTCTTATGCACTGATAAACTCACCTACTGATTTTCCAGCCCAATCCTCTAAATTCCACTCTCACGGGTCCAAGTGCCTACTCAAAATGTCCTCCTGGTCTCAAAAGCAACTTGAACTCAACATGTCCAAAACCCAACTTATGGCCTCTTCCCCAAACCTGGTGCTGTCCTAAACTCCCCATCTGGATGAAGAACCCTCCAAATCATCCTGCTGCACAAGGCAGAAGCAAGGATGGCACCCTTGAGCCCTTCCTCTCTCACACCCACCTATGAGAATATTTTGAAATTTGCCTCCCCAATCTCTCTCCATTCCTTCCACTTTTCTACAACCCACCCCACCTCCACCCTATTCCATTTTTATCTAGATGGCTGCAATCATCTCCTGGCTTCCAGGCATCCATTCTGGTCCCCTCCAATCAGTACATCTCTACCAGGAGTCCTTGCAGCCATTCTCCCCCTAAACCACTCCTACTCCACCTTCAGATCTCAGCTCAAAACCACTTCCTCCAGGCAAACACCTCATGACCTCTCTTAATCGGCTATTAACTCCTTCCTAGCACTAGTTCTAACTGCAGTTTTACACTTGGGCCCCCAATAGACCCTGAACTCCACAAGAGCAGGACGGGGTCTTTTTTTTCTTTTTTTGTGCCACTACCACATTCCCAAGGCCAAGGGCAGTGTCTTACACATGTTAAACGCTGACATTTAATATTTATTGAATGAATGTCATTTATTTGCTCATACCCTGCCTCAACCCAGCTAAGCTAATCATCCCCACTATCTTCTAGGCCACCATTGTCCCTTGCCTGGATTACTGTGTTATGTCTGTCTGGAGCCTGTCCTCTTCCAGTATGTTCTCTACACTGCAGCCAGAATTATCTTTCTTTTTTCTTTTTTTTTTTTTTTTTGCGATACGTGGGCCTCTCACTGTTGTGGCCTCTCCCGTTGCGGAGCACAGGCTCCGGACGCGCAGGCTCAGCGGCCACGGCTCACGGGCCCAGCCGCTCCACGGCATGTGGGATCTTCCCGGACCGGGGCACGAACCCGTGTCCCCTGCATTGGCAGGCAGACTGTCAACCACTGCGCCACCAGGGAAGCCCCAGAATTATCTCTTTAACAAGCAACATCAACCACTTGTAATCCTTCATTACTCCCAATAAAGTTCAAAGTCGAAACGTGTAAACTGCTAGTTATCTACCCAGTGACTGCTGTCCTCTTATCTCTCAGTAACATAACCCTGATTTTATCAAGACAGCAGGGTGCCCTACCAAAGGACTACCCCAGCCTCTGCAGTAGCCAGGGTGCTTCTGAGAGGTTTGACAGGAAGTATAGGAATCAGACGCATT
This sequence comes from Mesoplodon mirus, assembly GCF_964341445.2. Lineage (NCBI taxonomy): Eukaryota > Metazoa > Chordata > Mammalia > Artiodactyla > Ziphiidae > Mesoplodon > Mesoplodon mirus. The sequence continues at coordinate 15,255,118 of NC_138991.1, forward strand.
GGTAATTGAAACTTGAAGGGTTATTGTCTTTCCAAACGCCAGAATTCCCTTTCTTCTAGATAATGTTGTGTCCCTATGTCTATAAAACATCTGTAAATGAAACATCCCTCAGGTTACCAACTTCTGGCCAATGAGATGTAAGTGGACGTTATTGGTTAGAACTTCCAAAAATGCTTGTTGAAGTGGGACTAGGCAGCAGGCCGTGCCTTTTTGGCCCATCCTTAATTTCTTCTCCTGCTTTCTACCAGCTTCAGAGACATGATGGCTGGGGCCTCAACAGCCATTTTAGCCATGAGGTATCAATGAGAATTCCAGCCATGGGCCTTAGATGGCTGAGCAAAAAGAGCCAAGAAGGACCCTGGTGATTTATTTTTTCTAATATGGTGTCCAATAACTGTGGAACAACCATATAGTCCTGTACTTTGGACTTCTTTTATAGGAGGAAACCAAATTTATATCTTAAGTCACTGATATTTTACTAGCAAACTGAAACTTGATACAGGCTTCAAAGCATTTCATGACCTGACCTTTGTCAATCTTGCCTCTCCTTTCATCTGCTCAAATTCAACAATTCAGTCAAGCTGAATGGTTTTCAGTTCCTCAGGACTTTTCTCTCCATTTAAAGTCTTTCCAAGCTGCTCTTTCTGCCTGGGTTACAGCCCCACCTGGCTAACTCCTACTCATCCTCTGCATCCCAGCTTAAAAGTCAGCTCTTCAACGACCATAAAAGCTCGGTTAAGATGCCCATTTTCTGGTAACAGAACAGTTCCTCAGCATGCTACTTATGATGCTGTGAATTGTGGTGTTTACCTGATTTTCTCCTCCATGAAGGCAGGCAGCCTGTCTTGTTCAAAACTGTATTCCAAATCTGCAGCTAATTCCAAGTAACGACTTCTTGAATAAATGGAGTAAATGAGTCATGGGAATATGGTATTGGTTAGAGAGCTAAAGAAATGTATTGGGTTTGATATCTGTACAATGTGAACAGATGAAGTGGAATGGTTGGCATATTATTATCTGTTTATTATTCATACCGTGCCCTGTTCCAAAGAGGATGTAAGGAAGCGGAATGGCTGGAGTACCACCTCACTGCGAGTGTTAAGGAGTTCACGGCCATTGAGAGACACTGGTTTAGGAGACTCTATCAGGAGAGTGCAGGATAGTTTGGAGGAGGGAAGAGTGCTAAGAAAAGCAGTGGCATCTTGTCCTATCTCACCTTCCATCTCCTCACCTGCAGGCCCTACCTCAGGAGTAAGCCAAAACCTGGCAGGAAGGTTGCAGCAGGGCAAGGTTAGCAGTAAAGCAGGAGCGGGTTAATTCCCAGAAAGGTACACCACCCACCATCCTTTCCTCCCTCTGGTGCCTGCTGCAGGTAAAGAGGCTGGTCTTCTCCGAAGCGCTCTGGCTGGGCCTGGGGTCTCAAGTGGAGAATAGGCAGCTCAATCAGTCCGTAGGTGGGGGCCCACTGCTAGCTGCAGGCTCCAGGCTCTGCCCCGCCATCTCCCCCATCCTCCTCCTCGTCAGACTGTGCCAAGGGCGTGTCTGCTCCGCTGTCACTGACATCCGGGCTGTGCGGATTGGTGGAGGAGTCAGAGGACAAGGAGCAAGCGCGGGATGTGGTCCTGTCTGCCGTGGGCATCGGCAGGCTCGGCTCCTCGGGACGGTCGTCCACCCCTGCCCAGAGAGAAGAGCCCGTCAGGGCCACGAACAGGGCTTCAGAGGACCCTTAGAGGCGTTCTGGCCAGGAGACACTGAGGCCCAGAGGGGAGCAGGGACTTGACCAGTCACCCGGCCAGGCTCCTGACTCCCAGTTCCTTCCACTTCACCGCATCACATCTGGGCTCTAGAGTCAGGTCAATCAAGTCCAGAGTTCAAATTCTACCTACGTCACTTCCTTGCTACTGAGTAGCTTTGGGCAAGTCACTTACTTTCCCTCTCAAGGACTCTGCCCCTCCTCTGTAAAAAAGGAACCCCGACATTCCAGAGGGTTTTGAGGATGAAATCTGAGAATGCTCATAAACTGTCTGGCACATAGACCACCAATAAATAGCAGTTTTAAGTAAGAGAATATCTATCTTATAGGTTAAGGATGTGGGCTTTGGAATCAGATAGCTCTGGTTCGAATCCAGCTTTTCCACTTTCTGGCTATGTGACAACAATTTCTCTGAGTCTAATGTCCCTCTTTTATATATACATATATATATATATATATATATATATATATATTTTTTTTTTTTTTGGCCACATGCCATGTGGGAACTTAGTTTCCTGACCAGGGATCGAACCCATGCCCCTTGCATTGGAAGCTTGGAGTCTTGACTACTGGACCACCAGGAAAGTCCCTCTAATGTCCTTCTTTATAAGATGGGAATAATCCCACCTGCCCTAATAGGACATTGTAAGGACTGAGATAATATATGTAAAATACCTTAGCACAGTATTAGAAACCTAATAAAGTGCTAAATAAATATTAATATTAAGATGACTAAAACTGCTTAAGTTGTCTAATATAAAAATCTTTTTTTTTTTTTTTTTTTTTTTTTTTTTTTGCGGTACGCAGGCCTCTCACTGCTGTGGCCTCTCCCATTGCAGAGCACAGGCTCTGGACGCGCAGGCTCAGCGGCCATGGATCACGGGCCCAGCCGCTCCGCGGCATGTGGGATATTCCTGGACCGGGGCATGAACCCGTGTCCCCTGCATTGGCAGGCGGACTCTCAACCACTGCGCCACCAGGGAAGCCCTAAAAAATCATATTTTTATGTTATTTTAATTATGTTAATTAACTACATTAATTTCACAAATATAAAATTTACAAAGGCTAAGGGGGTTGGGCCTTCCTAGAGTTTTGGATTAGGAATCTGTAACCCAGCTTCCCTCAAGGTCAACTTCCCTAAAATCAGAACAGACAGCTGTTTCATGGGTAGAAATGCCCACTCCCAGCCCCTACATGCATACTTCCCCAGTCCAGCCTTGCAACCTCACTTCAGAGCTCTGACATCTGGCTCTGGCTAACCGGTGCCCAAGTGCCCGAAGTAGAGGGGCATACCAGACGTCTGGGGGGTCGGTGGAGGATCTTCGCAAGGCAAGAACACGTCAGCTCCGTCCTGATCCCCAAGGTCGATAAGTTCCACTTGCTCAAGTGTGTCCACATTCACCTCCATGGATGAGATACTACCTATGGGGGCTGCAGATCAAGAAGGGGGCAAGTCAGGAGGAGCCAGGACAGAGCTGATAGGATGGTCAGAGACATATGTCAGGTCTGGAGATAGACGTTTAGAGGGCCAAGAAAACCAGGGGGGAGGTACCAAGATTCAGGACCTATAGGACTTCCTCCCTGCCCCACCCTAGTCCCTCTCCCCAGGACTCAGAACTTACGTCTGTGCGACTCGAGATGCAGGTGGGACAGGGGGAAGACAAACTCTGTCTCAGGCTGTAAAATGTCCTCAAAGAATTTCTGCCGCTCCCGAAGGCGGAGCTGCTGGCGCTCCAGGGCTGCCCGCGGATTTGGGTCCATGTCAGCTCCTGGAAGAGCAAGTACAGCTATGAAGTTGAGAGGGGATTCTGTGGGGGCCTGGGCTTGGGGAGCCCCGCAGCAGCCAACATCCCAGCACTAGGGCCTCTGGACTTGACTACCTCCTCCCCTTTCCTAAAACAAAGTCCATTACTACAAACTTCAAGTCTCACGCAGAGGCGGGGCTGACGCTAGCTCCACAAAGGGGATGCCAGTTCCAGGCACAGCAAAAGAGGCTCCTCTGTATTCAGGGAACGCAGTCAATGGCCAAGTCTCAGCATCATGCCCTTCGGAGAAGGGTTGGAAGGGCTGGTTCAGCTCAAATGGGGGAGGCACTTTTTTCCGCTTAATGGACCCAGCCTCTCCTTAGAAGGCTGGGGAAGAGGACAGAGAAGAAGGTCCCTTCCTCCAGGCTGCAGCTCTGGTTCCTGGCCGTTCTTCAAAACCCAGACGAAAGCTAAAGTACCCCCTCCCCTACTCTCCCTCTCTACACACACACACACACACACACACACACACACACACGCACGCACACACACACACACCCCCACCAGCATCCCCTCCAAACCCTGCTCTTTAATCACAGACTTGACTTCTAGACTTGGCTCTGCCCCTAAGGAAGTCAGCTTTCCAGCCTCAGTCTCCGCATCTGAAAATGGCATCATCCTCCTACCTGCGTCCAGCACAAGACACAGCCGGTGAAGGTTCTCTGTAAAACGGAAAGCTCTGGTCCCCGTGCTATTTAGAGGACATCATCTCTTCTCTGCCCCCCACAGCTCTTTATTTGAGCTCCTCTCCTCTGACACATCTCACTCATCTCCCCACTAGGCATCGAGTAGCAATCGGAAGGGTGCAATTCAGACCAGGCCTTCTGGGCCCCAGTGCTGAGAGCTTTCCAGAACACCATTCACTCGGATTCGCTCCATTCCCTTCCTGAGCCCATCACCGGAGGCAAGGGAGTATCAAGCTTGAGGACCAGATCATCATCCTCCGCCTACTGCCTTCCCCACCTCATCTGGACTCTGGCATATCTGAGACCCTGGCCGGCTCCACCGGCGCTGGGGTGGGCCGCGAGAGACCCGAACCCAAGTGGGCCAGGCAGGGCCAAGGAAGTGTGGGGAGAGCATGTGGCCGGGGCTGGCAGCGGAGGAGGGAGGCGCTGACGCCGATTCCTGGGAAAGGCTCTTAGCGCTGCCGCCCAGGTCACAATACTAAAAATACCCAGGGCCTCTGGGGCTGTCTGGGGGCGGGGAAGGGCGACAAAGAGCGTCGGGGTCGGGGAGCTGGAGGGGGCCACGGGCTCCGGGACGCCCCCTCTCTTTCCCCCTCACCCCATCAACCTCAGGAAACTGGAGGGGCTGCCCCCTGGGGAGGTGCGGAGCTGAGCGCCGGGGAGAGGAAGGGGGTTGTTTACATAACTGAAGGTGCAGGGGAGAGGGGTGGAGAGAGCTGAAGAGATTTGGGGGGCCGGAGGCGGCCAGGGGCCCGGCCAGTGGGATGGAGCGCTCCCTCTTCGTCCTGCCCCACCCGCACTGGAGTCAGCGAGAGCGAAAGAATTCCCTAAAAGGGGACACGCCGCGACCGCGGGGGAAGGGGGGAAGGCGGAGGGGTCCCCCGGCCGTTCCGCTCGCGCTCCGGTACCCCCCGGCCTCCCGCTGCACCTGCGCCCGCCCAGCGGAGCCCCTACCTGCCGCGCCCAGAGCCCCCGCTGACTCAGGCTGTCCTCTGCGGCGCGACGGCGGTGGGGGCGTGGTAGCGGGCCGCGCCGGCCGGGGTGGGGCTGCGCCTCCGGGTCTCCCCCGGGACGGACGGGCCCTGGGAGCCGGGAACGAGGAAGAGGCGGGAGGCGGAAGTGGGGGAGGGGCGGCGGCGGGCACAGACGCTTCTGCCGGTCGCCTGGCGGCCGCAAGGAGCCCCTGCGGGCGCGATCGTTCGTAGTTCCAGGGCGGGCAAAAAGTTCCCGGCACGCATCCCTCCTCCCCGCGACCCGTCGGGCCCCTCGGCGCTCCGCCTGGCTCCGCGCGCTCCCATACGCGGGCTCTCAGCCCCTGCGCCCGGCTGCTCCCCGACCCCCGGGCAGCCCCGACGCAAGCTCCTCGCGCTGGCACCCGGACTCCCCAGCACCCTCGGCCACTCTCGGCACGCTTAGGCGCGCACCTCTCGAGAAGGCATATATGCAGGGTCAGAGGGGCTGGGGACTCGCTGCCGCCCATCAGGGCAGGTGCACTGCGGCGGAGGCCCCCTGACCCTGGGACTCACCCCGCAGCCCCCGGTTCCCGGCTCCGGGATGGACAGGGCCGCCGTCCAGCCTTCCAGCTCACTGGGCGGGGTGGGCGCGGGGACGGGGACGGGGCGGGTTGGGGGGTGGACGCCGGCGGGGAGCCAACTCCTCCGGGGTGCCAAGAGGGGCGCTGCGCGTCCCGGCTGGCGGGGGTGGAGGAGCGAAGCAGAAACTGTGGGCCCAGAGGGGAAACACTTGCCCCTCTCGCAGTGCCTCCTGGCTCACACCAGGGCCAGAAGTCTCCTGGACCGAGGCTCTGTGCTCATTCTCCTCCTCCTCCCTTCCACCCTGTGTCCGTACGTAGCTCCAGAAACCGCGGGGTGGCGGGGTGGGGGTGGGGGCGTCTGTCGGAGATGCTTCTGCCGTGGGGTCACTCCGAGCAAGCCAGACACTAGGAGTCATCCTTGGCATCTCCCTGTCCTTCGCTGCCCACATTAAAACACATCTCCATTAACCGTCGATTCTCCTTCCTAAATATCTTTCCAATCCGCCGTTCCTCTCCGTTTCCACCACCATCTCTCCCTTGGCTCCTACGGAAACCTTCTCTCTGGTTTTCTTGTACTCTGGTCCTGCTGCGCTCCATCCCCACAGCACTTAGTCGTCACTGTAGAATCGAGAGTGCTAACCATGGAACCGCACATCAGTCATTTCAATACCGCAGATCCGATGTGCCACCCCCTGCTTAAATCCCTCCTTTGTTAGAATGAACTCCGGGCGCTGATATCTGAGCTGAGTCTTAAAGAAATGAGTTCAACAAGCAGAGAAGAGGGGGAAGGGCATGTACAGAGGGACAGAGGTGTGAAAAGTCCGGACATACTCAGGCTTCCCTGTCAGGGGACCAGCACTCAGTACAAACACCTAAAGTTCTGCTCTTCTATTGTTACTGAGGTCCCTAGACAATCCTGTAAGATAAGTACAGCAAGCAGCTTTCCCATTACTTTATAAGCAAGGAAGCCAGTTTGTGGGAGGCAAAAAGTGCAGTGGTTAGGAGCACAGGCCTGGGAGTCAGGCCCTCTTGGGTGGTAAACCTAGCTCTGGTGTCTAGCCAGCTGTGTAAACAATTTCTCTGATCCTTGATTTCTTTGCCTATTAGGTAGGAATAATTAATCCCCACCTCCTATGAGATAATTCATATAAAATGCTTAGTACAGGATTTGGACACTCTGAAGATGCTCAGTAAACAATAGACACTAGTTGTTTTGACTGTAATCTGTTCTGAGAAAGGGAGAAAACTGCTTTCTTCCACGAATTTCTGAAATTATAGGAAGTAGGCTCTAACCTTCTACAGAGCTTATTATGTGCCTGTCACTGTTCTAAGTGCTTTGCATGTATTAACTCTTTTAATCCTCTTAATAATCCTGTGAGGTAAATACTATTTTTACTTCCATTTTACAGATACAGAAACTGAGATATAGAGAGGTGAAGGAACTTGTCCAAGGCCTTACAGCAACTAAGTGATGGAGCAGAAATTCAAACCCAAGTAGGCTGCTTCCAGAGACTGTGCTTATAACCATGGCTCCCAGCCTGCTCCGCTTTTATCCCGTTGCAGTTTTCATCATCCGAGAAATGTTCTGGTCAGTCTGATTCTTATTCCTCATTAATGGATGGAGTAGATATTTGGTCCCGTTTTCTAGCGCACAGGAATGAGGCCAAGTCAAAAGTACAGTGGATGACAGCTCAGCTCCCAAAGTCACCTCCCCCCTTTTCAGGCCTATCCCTGGGAACAGGACTGCATGGATTATTTTGAGCCGTCCCCAAGATGGTGACAGATCAGGAACCTCTCTGTCCCTTTGCCAGATATTTGCCACATACAAGGGTGGAAGGGGGAAAAGCATCCAAGTTAGAAATAATTCACAGGGTTAAGCTGGAAGGGTATCAACCAAGAGAAAGGCCCAGGAAGCAGACCCAAGGGTGGATGGCAAAAGGAGTTGAAAGGATCAGTGAAAAAGTAGATGGCTTAGACTTCTGGGTTCCATCTAGGATGCCAAAAGCTGGGAAGAGCATCATTACCACACTAATAACAATTTTTTAAAACTGTTAGGTAATTATAAAATTATTACTTTCGTCAAACCCATCAGCGAGCTAAGGCTGCAGAGCAACCAATTAACCTGAATTCCAAAGAAGGACAGGCACCTCCAAGAAGAAATAGGATGTAGGCACTAGCACACCTCTGAAGTAGGAGGAAGGCAAGGTTTCCATGCAAACAGGTAAATAAAAAAAGTATTGGGCGGCATCTTCCCCGGGCCTCTTTGTGTTCAACATGTCAAGATTGCAAGGACCTGACTTCTCTTTCACCTGGGCCCTTGCTCAGGATTCATACAGCTGGCAGCTCTGAGAAATAAGATCAGGTCTTTCTCAGACAAAGGCAGGCTTGCTGACTGCTTGCTATAAAAGTGCTGGGCCTGGGTTCCTCAGCCATGATGCAAAGCCACTGTGTGTGTACCGTGCATCTGGGACCACCATATCACTTGTTGAACTTTGGGCTGAAGGAATCAACACAAAACTATGCTGATGTTCATGTTGTTTGATGTTCTATGAGTAATAAACTGTCTTGATTGGATGCAGTAAGTCTTATTGTCTCTTTTTGGTACCCATGAGGTTTTTCTCTGACAAAACATAATCAATTAATCCAAAGTAAGGGGGAAAAAGGAGGAAAAACAAAAAAAAAGCACAGATGAAAAAATAGAAAATAAATAGTGCGATGGAAGATTTTTATCCAATTGTGTGAATGAATAGCAACCAATTAAAAGACAGGTTAGTAGACTGGGGAAAAAAAAGCAGGAGGCAATAATATGCTGTCTACAAGAAACCCAGTTTAACTATAAGGAAATATATGAGTCAAAAGTAAATGGATGGAATAAGACATACCATGCAAACACTAATCAAAGTAAATTGGAGTAGCGATATTAATATCAGAAAAAGTAGACTTCAAAAGAAGGACTATTACCAGGGATGAAGAGGGACATTACATAATGATAAAAGGTTGTTCATTTCACCAAGAAGACTTAACAATCATAAATGTGTATGTGTACATCTATTAACAGAGCTTCAAAAACACGAGATAAAAATAGACCTAAAATAAGAAAGAGAAAAATCCATAATACAGTTAGAGGATTCAGCGCTTCTCTCTCAGTAATCAATAAAACAAGTAGAAAAAAAAGGATACAGAAAACCTGAACACTACCAACTAGCTTGTTCTGATTGACACTTCTATAGCACTTTACCAGCAGAATAAACATTCTTTTCAACTGCATATAAAACATTCACCAAGATACATCTTCTGGGCCATGAAACAAACCTCAACAAATTTAAAAGAATTTAAATCATACAAAATATGTTTTATGACTATAAAAGAATGAAAATATAAATAAAAACAGAAAGAGATCTGGAAAACACCCCAATACTTGGAAATAAAACACAACACTTCCAAATAACCCATGAGTCAAAGATGAAGTCCGAAAGGAAATTAGAGAAATACCTTGACTGAATAAAATTGAAATGTAGCAACCAGCCACCAAAAAAGCTCCCAATGTTCCTTGCCTTCTGTTTATTCATACTTTTGTGTCGTCCTCTTCTGCACTGTATCAAGGTTACTTTATGTGGTCAATAAGACATGGCAGATGATGGTACATCACGTCCAAAATTAGGATTAAAAAAATTGGAAAACCCAGAGCTTCCATCTTGGGTGTGTGTTCTCTCTATTGCTTGGATCACTCACTCTGGGGGAAGCAGGCTATTATGTTGTCTACAGCTCTACAGAGAGGCCCATGTACCAAGGAACTGAAGGTTCCAGCCAACAGCCAGTGAAGAACAGAGGCCAGCCAGCAACCCCATGAGTGACCATGGAAACAGATTCACTGGCCCCAGTAGAGCCTTTGGAATGACTGCAGCCCAGGCCAGCAGCTTGACTGTAACCTCGCGACAGACTGTGGCAGAACCATCCAGCTAGAGCAGTCCTGGATTCCTGATGCTCAAAACCTTTGAGACAATAATACTTCTTTTTTTTTTTTGTGGTACACAGGCCTCTCACTGTTGTGGCCTCTCCTGTTGTGGAGCACAGGCTCCGGGCGCACAGGCTCCGAGGCATGTGGGATCTTCCCAGACTGGGGCACGAACCCGTGTCCCCTGCATCGGCAGACAAGACTCTCAACCACTGCGCCACCAGGGAAGCCCCAATACTTCTTTTTTTTAAACTGCTAAATTTGGGGATAATTTGCTATGCAGCAATAGATAACACATAGGGATTTTGGTATTGAACAGGGTGCCACTATCACAGCACTCTGAAATATGGGACTGGCAGTGGCCTGGCCATAGACTTGGGAAGAGTGTACCCAAAGCCCAAAATGCCTTGAAAAAGCTCTTCATAGAAGCCTCGTGCCTTTGATAAGATTGCAGCCAGGGTATACAGGAAAGTCAGGTAAACACTATTGGGAACTGGGGAAAGAGGAATTCCTGTTATGCTGTGGCACAGTTTAGCAACCCTGTTGCCTGTGGTAATGCGGAAAGCAGAAAACGTGCCCAATGAGTTGGGATCTGGCTGAGGATATTTCCAAATCAAGTGTTGAAGGTGCCACCTGGTGTCTTGCTCCTTATAGTAAAACGCAAGAGGGGAAAGAGAAACTAAAGCAGCAGTTCTCAAATGAGAGTGATGGCGCCTGGGGCGGGGAGGCGGGGGTGGGGGGGGAGTGTGGGTGTGTGTAGGGACATTTGACAACGTCTGGAGACATTTCTGGTTGTCAAAACTGGAGAGGGGACTTCCCTGGCCGGTCCAGTGGTTAAGACTCCGTGGTTCCAATTCAGGGAGCGTGGGTTAGATCCCTGGTCAGGGAACTAAGATCCCATATGTCGCATGGCAAGGCCAAAAAAAAAAAAAAAAAAACATCTGGAGAGGTTGCTACTGGCATCTAATTAGTAGAGGCCGGGGATGCTGCTAAACATTTTATAATGCACAAGACAAAACTCTCTTACCACCCACCACCTCCTCCCTCCACAAAAAAGAATTATCCTGCCTGAAATGTCAGTAGTGCTGAGATTGAGAAATCCTGAACTAAGAGGAAGGACTGTTAAATATGAAGGAGCCAGGACTTCATGGTAGAAAATTCTCACTCTCTCTAAATGGCAAATGATAGTAAAGTTAAAAAATGGTTTCCTAAATTGAAAAAAGAGGGGATATATGTATATGTAGAGCTGATTCATTTTGCTGTACAGTAGAAACTAACACAACATTGTAAAGCAGCCCTACTCCAATAAAAATTAATTTAAAAAAAAAAGGTTTCCTAGCAAAGCTCAAATCCAGAGCATTACCAGAAGAACATGGTCCGAGAATGTGACTATCAAATCTTTTGTTTGCATCTCAGGAAGATTCAAGACAGTGCATCAGAGTAGTCTTCAGTCAGATAAAAGACCTCTAAAGAAATGATGGGTGTGCCTCACAGATCCTTTTAATCAAGCAAGAAGGATTCTAGAAACCTTAAGGGTGTTGCCCCTTAGCCAATTCAGCAGAAGCCTAATAGAGAGAAGGGGTTATCTCGGAGAAATTTGGGGCATGGCTTTTGTCTAATAGTGTGGATCTGAATAAGATTCAGAGTGACCCACAAGTTCTTAAAAGGATTCTATATCCAGAAACATCTCCACTTGGACTTAGAGGGATAAAGAGAGTATAAAATGAAAAAAGGATTTCTAGTTCTGAACAAGATGGAGTAGATGCCTTCCTCTCTTTCCCTCCCACTAAGTGCAGCTTAACATGCTGGGCATTATATATATAAAACAAACGTAAACATAGTTGGCAGACGAGCTAGGAACCCGAGAACACAAATGACACAGCAGTGAGTCCCTGGGTTTTCTTTTTGCTAGGGCTCTGAAGAAGCCAAACAGGCACAGACAAAAATCGCCCCCATGAAAAGCCTGTTCTCTCTTGTCAAAGGATTGGGAAAGAGGCACCCTAGCAAGACAGAAATCTTTTGACAGGAAGTGCCCCCTCCAGCAAAATACTAGAGGAAAAACCTCACTCCCAGTCTTTGTCTCATGGTAACAAGGCACTTCTCCCTCTCACCTCCAGATGGTGTGATATGAGAAGAGGGGGAAGGGGGAGCCTGGGCTTCATCACTGCTCAGCAGTAACAAGTACCCCTCCCCACAATTTCCATGATGTCAGTGGAGGGCATGTGGGGAGGTAGGCTGCCCTCCCCATCCAACAGTAAGGAGGCACCGCTCCCTTCCCTCAATGTAAAGGTGGCCAAGTGTGGAGCCTAGATGTTCACCTCCACCCAGCAGTAATGAGGCAACCAACCTTCCAACCCTCCCCTCCCCCTACAGGGTGGTGTCAGTGGGGGCCATGTGGGCAGCCTGGACTTTCTGCACTCCCATCTGGTGGTAAAAAGTTGGTGCCCCTATCTCTTTGGCCCAGGACAGTAGAAGCCTACCAACACAGAAGAGGTAAATGAGATCCAGAGTCTCACCACGAAATTTCTGAAATATCCAGGTCATAAATGAAAATAATTCACCACACCAAGAACCAGGAAAATCTGAACTTGGACAAGTAAAGACAATCAACAGATGCTCGTGGGTCACAGTGCTGTTGGAATGACCTGACAGGGATTGAAAAACAGTCATTATACAAATGCTTCGTCAAGCAATTGCAGGACTTGCCTGGTGGCACGGTGGTTAAGAGTCTGCCTGCCAAAGCAGGGGACACGGGTTCAAGCCCTGGTCCAGGAAGATCCCACATGCCGCAGAGCAACTAAGCCCGTGCGCCACAACGACTGAGCCTGCGCTCTAGAGCCCGCGTGCCACAGCTACTGAAGCCTGTACACTTAGAGCCCATGCTCCACAATAAGAGAAGCCACTGCATGTGAAGCCCGTGCACTGCAACAAAGAGTAGCCCCTGCTCGCCTCAACTGGAGAAAGCCCACGCTTAGCAACGAAGACCCAACACAACCAAAAATAAATAAATAAAATAAATAAAAAATTTTAAAAAAAATTTAAAAAGAGAGATATTTGTACACCCATGTTCATAGCAGCATTATTCACAGTAGCCAAAAAGGTGGAAGCAGCCCAAATGCCCACCAATGGATGAGTAGATAAGCAAAATATGGTCTATACGTACAACAGAATATTATTCAGCCTTAAAGGAAAGGAATTCTGCTATAACATGATGAACCTTGAGAACATTATGCTAAGTGAAATAAGCCATCACAGCAACACAAATATTGTATGATTCCGTTCACATGAGGTCCCTAGAGCAGTCAAATTCATAGAGACAGAAGGTAGAAAGGTGGTTGCCAGGGCTGAGGGGGAGTAGGGAATGGGGAGTTGTTATTAGTATTGAGTTTCAGTTTTGCAAGATGAAAAGAGCTCTGGAGATGGATGGCGGTGATGGTTACGCAACAGTTGAATGTAGTGAACACTACTGAACTGCCCACTTAAAATGTTTAAAGTGGTAAATTTTGTTATGTGTATTTACCACAACTAAGAAAAACAGAGTGGCGGTTTCTCACTCAAGTGCCTTGGGTTTGGTCCAAAAGGCTGACCAGCTGTGTGTCCTTGGGTGTCGCTATTCCCATAAATGGTTTTTCCTGTGTAAACGGAAGAGACAAACAAGACAGACTATGGGAATTTGCTTTAGGAGCCATTGCTGGGGTACAATGTCTGGTCAGGGAGAATGCCCTGCCCCCTTGGGGATGAACTCCCTAAGCTTCCAAAGGGAGGGAAGTGAGTGACGGTGAAAAGAACAGACTAGAACAGAACGGCAGAGGCGCGCGCCAGCCCCTGGAGCTCAATCAAGCCCCGTTGCCTCGGTTGCTGGAACGCTCCCAGGATGCTCTGACCCTCAGGACAAACTCCAAGCCCCTCAGCCTGTGATCAAGCCCTTAGCGGTCCGTGTCTTGCTCACTCCTCCGGGTTTGGTCACCGCCGCTCTGGGCTCCTACTTTCTACTCCAGCACACACACCAGTTCATAATTCCCTCCCACACCTGTACTTTTAAAATCCCCTCTTTTGAGAGTGCCCTGCCCAGCCCACAGCCCTCTGCCTGGAGACCATACTCCTCCTTTGTTCCTCGTCACCATCTCTGCGAAGACTTCCCTGGCCTCCCCACACTGCTCCTCTGTGTTCCAGCAGCGCCCGCCCCCCAGCCCTTATCATAGGTAATGCCATTTATTTCACTTTTTCACGAAATACTTAGTGGGCACCTATTGTCAGCCAGGTACTATTCTAGGCTCTGAGGGGTTAGCAATGAAGAGAACAGCCAAAAGTCCCTGCCCCTGAGGAACCCATGTTCTAGAAGGACCTCTCCCCTGGGCCTGTGTGCCATCCTCAGTGGGGAGCGCACAGCGGGGCCCCAGCCCTTGGTGCCCAGGTGCTGAGTGGCGGGGGTAGATGACCCTGATGCAGCCCACCAGAGTCCAGCAGGGTCCAGGAAGAGCTGAAATCGCGCAGGGAGGGGGAAGCAGAGGAACCACGGAGAGCGCTGAGGCAGACAGAGCGAGAGGGGCGGGGCTGCGCTCCGTGCCTTCCCTCCCAAGTCACCTCCTCGGTTTCTCCCCTGGTCCACAGCGTGTTTTACCACCCGCTTATCTTTGCCCTAATAATAAAGGGCATGTGCATGTAAGAAGCTGTTCGGTAGTCTGGTCTTGGTCCATCACCCCTAAAAGGCAGAGCTAAGCACCCCAGATGCACGCACACCCCTCCGCCCGGGTATGGTGTGGATTTGGCTCCCACACTGGGTTAGGTACCAGATTGGCTGACTGAGTGAGGTGGTGCCCGAGAAGCTGGATCTCGCCAGCTCTTCTGATTATTCAGATGCAGCCAGCTGGGCAGATTACTCAGAGCAGCCTGAGCTGTTAAAATCTCCCATGATCTGTCCCCAGCCCTTCACCACGACTCCGCCTCCGCCCTCATCTCCTGACGCCACTCCTTCCCCCTTCCCTCACCTCCTCCAGGTCTCTCCTCAAATCTCATCTTGTCGGTGAAATGGTCCCATTCCATCCTTTTTAATACAGCAAAGCTTCTACTTTTGTTCTCCCTTTCCGGCCCACACTGTTTACTTTTCTCCACACACTTACTCCTATCCAACGTTAACAGAAGCGTGCTGGAACCGACACTGAGGGCTTACAAAAGCCTATGGCATTTTTAGGAACTTGGCTGGCTGGTTGTTAAGCAATGCCATCATTAAAAATTAAATTATACCAACTTCATTAAGTTAATGATATTAAAAACAAAGGTGAGGGGCTTCCCTGGTGGTGCAGTGGTTAAGAATCCGCCTGCCAGTGCAGGGGACACGGGTTCGAGCCTTGGTCCGGGAAGATCCCACATACCACAGAGCAACTAAGCCCGTGCACCGCAACTACTGAGCCCACGTGCCACAACTACCAAAGCCCGAGCACCTACAGCCCGTGCTCCACAACAAGAGAAGCCACCGCAATGAGAAGCCCACGCACTGCAACGAAGAGCAGCCCCCGCTCACTGCAACTAGAGAAAGCCCTCATGCAGCAACAAAGACCCAACACAGCCAAAAATAAATAAATAAATAAAAAATAAATGAATTTTAAAAAGATAAAAACAAAGGAGAAAAATGCTCAAACTCATCACTTTCTAATTTTTACTACCTTTTGCTATTATCTATGATCTTGAGAATCTTTACAGCTGTAGAAATATGGTACAAATATATAATATATAATGGCATGCTACTGTGCATTTCTTTTCAACTCTGCATTCAGTGACATCACACTGGTAGCTTGAAATCAGCCCTGGTAGGAGTATTTACACCACAGAAATAGGTAAGTATGATAAGTCAGGTTTTGACTTATTGTTCTGTTGATTGTCTAGACCAGCAGTTGGCCATGGGCCAAATCCAGCCCACCAACTCTTTCTGTAAATAAACTTTATTGCAACACAGCCAGGCCCACTCATTTCCATATCTGTGGCTGCTTTCACATCCCAAGAGCAGTTGAATAGTTGCAACTACATGGCCTGCAAAGTCTAACATATTTACTATCTTGCTCCTTACAGAAGAAATTTGCCGACCCCCGGTCTAGCCTGAAGAAAGTAATGGAGGAAATGTTAATAATGTAGATTAAATGTAAATATGTCCTGTCTACAGCTGCTACAGGCAGATCTCATTTTATTTCACTTTACTGCACTTCACAGATAGTGCGGTATTTACAAATTGAAGGTTTGTGGAAACCCTAGTTGAACAAGTCCATAGGCACCATTTTTTCAACAGCATTTGCTTGCTTCATGTCGCTGTGTCACATTTTGGTAATTTTCACAATATTTCAAACTTTTTCACTATTATACTTGTTATGGTGATCTGTGATCTTTGATGTTGCTACTACGACTTGCTGAAAGCTCAGATGATGATTAGTGGTTTTTAGCAATTAAGTATTTTTACATTAAGGTATGTACATTTTTTTAGACATAATGATATTATTGCACACTTAATAGACTACAGTATAGTGTAAACATAACTTTCATATGCACTGGGAAACCAGAAGATTCAGGTAACTCAGTGTATTGCAGTGGTCTGGAACCGAACCTGCCATATCTCTGAGGTATGCCTGTACACTGTAAATAGCAACGCACATGCAAAAATAGCTGAGCAAATATACTCCCGGTATTTGAAAACTGTGATCTAATACAGCGAGTAAGTCGATCAGGTCATTGAGAAATGAGTTGAATTCCAACATCTTTGTTCTTTCACTTTTTCACTTTCTTACATCAACATTCATGCTGGAACTACACTTGTTCATCAGTTATAACCATAGGTTGACTATGGATGCGAGAGTTAGGCAAAATTCAAGAAAAGTATACTGTAAGAATAAACTGGCTATACAGAATTCACAATAAAGAGTATTGTAGAATTTTATTAGATTTCTTTCAGTAAAATTTATGATAAACACACATTCACACACACACATATACACACTTTGTTTCAGAGAGTCCATTGTTAAACCTTTACAAGCACACACACTCTCCACTAGAATGTAAGTTCCTTGATGGTAGGAATTGTCTTTTTTTTATTCCAGCGCTTAGAACACACCTAACACATAGCAGATATACAGTCAACATGTGTGACATGAATGAACATATGAGCATAGTTGGGAACCTATGTTTCATGGGTTGACGGTCAGACCTTACGTTTCCAGCTCCAACATTATCCAGCTGTGTGGATAAATTATTTATTTCTTTGAACCCTGGCTTCTTTATTAAAAAAAAAAAAAAAAGACAGGGGAATCTTCCTACCTCACAGGGAGATGGTGACAATATATGTCTCTGCCTGGCACCTACTACGTTTCTCCACAGACAGGAGTTTCCTCCTCACCCTCCACCCCTGCCATCCACATACTCCTCGGAGACTCAGCCCTGCCACTGTCACACATTTCAGTGATGTCACAGTCCCTTCCCTGGGAGCCCCAGCACAATCATCCTGATGCCCAGCCTGAGCGCTGGCTGAGCTGAGAGAGGCAGGGGGCAGGCGGTGCCTGGTACCAGTCTTGCTCCGTCTGTCTCTGAGGCCTCACAGCTCCAGCATGAGTCCATCAGCAAAGAAGAGGCTCAAGAATAGAGTGGTTTCCAAGGTTGGATTTGGGACTAGACCCAGTGGGGGTCTCAACAAAGAGTCCAACCATGCCCAGGATGGGGCCTTCCAGACTGGGGGGAAGAGGGAGAGGTGAAGGGTGAAGGGAGGTCAGGAGAGTTAGAATGGGCTCCCTGTTTCCACCCCCAAACCAAGGTAACAAAACTCCCAGTCTAGGGTTGGTCACACCAAGCCCAGCCCAATGGAGAGGTATTATGGAGGCGTTCGGGGGGGTGGTTCCTACTGTGTTAGCATTCTCTCTCTCTCTCTCTCTCTCTCTCTCTCTCTCTCTCTCTCTCTCCCCCCGCCCCCTCTCTCTCTCTGTCAGAGGCAACATGAGGAACCACAGGACAAGATACAGCAGCCTGTCAGCAAAGTAATTGAGCGGAACCGACTTAAAGCGGTGAGGTGCCCCATTTTGGTGTCTGCTTAGGAGAGCCTGGGCCCCCATGCAGTGCTTCTCCTGGCTGCCAGGCCAAGTGACCCGGAAGGAGTCACCTGGCCCTGCCCTGAGCTGAGCTGAGCCAAAGTCCGGGTGGCAGGGTGGGACGCTATCCCAGGAAAGCTGAAGCTTCAGTTTTTCTGGCTCTTCACCCCTGGCAGGTGCTAAAAAACTTGTCGCTCTTGAAGCTGCTCAAGATCTCGAACCCTCGGACCCAAGAACTGCAGAACCTGGCCAAAAGGTGTTGGAATTCACTTTTCAGAGTTCCGAAGATCCTCAGGGTCTCCTCTGGGTGAGCATGGCCCGCCCATGGCCCCTATCATGGGCCCAACAGCCACCTTTACTAGGAACAGGCACTATGCTAAGGAATTTCGAAACCTGCCTATTGACTAGGCTCTGGGAGAAAGGTAGTTATTTATTAGCCTTATTTTACTGATGAGGAGCTGAGCCTCAAGAGATGTTGTAACTTGTCCCATTAACTGGACTGGTAAGTGGCAGAGCTAGGATTTGAAGCGGTTCCCAGCTGATATCAGAGCTGTTGTCATAACCCTGGTCATAATCATCCAACCACGGGACTAACCGCCACCTGGTTAGTGTGGCGAGAGGGGCCACCCCTTCTGCCTCTCCCAAGTCAACACCACGCAGAGATTCACCTGCAAACTAGTCATTCTGCTGAGGCTCAGTTTCCTCACAAGTCACATCAGGATGCTAAGAAAGCTGACATGAGGCACCCGCTAAGGGCCAGGTACCATACAAAGCATTTTCTCACTTAGTTTATTCTTCACAAAAATCCTATTAGGTAGAAGGAATTACCCCGGTTTTACAGATGAGGAAACTAAGGCTCTGACAGGTTACGTTTCTTGCCCCAAATCACACAGATGGTTAAGAGGCAGAAGCCAATTTGAACCCCAGTTTGTCTCCAAAGCCTGTGCTCTCCAAGCCGCTCCGCCACTTCCCTGCCTCCTGCTTTGCAGGACTGTTGTGAGGGTCCTGGGCCTGACACCCAGTGGGCACCCAGTCAGCGGTGGCCATTATTATCCTCAGTATGGTCATTATCCTGAGCCTGAGGCCTCTCTCTCTCCACACACACTCAGCTAGGACAGGGGCTGCCACATTGCAGGGGACTCAGTCTACGACAGACACCCCTGGGGAAAGTCTCCTAACCCCTCTAGTTAACTCCACCCCTCTGGCTCCTCCCTCTGAGTTGGCGTCCTCCATGCAGGCGCTCAGGAAACACTGAGCCAGAAGGGTCAGGATCATCTAGTCCCAGAGATTTCCAACCCTTTTTAAAGCAGCAGAGCCTCTCTTCAAATTTCTGTCCCCAAGCCCCAACTGTGTCGTTGGAGGGAAGCTATCCTGCCCCTCACCCTGCCCCTCCAGGGGTGGGGGGTGGTCATTTGAGATACTTTCTAAGATTTCTTGGAACACAGTTTGAAAAAAAAAAAAACAAAAAACAGAAAACAAAACACTGGACCAGTCCGCTCCATCAGTTGAAATCCAAAGAGGCAGAACCCTAACCTAGTGGCCGACGCAGGCAATATATATTTCTAGGTGTCCTAACTACCAGCCTTTGCCTCAGGCCTTTCCAACCTCTCACGTCCCTTCTGCCAGTACTTATCACCACATCCCCTGCCCCCAGGAACAAGACCTCTGAGTGGTAGAGAAGTTTCTTTTCAGGCTCTCTCTAGCTTTCCTGACAGGTTCCCTGAACTGACTGCAGAACAGCTGTCTCGGGGCTAGCTGGAGGACCAGGGCCTGGGTCTTGCTCTGCTGACTGCCGTTCCTCTCCCTGCCAGGCACGAAGATGTCTGGGATACAGTAGAACAAAATAACAAAGATCTTCAGGAGGCTGGGTGTCCCAACAAGAAACTGGACTCCAAGAAATTAGAGCCCCTGAGGGAGCCTGAGGACCCGGAGCAGTCAAGGCCCAAGGCGGCACTGCGGGAGGTCCCCGTGACGTCAAAGGGTCGCGGCCTGCCCACCGGCCCTGGAGCCCAGGAGAGGCAATCACCCACTGCGGACCCCAGGGTTGTCTTCCTGAAGACCCACCAGTACAGACCTCCCATGGAGGACATGAAGCAGCTGGACACAGCAGACCAGCGGATCTGGTTTGAGGGGCTGCCCACACGAGTCCACCTCCCAGGGCGCCGGGTGATGTGCAGATCATCTCCCCTGCGCTGGGTCAAGCGCTGCTGCACCCGCCTCTGCTCGGCGTCACTTGAGCTGCCAATGGTCCGTCCATACAAGATGTGACAAATGCCACTGCCAGGCTAGGGTGAGACACAAGCCCCAAGCCAGGCCCTGAGCTGGGCCCAGAGTCTTGGGGGCTGTGGCTGGCAGTGCTGGGAGGCCCTACCTTCATGCCCAGAGAGGGAAGCCCAGAGAGGCGGAAGCCATTGACCAAGTCCACACAGCAGGGCAGTGGCCAGGCTGGGTCCTCTCAGGACCCAGGTAGGGGCTCTGGGGAAGTAGGGCACTGGGAGTGTGGTTCTGAGGTGGGTCATCCACTGCCTGGAGGCCTCAGGATGGGCCATCTGCTATGGCTCATAATCTCACAGAAGTCTGAGTAAGTGAGTTTAGGGGTTTCCAAATGTGGGGCTAAGGGGGGGGCGTGGTCAAGTAAGGCTCTTCTGCATCTCATCCCCTCTTAGATAAACTCTCCATTTGTTTTATTTATTCGTGCCTCAAATAAGACCTACTCTGAACAAAAGTTCCCTAGCAAAAGAAAAAGTAGAAACACTCCAGCCCCTCCACTGAGGTCCCAAGAAAGGAAGGAGGTGGTGGGCCTGGGGGTCCAGCTGAATGGGAAGCTGCCCCTTCAGCAAACCGGGCATCTCCAATCGGCCAGACACCGCAGCGCCCTGGTCCCTGAGCCCTCTCCCTGGACGCCAGCGCCCTCTGGGGGCGGTCTTAGCTCCTAACTGACGCTGAGGTCTCTGCTCGCAGGTGCGACCTTGGATGGGAGCCAGAGGTGTGCGGAGAGGGCGGAGATCGCGCAACCATCTGAACGGGAGGGGTGGGCGGAAAAATTCGCGAGTCTACAAATAAAATCTCCCATATGGCGCGGAAGAATACTGCCGCTGGCTCTGCCTCTTTATCTGGGGCTGGAAAGGATGGAGGAAAGAGGCCCTCCACGGAGATAAGGTGGGGCAGGGGGGAGAGTGTGAATCACTTCAGGTTAATTCTACTCCGTCCCTACAGTCAGTGCAG
Source organism: Mesoplodon mirus (assembly GCF_964341445.2). Classification (NCBI taxonomy): domain Eukaryota; kingdom Metazoa; phylum Chordata; class Mammalia; order Artiodactyla; family Ziphiidae; genus Mesoplodon; species Mesoplodon mirus. The sequence continues at coordinate 15,276,136 of NC_138991.1, forward strand.
AAGCAGTAACAAAGAAGCAAGCGGGCTGCTCCCCTCCCCCGCCTCTGCAAGCTGGCCTCCTGAGCGGTGCTCTCCATGAAGTCATAGAAGGGGGGCGTTGGTTGTGCGCTTCCTGGGTGCCAGGTGCCTCACAATGGCCCTGCAGGCCAAGGAGAGGAGGAAACCACCGCGGCGCCGAGAAGCTAAGGTCTTGCGCAGGCTCACGCCGCTGGGACGTGGCACAGCAAGAACTCTAATTTAGGTCTCCTGGCTGCTCCCCGTTCCATTTCCCGAAGAAGGGGAAAAGATGCAACGCAGCATCCAGCCCGTCACGCACGTGCATTGCGCCGTGATTATCACGGCTCCGGGTGTCAATAAATGCCAACCGGAAATGTGAAATATGCCCCGCCTGGGTCACGGAAAGCACCGAGTCAGGCGGGGAACTGGTACTTCGTCCTACTGCTCCCGTGGGACACAGCGCGTCCATCCTCCAACCCCAAGTCCGGTCGGGGTCACCCTCTGTCGATAGGAGCCACAGAGCCCTGAATATGCAGTTGGGGAGAGGAAAACAGAGGGGGCCCAGGCTTTCTCTGGACAAAGACTATGATCCTGATCCTCCGTATTCCCCTGGAGACAGGCTGTGTGCAGCGGGCGCCCTCGGGAGAGCAGCAGAGCCATCGAGGGGCGCAGAGCCCTCCACCCTCACTCCCAGGGAGCCAGGGCACTGATGGAGATCCTCAGATTGGGAGGGCGAGAGAAGGATGGGAAAGGCTCCCGCTAAACCGGCCGGCTCGCACCCCTCCTCTCCAATGGGGCTCAGCACCCTGACTGTGCATCCGCCAAGCGGCCGCCAGCGGAAACCGGGCCGGGAGAACAGCCTGAGCGGGGCCTGGCGCTGGACCGCTCTGCACCGCGCAGCTCAGCCTCGGAACGGCGACCTAACGCCCTCGCAGCGCGCTCCCTACCTGCGGCCACCCAGGCGCGGCGCTCCCGTCCCGAGCACCTCGCCCCGCCCCCTCCGCGCAACCTCCACTCCCGTAACCTTCACTTCAAGCTGTCTTCCCGCTAAGCTTACAATCCAGCCCATTTCCTGGGTCGTCTCCATTTCAGTTCCCTTGCTGGGCATCATCAATCACATCAACCTTCTATTCGATCTTTCCTCCCAAGCACCTTCCGTTCCATCAACCCTCAAGTAAACTTCTGTCCAGCGTGCTCTATCAGCGGGCGATTAGGGTAGCACGCTCCCAAACAAAAAACCAAACCCTGTGTGTGTGTGGTGGGGAGGGGGGGGGCATGCACTAGTCTTCATGGGAACCTTCCCCGGGGAGCCCCAAGTGGGGGCCCGAATGGCCTGAGCCTAGGCGAGATTGGCAACTTTTGCTTTGCCCAATTGGAAGCCAGAGCTGGGCCCCAGCTGCCCATGGGCAATGCCATCAAGTGAGCAGACAGAAGCCTGTGTGCCTAGGCTGGAACCCAGCGTGGCCCGGGTGCCGCTGGGGAAGCAAGGATGTGAATGATTCCCAGCAGTGCACTCCTTCCAGCCTTATCCCTTCCACCTCCTGGCATTTAGGCTCAGGCAACCTGCCTCCCATAATCCCAGAACTAGGGTCTCCCCACTACCATCCTCCCATTGTTTAACCACTTCAACCTGAGGCCCCTCTTCAGGGCTCAGTCAGATCCTGATTTGGGCAGGATGCTGCAACCCATAATCTCAGGGATAAGAGACCGCAGGAGAAATGGCTCCCTAACAGTTAACTGGGGAAAATTTTTAATGTTTGAATTTTAACAAGTCACACGACCTCTCGGAGCCTATTCCATCTGTTTCTTAAAAGAGGGATACTAATAGCCATTCCAGAGGGCTTTGGGCAAATCAGGCTTGATGTAGTTGAAACCAGTTTGTGGGACGTTGAACGTTCGGCCTTTTTTCCAGGCCTCCTTGCTGTAATAAAGCCAGTACTGGCACTGTTTCTCACTTACGAGCAGCTGCCTAACTGCCCACCTTTAGGGAACTAGCTGCTTGTTTAAAAAGCCAATCTTTTTTTTTTTTTTTTCTTTTGCGGTACGCGGGCTTCTCACTGTTGTGGCCTCTCCTGTTGTGGAGCACAGGCTCCGGACGCACAGGCTCAGCGGCCATGGCTCATGGGCCCAGCCGCTCCACGGCATGTGGGATCTTCCCGGACCGGGGCACGAACCCGTGTCCCCCTGCATCGGCAGGCGGACTCTCAACCACTGCGCCACCAGGGAAGCCCTAAAAAGCCAATCTTATGTTCACATTCACAAAATAGCATCTGGATCCCAGAGACTGTCCCTCTCCCAATCTGGGCCATGTACCACTTAAACATGATTGGTATATGAATGGGGATGAGGTTGCTGAGGCAGACAGGCCTAGCTTCTTATCAGCTGTTTGATGCTGGGGAAAGCTGTTTACTCCTAAGCCTCAGTTTCATTGTCTGCAAAATAGGGAAAACGGTGGTGCCTATCTCATTGGATTAAGTTAGAAACATAAATCACTTTACAGTGCATGGCACATAGGAGCTCAATACTTGGTGGCTGTACCTAGGTCATGGGCAAGCCTGTCCCCCACCTAACAGTTGAGGCTTTGAAGAAAGATATCTCCTCTGTAAAATGGGAAGAGGGCAGTGGTCCCATAATTCTAACTGCTGAGATTCATGGATCACTTTCCTATAGGTCAGGCACAGCACTAAATGCTTTATATTATGACATCTCACTGAATCCTCACAAAAACTCAGGGAACTTCAACCCAGGGAAGGTTAAGTAGCTTATCCAAGGTCTCACAGCTGGTAATGGGACTCCAAGACTTAACCTCGCACTCCACTGCAGCTCTCTAAAGCCCCTAGAATTCTCCCTGGCTTGGCCGGGTAGGCAGGTCAGGGATTAAAACTCCCAGCTCCCTCTACTCCCCTTGTTTCAATGTTGTTCCACCATCCTTTGCTACTTTCCTACAGAAAACCTCAAGCATGCAGTAGCTCTTAATTCCCTCTCCACAAAGAACCTCTCTTGTGCCCGGAACTGGCCTCTCCTCCCCCTGCCCCTGAGGCTGTAGTCCCTGGGCTACAGGCTGACTGCCCCCCGGGAATGCGAGAGGGAAGCTACCCTGATCTGGGAGTTGCTGAAGAGAGTCTAAGACTCTGCTTCCAGGGGAACCTACTGTTTGAGCTGTGCCTCACATAAGACTCACGGGGACCTGGAGCTTCCCGCCTCACTGGTGCCTGCTGGCTGCCATTCTGGCCCCCATTTGGCTCTGATCTGGACAGGCTTGCCTAGAACTAGGGGTTAGAGGCACCCTCTGAGCTAGACATCCCTTTCTCCTTTCCCGTTCTTCTTGCGGGTTATAAACTATTCTGAGTACCAGCTATGCACTAGTCTCCCACTTGTCTCTCCAAATGGTACTGGATGGGATGGGGCGGGGCGGGGCGGGGGGGGGGGTGGCTCTAGACGTCAGACCCCTAGAAAGTGAAGAGCTACACCAACTCAGTGGTAGGGTGGCGGTAACTTTCTGATCTAGGTACTTTCCTTTATCCTTTGGAAATAAAAATATTTCCAACATTCCTATGTTCACTTGGAAATCTGTGGCCATATTTAATGCACTGCCTATCAGTTTTTCTTGGAAAGCAAGTAATAGTTATAAAGCTTTTTACATCCTTAGTATTTAAAACAATACAGTAGGATGAGAGAGTATGATTATAAGGTGCAGATTGTTTAACCACTAAGAACTTAAACATCTTTAACTATTAATCTCTTCAGAATGAGTTTATTAATGTCACTACCGGAACCCAACTCCTGGCTCTGCCAGCTCCTAACATTAACCTTGGGCAAGTTCCTTAGAGTTTCCTCATCTGTAAGATACAGATGATGCTATTTCCTGCTTCAGAGGGTTGTTGTGAAGATTAAGTGAGCAAGGAGATGTACAGCACTTAGTCTACTGCTGGACATCTCTTTATGAAGCACTCAGTGGATATTATTTATTACTTCCATTGCCCAGTCCTCTCTGGAACTTGCCTCTAGACTAGACACTGCTTTGTCACTTTAGAATTCATAAAAATCTCAGGAAACTCACATACTTTTGACCCCCAACTGTCATTCAGCTTAGTCATGATAGTATCAAAAAACAAAAAAACCCCACCTTGGCTCCCCTGACCTTTGGCAGTTTTCATAAATCCAACTGACACTCAAGGGGCAGAGATCTGTCATCGAAGATGTGCAGGACAGCACCAGCCTTTATGGGAAACTCCCAAAGAGGTATGCCAACACAGCTGGAGCTACCACCACCAGAGCTGGCCACGGGAGCCTGTGGCCACGGGAGCCTGTGGCCACATGATGTGAGTGCTCTGAGGCTTGCCTCAAAATAAAGTCAGTCACCTGCCTTTAGAGTCTGGGGTGTCTGGGGGGAAATCCATCCACCCAGGGGAAGCCATTTCAGCTGGTCATACCTCCTGGACCCCGCAGCCAGGATTAGAATCCCATTAACAACCTGCTTCCTCCCAGCTTGGCTCACCCAAGCATTCTCCCAGCCTCTGCCCAGGCATGTTCACTCTTAAACCTTCATCCTGTTGGCCTCAACTTCCTATTCTGCAGGGCTAGGAGCCAGGAGGCTAGAAAGGCTTCCTGGGGAGATGGCAAAAGTCCCCAACTGGGTAGCCCTAACACTGAAAGCTGAACACTGACAGCTCTCTCAGGGAGGCTCTGGAGGACCCAAAGGGGAGCACCAACGGTTTCCAGGCAGAAATGGGTCTAGACCAGTGCATTCCACTGGGCATGTTCAGAAGTCACTGGCAAACGGGAAAGGTACCGAGTCATGGCAGTTCGCCCAAGGCGTGGCGGAGAAGGCTGCAGGCGGGGGTGGGACACAGGTGTCCCCGGCACTTAGTGTTTTAACCAGTTGGAGGAATACTCGGGTTCAGGAATAAAAGAAGGTGGCCTAATCCTTCTTTACAGCTCCTGGCTCTAAAGAATGTCTGGCTATGCTGATCTCTCCCAGTCCCGAGCACAGCATTACAAAATAAGCACAGGCAGAGCCGTGGAAAACACTGTATTTATGTACACAGGAAGGGCAGCTGTAAGCCCCTCACAGAGGCCACTCCACCCCAAAGAAAAATCTGAGTAGCAAATTCCTATCTCCCTCGGCACTATCAAGTGTACCTCAAGCTGGAAGGCTGGGCTTCCTGTGTCTGGGCGCCCACTGTACCCTTCCCACTGTGTAATTCCAAACAAGGCAGGAAAAGGGAAATATTGCCAAAACGGAGGTCGTGGGAGCTGGGATGCCCAGTCATTCCTAGAGAACAGGCAGTGACTCTAGTTCGAGGGTTAGATGGGGAGCGACGCTAAGATTCTTCTCTGGGTCCTACGGCCTGCTATGTTGAAAGCTGGCAGCAGGGTGGAGACCCAGTAGAGAGAACCGGAAGAAAGTCAGTCACGGGTTCATTGTTGTACACACACATGTGTGCAGCAGGACACAGGTTGTGCGTTTTCTTTCTGCTTGATGCCTCCACCTGCCATCCTCTCCCTGACAGCAGCCTGCTACTTTGCGCCTACGTCTCTTTCTGTGGCTCTGGATCCAGAAACCAAGTGTTGCTCCAGACAGAATAGCTGCAGTTCAGCGGCATGGCAAAACTAACAGCTGGCCCAGGGAGGTAAGACAGATGGCTAGAAGAGTGGTTCGCTGTGATCAGATATCCTTTTTTTTTTTCCTTTTTAAAATAACAGGCTGGTGACAGGTATGGTGGCTCAAGAGTGACATGGTTCTGATTCTGTTATTACCCTGAAAGAGGTCCCCCTTGCCGACTTCCCAGATACCAAGGCTTCAGTGGACAGAGGCTGTTCTTGCAGCTGTGATCCTGCCTGCTACCTGCCTTCTTGACGGGGCCTCACTCTCTCTCCCACACCAACAGAGACTTCACATTTCCCGGGTTCCTCTCAGGCCTGGGCTGGACCTCATCTGGACAGTCGGAGCAGCCCAAGGTGTCAAGTGCCCAGCTGGGTGTCCAAAGGACCCGACTCTAGACACTGGACTTCGGGGCTGAGTTGAGGGGGATCTCCTTGAGCTCCGACCGCATGCACAGGTACTCCCCGATGACAGCCATGAGTGCAATGCACACGACCTGGACCAGCCACCAGGTCAGCGCCGAGGGGAAACGGGAGCTGTAGAACCAGCAGCCCAGGAGGTGAAAGAAATGGACAGTGACAGTGAAATCCAGACACTGCTTCCCTCGCCGGATGAAGTACAGCAAGCCCAGGGCACTGTGGGGAGAGGACAGCAGTGAGTTGTCACTGGGTTGTCCTGGCCTTAGATTAGGTTATTTGGGGGAGCAGGGACAATTAGGATGACAGCATAGTGGTCAGAAGCAAGCGAGAGAAGTGGGAGGCAGGGGTTACATTATCAGATGCCCAGAGGAACCTGGCAGGTAATGCTGAGAGTGGATCAGGCTGGGGAGAAGAAAAAAGTACGAGCTTGATGATCAATGCAGCTGCCACTCAAAGGGATCCCAGAGATTGGCGGGGACTGGGGCAGCATGAAGCATACATGTTTCATCTAAAGTGGGGCCTGCAGCTAGGCAAGTCACCATGCTAGAATGCTGGCCTGGAATCAATCGATCATCCCATTTTTTAAGAGAAGCCAGAAATCTGTATTTTTAATGTAAAATATCCTGATTTTCAACTAAGTGAAAAAAGTCTTAAACACCCTGCATGGGTTGACAACTGTGTAAGCCAAACAGAACATATCTGGGAGCCAAATTCAGGTCAAAGTCACCCCACCAGCTTTCAACCTGCAGTGTAAGGTCAAGAACAGTAATGTGAAAGGCATCGTTCTAAGCACCTCTTGTGAATTTACTCATGTAACCCTTACCACTATGAGGTGGGTAATATTATTAGCCTGATTTTACTGATGAGGAAACTGGGGCTTAGACAGATTAACTTGTCCACAGTCACTAGACTAGTGGTAAAGCTGAGAGTCAAAGCCAAGTGAGTCGGCTTCCAGAGCCTAAGCTCTTAATCACTTCCCTAAACCACCTCTCAGTCAAAGCCCTCAGGGTACAGATGAGGACCCAAGGCCTAGAGAGAAGGGAAGGAACTTGGCCAATGGCACATGGGCCAAGAATAGACTGACTCCCCGTCCAATCCTTTCCTCATCTGATTCCACATCAGGGAAGTGATCTGAGATGAAAGCTGTCCCAAGGCAGCATGCACAGAGTGACATAAGAGCTTTCCAGCTAAATCAAAACAGCAATCAAAGAAACCCTATAGTGGAGCCAGTCCCAGAACTGGCCTCTGCCACCCATTTTAGTCCACCACTGCCCAGGAACAAGTGCCAGCCTGTTTCATGTCCGAATTTAGTAAGTTAGTTCCAGTGCTAAGACCCCAAAAGCTGGATAGCAAAACTGGTGATACTCACCAGGTGAGGGCGTTGAGGACGAAGGACATCGTGGAGAGCCGGCCTGGAGGGGTGGAAAAGCCCAGGATCTGAGGGGGAATCACAAATGGAAATATGCTGGAGAAGTGACCTGGCAGAGCCCCAGGCTCCAGGACCCCAGCAGCCCCGCTCAGGAACAAACATCATTCCAGGACCACAGAAGCCAATAGGCCTCTTCATCTGTATGGCAGCCTACTTCCACCAAGCTGCTTTTACAGACATCCACCACTGTATCCCATCTGACCCCTCACAGCAGCCGGGAAGGGATCATTATCCTCATTTTACAAAGGAGGAATAAAAATTCAAAGAAGTTAAGTCACTTGCCCAAAGTGACAGGGTAAATAAACAGCAAAAGAGTGAGATCGGGGTTCAGCAAGGCTCCTAAGAAGGTACAGTATACTAGGCACCTGGTGGGTGAGTGACCTCCACCACTGTCCATGTGGTACTATCCAATACCAAACATCTGCACACTTTCGGCTTTCAAAGGCCTTGACATTCGTTATCTCATATTATCCTCACAACAACCTCATAAAGTTGTTATTGTTACCCCTTTTTGGATAATAACTTGCTTATTATTACCTCTTTTTGGATAATAACTTGCCCAAGGGCTACATAGAGAATAAGCAGGAGGAAAGATTCCATCCCAGATCTCCTGGCTCCAAGAACTGTGCTTATTACCATATACCACAGCTGCCTCTCTGAAGCAAGACACCTCTCCACCCTCCCATTACACTTTATAAGGCACTTTCTTACTCCTAGGCCCCTCTGGCCCTCATAACATTTTGCGGAGGATTATTCTATTCCAGAAGAGAAAACAGGCTCAGAAAGATAAAGCAACTTGCCTCAAATCCCACAGCTGGTATGTTTCAGCCTACACTGGACACTAAGCATTTCTGAATCCAAAGCCAGGCTCTTTGTACTGCAGTCCACCACCTCTATGCCAGCGGTCTCATGATTTTGCAGACAAGAAAACTGGGGTTCAGAGAGATGACAACACTCGCCCCAGGTCACACAGCTCGTACATGGAACTTAGAGACCTGACTCCAAAGTCCAGGGAGTTCCCATTATACTCCGTGAATGCTCTTTTATCCATCCCCCCGTCCCCAATTTGGCACCCGAGAATCTGGGGCTCAGAGAAGTGAAGTCACTTTTTCAGTGTCAGAAAGGAGATGTATCAGGTTGCCTGGAACGCAGGCCGCTTCCTTTGTACTAATCTGCCTCCCTGTCATTCCATTTTATGGATAAGGCAGCCGAGGCTCAGAAAGGTGATATCCTTTTCCCAGGGCCACAAAGCGAGAAGGTGGCCCAGCCAGGTCTAGAGCCCAGTAGTGTCAGACCACCCGGTGAGGCCGAGACGCCGCCCGCGCCGGCCCGGGGACCATACCTCGGCGTCGAACATCTGGTCCAGCGAGGGGCTGCTGCGCACCAGACCGTCCACCAGCGCCAGCCACAGGCCCAGCGAGCCGTAATACACGGTCTGCATGAGGACGATCTGCGACAGGATCAGCAACGGGTCCCACACGTAGCTGCGGAACTGGCCCGCCATGCCGGCCCGCGGGGCCCGGCCGCCGCCCGGGCCTGGGTCAGCGCCACCGCCGCGCCATGGGCCCCGGGCCGCCCCGGCACCTGGAGGACACACGCCGGGCCTCAGCCCGCCGGCCGTCACCATGGCAACGTCGCCCCGTCCGGGAGGAGGGACTGGGAATGAGGGGGCGAGCCCATTCCGGGAGTGGGGGGGAGGCCGGGGCGGACAGACCCATTCCCGGAGTGAGGGGAAATCCTGCCCGTTCCAGCAGCTGCTCGGGCCCCGCTCGTACTCGAGTTCCTGTGGGGTTCACTCACCGGGTGACAGACTCGAGGATCGAAGCTTCCGAGCGCAGCCCAGCCTCACCGACTGGCCCCCGAAACGGTGCTGACAGGCAGGACCATGGAGAAGAGGCCCTACCGGCCTAGAGAGGCAAAGCTCCAGCTGCTGCTGCGACTGTAGCGGCTGCGTAGGAAGGAAGCGTTTCCGGGGACAGCGGTGGAGGGGAGGGGCTGATATTGCGCAGGCGTAGCGGGTGCAGTCTTCGGCTGAACCACCTAAATGAGGGTTGGAAGCCCGGAAGCGAAGTGTGCACATGCGCAGAAGAAAGAATGAAGGCGAACGGAAGTGGGGCTCCAGAACGGTAGAGCTAGCGTGCCCTCTAGAGGGAAATCTTGAAGAAAAGGAGGACGGCTAGGGTAGAAGATAGAGGAGTGGTTAAGGGCGAGGGAAAGATGTTTGGGAATTAAGGACGTGATAACGTCGACTCTGTTTTCAGCCTAGATTCCCAACGTTTTCTTTCTCCTAGCTAAATCCTGGGATAACTTGAAATGAACTTGCCAGCAATTCCACACATGATTTTGCCACCGTTTCCGGGTTACAGATGGAATATACTGTCTCAAAGACATAGAATTAGTGGCAGTCAGAATTAGACTTCAAGTGTTTCCAATACCACAGCACTGATTTCGTGCCCTACTGAGTGCCAGGAAAATTTGCACACGTTCGAATGAGACAGCCCCTGCCCTCAGACATAACCTAACTGTATTAGAAGGCAGAGTAGTGGGTGTTTTATAATGTGGATATCCATTTATATTTATATATCTATATATATTTAAAATGGGGGGAAAAAGCCCAGGTTCTGAAGTCATACCTGGAAGCAGATCCCGATGCTGCCTGCCGCCATAGCTCTTTCTCTCTGCCTTCTCTTCTGAGTCCAAATAGTGTGGACAGTCAGTAAATATGTGCTGAATGAGTCAAGAATAGAGAAAGGGCAACCGCAAATTGATGAGTCATTTCACTCCTGACTCAGCCGACCAAAACCCATTGATTTCCTTGATCCTAGGTTCCCCTTCTCCGGAATGGAAAGAAGGGAAGTAACTGGTTCCAGGAAGAGTCCAGGTTTTCTAGCCTGCTCTACTAGCTGTGTGCTTAGCAAGCCACTTTCTTCTTTAAACCTCAGCTTCCCTGTTTATGAAGTGAGGAGTTAGACAATATTAATGTTTTCCATCATTTAATGTACCCTCCACTAATTATTTTCCCATTAAAAAAAGCTTATCAAAGACCTATGTAACTTGCCAGTCAGAACTTCTGAACAGCATGTGTTAACCATGTTATCACCTTGAGTTGTTACAATTCCAGACAAAGGTAAAGAAACCTGAGACGCTATCAAGAGTAAGTGTGTGATTTCCCTTATCATTTGGAAATATTGTAAACAGTTCACTTGGACTCCAGCTTGGAAGTCATTAAGGCTCAAAGATTTCTGAGGTGATTTCCAGTTCAACTGTTCTTTTGGCACCTCATTTCAGCTCACCAAATCTCCCTGGTGTATTAATGACTCACATGATCTAGTGCTTCTGAGAAAACATCTTCTGTTTATTAAGTATCTATGTGATCTTGTTTCATCCTCATAATCAGAGAAGGTATGGGAACTCCCTGGCAGTCCAATGGTTAGGACTCTGCACTCTCACTGCCGAGGGCCTGGGTTCGATCCCTGGTCGGGGAACTAAGATCCCACAACGGCCAAAATCATCATCATCATCATCAGAGAAGATAGATATTATCCCCTACTTTAAAGGTGAGGAAAGTGAGGCTCTGAGAGTGGGGCGTGACTCTACCTAGGTCAGAGAGCTCATAGGAAGCTGAGCTGGGATTCAAACCCAGGACACCCGACTCCAAACACCAAGATACCATTCCAGAATTTTAAAAAAGAAAAAAGAAAGAAAGGAAGAAGACAGTGAAATATGTGTGGGATAGTGGGAAGGGGGAAAGGAGCAGTGAATTCCTAGGCTTAAGTTGTTCAGGGTGAGGGATTAAGGAGAGGTTGGAAGAGAGGCTCAGGAAAAGTGCTTGAGAGGTTCAACTTAGTTTCGGCAGGCAGCTTCCTCTTTTTTCCAGGTGCTAGATGGTGTGTCTCTTCCTGAGTTGGGCCCCCTCAAGTCACATCTGGGCCTTCTCCACCCCATCTCCTCCCACAGAAGGAAGACGTTCCCTCCCCTTTCTCCTGAAATGGAAAATGCAGGTAGCCCTGAGGCTTTGGGACTGGTGGATAGCTGGTGTCTGAGTCATCCCTGAATCCTGGAGCTCGGCTTTGGGAAACCCCCATGGGCTTGCCAGACAGCAGTTTCCTATTCCCTGTAGAATTTCAGCTCTTGAATTCCTACCTTTCCAAACCCCGGAAATGGGCAGTGTCCCAAGTCTTAATTTGGCTACAAGAAGGAAACTAAGCTGAGGAAAACCACGGTAATACTCTTGGCCGGTCTTCGTGACCCATTTTGAGAATTTGACTACAGGTGGCCTGGAAAAGGAAAATGAGCTTTGGGTTCAGACCACAAAGCCTGTGCTAGGGCCCCGCCGACTTGCCATGTGACCTTGGGCAAGTCCCACGCTGGATCTTAGTATCCCAAACTATAAAATCAAAGAGGTTCGTTGGACTCCAACTTCCAAATGCAGTCCATGGCCCTGAGCCATCTGAGTCACCTGAGGAACATATACAGTCAGATTCCCAAGCCTTGCTGCAAACCGAAATCTGAATCTCCAGAAGCAGAGTACAGAAATCTGTAAAGAGCTCCCCAAGTGATTCAGAGGAACATCCGCATTTGATAATTACAGAACAAGATGATCTGTAATTGACCTCAAACTAACTCTCCTGCTAACAGAAAATTGTGCTGTGACCTTGCCATGTCCAAGGCTCTCTTTGGGCCTCAGGGTTTTCTTCCCCTGTCTGTAATATGAGTGGGTTGGACTAAAATATCTGATCTCCAAGGGCCTTTCCCACGCTGCCAAGTTTGTAGTTTTCAAACTTATGAATGAAATTTTAAACTTTGTGTCAGAGGCAGAGTGACAAAAAGCCACAAGCTGGGACAAACTGTCCTCTGGGCGCAGAGGAAGAGACTGCCTCTGGTCACTTGGTCATTGACGTCACTCTCACACTGGGCTCCCACTGTGAGCACATAAAGACAACTCCTGCTGGGGTCACGTTCTAGATCCACCCCCGTAAATCCCTTGGGAAATGCCCTCTTAGAGGTCTATGGACTTTGGAACCCTTCTTGTCTTTGAACACTGGCTCTACTATTGTCTTTACTGGGTGACCTTAGGGAAGTTACTTTATCTCTCTGAGTCTCAGTTTCCTCCTCTATGAAATGGGGGTCAGAATATTACCCATGTCCTGGGCTTTCCTGAGAATCAAATGTGTGTTGGGAATTGTCCCACTGCCGGATATGTAGTCAGTGTTATGTAAACATTAGCAATATTAATTACTGTTATTATTTCTTCCCTTGGAATGTGGGAGTGGTAATAGCTGTTCTCTCAGATTTATGGCAAGGATCTAAGTAGATAACAGACAGAGTGAGCTCCTACTACCTGGCACATAATAGGAGCTCAGTAAATGTGGTACCTTCTCTTCCTAATCCCATCCCACCCCTGAGTTCTCCAACACTCCCCCCCTCCCCACTTCTCCCTTCTTCCTCCCCAAGGCTGCCCTACAACCTTCGCTCCGTGATCTTTTTCAGGGAAGGTTTGCAGGAAAACACTTAAGGGAGACACGTGTCTCAGCTTATGCAACTCTGTGCTTACATTTTTTGGAAACTCCACGTGGGAGGCTAGCATTTGGCTGCCTGTCCTCTGCATTGGTGATCATCCTGGGCTCTGGCCAGTGAGTCACTCTCTTAGAAGGGAAACCAGACAGAGTTCATTCATTGCCTGCTTGTTTTTTCCTCTGAACTGAGAACCCTTGTTTACCTCCACTGCTTTAAGGGCTGCGTGTGCCTCTGTTTCCGGGGAAGGATATTTGCTGAGCACCTACTGTGTGCCAGACACATATTATCTCATTGAATCTTTTCTTTTTTTTTTTTTTTTTTTTTTGCGGTACGCGGGCCTCTCACTGTTGTGACCTCTCCCATTGCGGAGCACAGGCTCCAGATGCACAGGCTCAGCAGCTATGGCTCACGGGCCCAGCCGCTCCGCGGCATATGGGATCTTCCCGGACCGGGGCACGAATCCGTGTCCCCTGCATCGGCAGGCGGACTCTCAACCACTGCGCCACCAGGGAAGCCCAATCTTTTCTTTTTTTTTTTTTGGCCACGCTGAGCAGCCCGACCAGGGGTGGAACCCATGCCCCCTGCATTGGGAGCCGGCGTCTTAACCACTGGACCGCCAGGGAAGTCCCCATTTAATCTTTATTTAATTTCCAAAACAAGCCTGTGAATTGTAGGTACAACGAATGGTGCTACTTAACAGATGAAGAACCTGAGGCTGAGGAAAAGGACAGTTTACCCAAGGCCACACTGCCAGTGAGTGGTAGAGCTTGAACTCCAACCCAGGTTAGCCTGACTCCACACATACCTCTTCCCAGTGCACAATAGAAAGTGCACTGGACATTACAGTTTACATAGAGCTTTCAACTACATGATCTTATCATCCCAACAGCTCTGGGGAGGTGGATATATACATTTTCCCCATTTTACAGATGAAGAAACTGAGGCTCAGAGAAAGAAGGGACTCAGCTCAGTATACAGCTGAGGTGTGGTTGGTCTTGTCAGTTGGAATGATCAGAGTTAAGAAGCCTCTGGAGCTTTAATCTTTCCACTCCAGCCTCCCACTTCTTTACACCAGAGGGGGTCGAGGAACTGGTTTTCTGTGCTCTGTGCTCAGTGGTCAGTGGTTTCTACAAATCACCTCTCTGTGGAGGATGGACAATGCGAAGCATTCCAGTGGGTGGCTGGGCCTCCGAGCAGAGGGTGTTGTTTCTCTTGAATCAAGAACTCTTTTCCAGGGATTGGTTACCCAGGCCAAAGAAACCCTGGAGAGAAGTGAGATTTTCTGAAACAGTTGCCCCAGCCCTTCAGGTTTTCTGACCCCACCGTGTACTATACTCTCTGCCCCTCCCTAGAAATTGCTCCTTACTCTGACCTTGAAGGATTCAGGGCTTTATTTTGAGAAGAAAAGATGTTTTCTTCACTTTCCTTTTCGTTTTCATTCACTCAGTCATTCAATCATTCATTTAATAAACATTCATTCAGCATTTACTATGTGCCAAGAACCGGTCTGAGTATACAGATAGAAATGAATAAGAGGTTGGATACTTCTCTCACCACGGTGTTAGCTTGGATTTTTCTCCCTCTTTCTCAGCTCTATAGTTCTTCCAGGCTACTTTGTAGCAATTTGAGTCTAAAGCATCACCTTCCACTGGAACCCAAAGGTCTAGGAGAAGCTTCAAGCTGTGAAAAGACTCCCAATGGATTCATCTGAGGTTAACCCAACCTGGACCCTGGAGTCTCCTCAAATGTCCATCGATGAAAATTCCCAGGCAATTCCAGTTGCCTCTGAACCTATGTCTGAAGTGTTGATAAAGAACCTCAGTAAATTGACGCTCAACCCTAGTATCAAATTGCCATTCATTCTACCAGAATGTCTACCTCAACCAACTGGGCGGTTACTTGGTGAAAACATACCCTATAGGAGAGGGGTGAGGACCCTGTTAACGGATCGGAGAGATAAGATGGAACAGCTGATTCAATCCATTAAAAAACGCTACGGCAAAGGAGTTCCTCGGTCTGACTCTGAAAGAGAACCATGGCAGAATGATGTTGAGATTCAGTCAAGAGGGCAAAGATTTAGATGTAGCTGTCGTTTTTGCCGGTTTCATAGAGATACTTCTGAGGATAATTATGAGAATTATGACAACAATAAGTATTACAGTAATTATGACACGGAGTCGAAGGAATCATAAACTTTATCCTTGTACTATTTTTTCGTGCTGGTAATTTTAGGATCATTATGAAGCTTGGGAAAGATTGTGTACCAACATTTTGATAACCTATAAGTTCTGTGTAGTCTTTTCTTCTTGCATCTCTTTTCTACCTTAATACAGTAACTTATAAGGAATCTATGTAGCTTGCATTTGAATGACTTGAATATATTTTAGTTCCACTTTGTGAAACAAATTAACTTGTGTGGAAGGAAAGTGAAGAACACCAGGTTGGGTGGCTTGGCCACAGCATTGTTAGAACAGCGTGTTGAATTGCAATAAAAATTTTTGATGTGCTGTTTCAATTTTCAGTAGCAAATAAATGTGTTTATAGAGGATCTTATTAAAATTTGAGACATTTGAGTACCTTTAAAATAATTCTTCTTAGTTTAGACTTGTCTTTGCTGGCTATGTATTAAATGAATAATACTTATCCCCCCCCCCAAAAAAAAAAAGAAATGAATAAAATGGGGAATGAATTAAAAAAAATGAATAAAATGGGGAATTCCCTGGCAGCTAGGACTCTGCCATTTCACTGCTGAGGGCGTGTGTTCAATCCCTGGTTGGGGAACTAAGATCTTGCAAGCCGTGCGGTGCAGCCAAAAAAGAATAAAGAGAAAATCTCTGCCCTCGTAGAATTTATTTTCTCATGGAGGAGAGAGACAATAAAGTCAACCAACAATGTAAAATTGAACATCAAGCAGTGAGAATCACTATGAACAAAAATGGGGGTCAGGGGACAGAGGCAGTAGAGGATGGAGGGTGAGAGCTGTCACTTCAGAAATGGCAGTCAGCAAAGCCTTCCCGGAAGAGGTGGCATTTAAGCAGAGATCTGGCTGAAGCAAAGGATGAAGCCAACTGGATATCTGGGGAGAATATTCCAGTTAGAGGGAACTCAAGTGCAAAGCCCTCAGGCAGGAATGAGATTGGCATATTCACGGGAGAGCAAGGAGGCCAGTGTGGCAGGATCTGAGTGAACAGAGCGGGGAACAGAGGTTACACCATCACCCTTGACCAAGAATTGACAGCTTACAATTTATTTTCAACTTACAACACCCCTGGGAGGTGAGTGGGGTAGCTGGGTGGGGGTAGGTGGGAGGGATGGGAAGAGGGGGGCAGATTCACTCATTCACAAATATTTATTTATTATTTTTTTAATAACAAAAAAATTGGGGGTGGGCCGTGCCACACAGCTTGCGGGATCTTAGTTTGCTGACCAGGGATCAAACCCAGGCCCCCTGCAGTAGAAGCCTGGCGTCCTAACCACTGGACTGCCAGGGAAGTCCCCACAAATATTTATTGAGTGCTTACTATGTAGCAAGCACTGTGTTAGCCTATAGGTATCCAAAACAGACATAGTTCCTCCCTTCAGGGATCTTCTGATCTAGCGGGGGAGATACACAATAAAGCAGGAAAATCAAGAAATAATTGAGTAAAGATAAATTGCAGTGAATATGATAAAAGAAGCCATGTAAAAGAATGTGGGCAGGAACATAATTTGGCCTCAGGGGAAGGTCTGTTTGAGGAAGTAGTATGAAAGGAGTACCCCTGAAAGATGAGTGGAGTTAGCCAGGACAAGGATGTGTCCGCACATTTATACCAGTCCCTATGTCATCACACAATAATTCTCGTTTATTAAAGGAGAAAACAGACTCGAGACATGGTATGTAAATCGCCCATGTGATAAATCAAATGGCCAAGCCAGGCTTCCACCGAGGCTCTTTACCTCCCTGCTCTGTTACCTTCTGTTGCACCAATAGCTTTTGCTGTTTGCGAAGAGCAGATTCTGATTGCTGTGGCATCTAGAAAATAATTGTGCTATTTCTGCCTTGACCAGATGTGGCTAGAGGCTGGGGAAAAAGATCTCATGTAAACAAGGAGAGATGGGAGAAAATGGAAAGTTGAGCTGAATGATTGGTGAAGGGAGGTGATGGGCTGAGGATGGAAGTGCCCTGCTCTCTGCGCTGCACTCCAGCCCTTGGCGCTGCCGGGTGTGAATCACATGGCACTAAGCCAACCACATCTAAGTACTCAGAGGATGCTCTCTATCAAGGACTCAGAAGCAATAGGATGTTGTGGAAAGAGCCCAGGGATAGAAACCAAGGGATCTGGGTTTAGATGAAAGCTTTGTAACCTGGGAAACTCACTTCATCTCTCCGAGCTTTCGTTTTTAAATGGTTATAGTAACACCAGCCCTGGCTACCCTCTAGGACTGTTTGGGGTGTATAGATGCAATAACCTAGATGAAATCTCTTTGAAGAACTACATAACACTCTGTGAATGGTTGGAATTATTAACATCTGTGTCTTTCTTTAGCTGTCAGAGTAGGGGACTGCAGGGGAAGCAGTATGCAGGAGGTTCTCAGGGACCAATCTCTCAACCTCTTTTCTAGCATCTTCCTCTCTGCTC
The DNA here is from genome assembly GCF_964341445.2 of Mesoplodon mirus. Lineage (NCBI taxonomy): Eukaryota > Metazoa > Chordata > Mammalia > Artiodactyla > Ziphiidae > Mesoplodon > Mesoplodon mirus. The sequence goes on from NC_138991.1 coordinate 15,293,722, forward strand.
CCTTGGGGACAGTATACTTCAAAGATGTTTTTGCGGGGAGAACAGGAATGAGAGCTGCAAACTCAGTGGGACAACACAGTGAGACAGAATCAATGAAACCTGATTTCAATCGTGTATTAGTCAGTTGTTGCTGCATAACAAACAACCCTCAAATCTCAGGGGCAATCAGCATGTATTTCTCAATGGTGGGTTTGTAGGTCAGCCAGGGCAGCTTTGTTACAGGTTTGCCATCATTTCTCCTCTCTGAGCCTGTTTTCTCATCTGTAAAATAGAAGTAATACTACTTTACAGGGCCAGAGTGAGGATGATGTTCAACCTTCCCTTTTAACTAAACAAACCCTCTGTTCAGGATATGTTAGAAGCTAGATGATGTTCACCCTCTAGACCCACTAGTAATCCAAGAAGTGGTCTGACCTGAAAGCTCTCACTCTAGGAGACAATGAAGGCTACTGGCCAAGCCAATCAGACTGGCTGTCCCCCAAATTCAGACTAGAATAGAGAGCCAGTAAGTCAGTAAAAGAGACAGAGGCACACATCCAGGAAGAGGAGATACCCTCAAATAAAGATCAGGCAGGCTTCAAGAGCTGAAGATAAGTCTGCCAGCCCCTGGAATCACCTCAGCTATTGATATCTTCCTTTCAGTTTCCGTCTTTGGCCCCCCTATATCCCTCTAATAACCCCCAAGCCCTTTTTTCTTAAGGAGTCCTGAGTGAGACATTGCTCCCTGCACTTGGAAGCATTGCACTAACACGGAGAAGATGCATATAAAGTTGCCAGCCCTGAGCTTGGCATATAGTATGTTCTTGGCCCCTGGTAGCTACTGTTCACTAATCAGGGAGCTGCTTAAGAGCAGAGATGGGGTCTCATCCACCATGGTTTTTCAAAAGGCCTCTCACATAGAAGATGTTCGTCAAGTGTTTATTACAGGACTTCTCTGGTGGTGCAGTGGTTAAGAATCTGCCTGCCAATGCAGGGGACAGGGGTTTGAGCCCTGGTCCGGGAAGATCCCACACGCCACGGAGCAGCTAAGCCTGCGTGCCACAACTACTGAAGCCCACGCGCCTACAGCCCGTACTCCACAGCAAGAGAAGCCACCTCAATGAGAAGGCCACACACCACAGCGAAGAATAGCCCCCACTCGCCACAACTAGAGAGAGCCTGCGCGCAGCAACGAAGACCCAACGCAGCCAAAAAAAAAGAAAAGAAAAAAAAGTTTATTACATAAATGACCAAATGAGTGAATTTCTATGTCTGAGCCCCTGTGGAAAAACATTCAAATGTCATTTATCCATTTATCCACATAGCAAAGAGCAAAGAGTCACCGAATATCCACTTGTGCCAGATCTTGGGCAAGGTGGTAGGGATCTCTCCGTGGACAAGACAATACCCCTGCTCTTGTGAAGCTTATGTCTGGAGTTGACGTGGATGATAGACAAGAAAAAGGATCAATATATGATGTCAGGTAAGAGAAGTGTTATGACAAAAAAAGTAAAGCAAAGCAAGGAAAAAGAGTGACTGAAAGAGGGGAGGGCTGTTTTGAGAATTCTTTAAAATACCTTGTGGATGCTGACTCACTGTGGGGGCCTTGGTTTTCCTGTCTCACAATGGGAGTGCTGTTGGATTGAATGGGCTGGGAGAATCCTTCTGAGCCCAGTGTTTCCAGTTTCTGTGGTTATGCAAGGCAGTGGCTGGACATTCCACAGCCTCTGGAAACCCCAGGTTGTCATTATCTGGAGCTGAAGAGAGATTTGCATGGAGCAAAGAAGACCAGAGAGGGTTGGTGCCATTCTGGGAGAGAGAAGGCCCCATGACTCACTCTCTCAGATGTTCTGAAAATAGTGACATGATTCCCTGTTGTTTACTGTGTGTGAAGACCTGTTGGGGAGGGAGCTTCCCAACTCGAGACTCTCACAGGTAGACCTCTGTTATCATAACCACGGGTAACATCTATGTGCAAGGTATGTGCTAAGAACCATACTCTCAATACTCATGATATGGGAACTATAACAACTCCCAAGTTACAAATGAGGAAACTGTGACACAGAGAGGTAAAGTATCCTACCCCAGGTCACACAGCCAGGATTACAGCCCAGATCTTTCTGACCCTGAAGCCTGGGATCTTAATTTCTAACTCTAACACGAGTGAGAAAGGGATGTCTGCCAAAGGAGAGGGACAGATGAAATACAAGTTATCTCAGGGGAAGGAGAGATGAGAGGTAGAAGGAAAGAATGAGGGATTTGCAAAGGCTTCCTGGAGGAGGAGGCCTTGGAGGTGGGTCATTAAGCACAGAATTGGTCATAGCTTCTTGAGCTTGGCGTCTCAGTCTGGTGCAGGGAATTGGGGACTTCAGTTCAGTTCTACAAACCTTGGACTACTGCATTTTGTTTTGTGAGAGCCAAGAAAAAACCTATTAGAACTTTTTAAAGGGGCCCAGGTTCCGGTCAAATTGTTTTTAACTCTTCGGGGGTCAGGACTTCTTTGTGGATCTGAAGAGAGACTCAAATTTTATGCCCCAGAAAACTTTACATAGAGACACATACCCAACAGAAGTAGGGACCATCCACGTACTTTTATCCCCAATTCAAGGAGCACAGTTTAAAATCCCACAAATTCACAAATAACTACATTCAAACATGCTAGATGCCTTCAGAGAGATTCTCAGAACTTGGACAAGCAGAGATTAATTTCTTTCTTTTTTTTTTTTTTTTGATGGTTAGTTGAGATTAATTTCTTAATTTCAGAAAGTTAGGATAGATTTACAGAAGAGTTTCCACTCACTGTCTCAACTTAGCACTCCTCAATCCTTTCTGCTAGTTACTCGCTAATGATTATTGAAAAACTATGTAGAATGGGCATCATCAGAAAATCTACAAACAACAAATGCAGGAAAGGATGTGGAGAAAAGGGAACCCTCTTGCACTGTTGGTGGGAATGTAAATTGATACAGCCACTATGGAGAATAGTATGGAGGTTCCTTAAAAAACTAAAAACAGAACTACCATATGACCCAGCAATCCCACTACTGGGCATATACCCAGAGAATACCATAATTCAAAAAGACACAGGCACCCCAATGTTCACTGCAGCACTATTTACAATAGCCAGGTCATGGAAGCAACCTAAATGCCTATCGACAGACGAATGGATAAAGAAGATGTGGTACGTATATACAATGGAATATTACTCAGCCATAGAAAGGAACAAAATTGGGTCATTTGTAGAGACATGGATGGATCTAGAGACTGTCATACAGAGTGAAGTAAGTCAGAAAGAGAAAAACAAATATTGTATATTAATGCATATATGTGGAACCTAGAAAAATGGTACCAATGAACCGGTGTGCAGGGCAGAAATTGAGACACAGATGTAGGGAACAAATGTATGGACACCAAGGGGGGAAAGTGGTGGCGGAGTGGTGGTGGGGGGTGGTGTGATGAATTGGGAGATTGGGATTGACATGTATACACTAATATGTATAAAATGGATAACTAATAAGAACATGCTGTATAAAAAAATAAATAAAATAAAATTCAAAAAAAGGTTTTACAAAAATTTTAACTGTTTATAAGGATATAACTGACATAAAATAAACGATATGTATTTAAAGCATACCGTTTGACATATGTATACACTTGTGAAACCTGTCCTACAAACTTAGATAATTAGCACAAAAAGTAAGGTTCCCCGCTCCATGAGTCAAATATCCCTGAATGAATATTGCTTGTGCTAGAATGAGACAGGTTTGTAGCAATAATTTTATGCCCATTTTTCTTTTTTTCTTGCCGTCAAACAGTGGTGTGCCAAAGCCAGCTTGTACTGGTTCAATTTGGGGAAATTTTGTGGGTAGTTGTAACACATAATGATTACTAAAAATTAAATCATATAAACTTACAGTTAAATGAACTGTATTTAAAACAAAGGAAATAAGTACTCAAAACTCATCACTTACTCGTTATTTCCCTACATTTTACTGTTATTTATGCTCTTGATATTATCTCAACTATTGTGTCTGTGTGGTAGAAATACTGCTCATCTCTAACCAACTCTGCGTTCAGTGACATCACATTGGTAGCTTGAAATCAGCCCTGGGGGAGTATTTACACCACAGAAATTGGCCAATGGTACAAATTAGCACTACCCGCCTCCCCCAACCTATTGTTACACATTTACCAGCACAGGGCTGGCTGTAAGTGCTGAGAAACCTTCTTCAGTTAATGAAGTTGATGGGAACAAAAGGAGTGTTGTTACAGTGATGTGATGACAGATAACTGAAATTGCATAGTGACCTATCATCAAAAATTATTTTTAATGATCTATCTACTGACAACTCGATTAGACCCTCCTTCCATTCTGTGGAAATCAAGGATTGCAAAAACCATCTGACTTGCAAAAGGATTTCTTATTCTGACCTGAAATTCATTTATTTTCTCAGTTTATTTCCAAATCCTAAGGAAGAGTATTGAGAAGAGCTGAAAATAATTGCTCATCTGTAAACCTGTAGGGGAAAACATGATCAGGGTTGGAAGCTTGCTTTACTGTCAAGGTTCACTGCCGCAAAAGATTTTCATCCTTTGATAATAATTAAGGTATGGAAGAGGGAAAGTTACTCCCAAGTCTCCACTTTGTGTATGAATTCATAATGTGCCAACAGAGGCCAAATACCCTGGTTCTGAAGCCATGCTTCAGCCTTAGAAAGATAGATATATATGTATTATATGTACATATATCTTTATGTATCTTTATGGTACATATACAGGTGTGTGTGTGTATATATTTTATATATATATATATATATATATATATATAATATATACACACACACACAAAATTAAATCAGAAAGAGACAAGTCTAGGCACTTTGGGCACTTTGATTGATTGTCATAGAATACTCTCCCCTAATAATTCCAACAGTACTTGTACTTGGGGCCTCAGAGAATTTTACCAAACCCCTCCCCCCACCCACACACACTCACACACACACATACACACTGTAAGGAGGATAGTCAGGGGAAAAGGAGAACATGAAACTATCTTTTACAAAGGGTGGGAGCAGATCTCAGAATTAAGATAAACTTGTCCACCAGTTCTCAAAGAGATCAAACTTTTTAAGAAGTTCAAAATCTGGAAAACAAATCCCTTAAAACAGAGGTCAGCCACCCTAAGACTAAAAAGTCTGCTCTGCAGCTTGTTTGTGTTCAGCCCACTAAGAATAGTTTTACATCTTTAAATGGTTGGGGGAAAATAAAATCAAAAGAAGTATGATATCTCGTGACACGTGAAAATTATATGAAATTCAAATTTCAGAGTCCATAATAGTGTTTTATCAGGACACAGCCACTGTCCTTCTTTTAAGTATTAATATTTAAGGCTGCCTTTGAGCTGCAGCGCTAGAGTTTGAGTAATTGTGACAGAGACCATCTGGCTCGCAAAGCCTAAAATATTTAGCTCTTTACAGAAAATGATGGCTGACCCCTGCCTTAAAACAACCCGCATTCACTGCCCATTTGGAAAGTCTCCTGTCCCTCAGAGGGCAGCGTACCCGGTTGGAAGGGCGCTAATCTAAATTCACGACCCTGGACAAGTCCTTCCTTTCCGTGGGCCTCAGTTTCCCCAGTTGCCCAGCTGTAAAATGGGGTTAGGCACAGTGATCTCCCGTCACCTGCCTAGCAGGGGATCGGGGATCCGGGTTGCTGGAGGCCAGGGATTCGGGTGGACTGAGCGGCCCGGTCCACGGGGCGGGTCCCTCGGGTTTCCAGCTGGGCCGGCAGGCGTAGCGCCCCGGAGGCCCAGCTTTCGCTGGGGAATTCCGGGAGGGGTGCGGGCGACGGGGGCGGGCCGGGGCGGGGCCGGGGAGGGACCGATCACCGCCTATAAGAGGGAACGCGCGCCAGCCCTGGCCACCAGCCTTCGCGCTCTCTCCGGACAGTGGTACGATGGCCCCCGCCCGCCTGCTCGCGCTGCTGTGGCTCCTCGTAGGCGCCCTTGCCGTCGCCGCCGAGTCGGTGGGTCCTGGGAGATCCCCGGGGGGGCGGACTGGTGCCTCCTTTGTTCCTGGGATCCTGCGATGCGGGGGCAATGGGGAGGGGGATGCGCCGCCCCCAGCTAGACGCAGAGGCCAGGGACACTTTGTTGGAAACTTGGCTCCAGGGTCCCAGGGAGGCTCCGGGGAGAGGGGGGTGGGGGGCTCCCTCGCGCGCCGTGCGCCCCCAGCCTGTTGCGCTTCCCGTCTCCCTCTGGCCTCAGCCCCGCCGCGGGCTCAAGGCTCGGACGTGACTAAGCTGGTGTCACCTCGTTTCCCCTCACCCTCTCGCCCCTTCCCTGGTGATCCTGGGGCAGGCTCGGAGCCCTGACGCCCCTTCTCACCCTCTAGAATCCGAGATGGCCTGGGAGTGAAGGGGGCTGCCTGTACTAGGAATGGGGAGGGGTTTAGGGTTCTGCAGGGCCTTGTTTCACACACCGGGGCAAGGAGTGAGCCCTGACCTCCGTTCTGGCCGCAGCCCTGCCACTGGCCTGTGGCTCCGGGCAAGGAAGGCCCTGCCCCTTCTGAGTCTCGATTTTCCCATCGGCACAAAACGTATGGGGGACTGGGACAGGAGGTGACCAGTGCTTCTTTAGGGTCCCTACAAAGTTGGGACGCTGATTTTTCAAGGGCGGACTGGAGGAGACGGTTTAGGCTCACCACTTGGCCAGGAGTCAAGCCTCTGCTCTCCGCCAGGAGAGCGTTTAGCGCTGGGGACACCTAAAGCTCCCACTTTGGGGTGGGGTGAAGGGGGGCTGGGGGAAGAGAAGGTCTCAGTGAGCCCCGAGGAGCCTCCCTCTCACCGCTTACTGGTCCCTGCTGTAGTTTACAAAGCCTGGGGCCCACCAGAAGCTCCGTTCGTCCCAGCAGCCAGCTGGGAAGGAGTGAGCCAGTCACATCTGGGAAGTTGGGGTGCAGGAATTGCTGAGAGGCAATCTGACCCCTGCCCTCCAAAAAAGCCTGGGCTTTGTGCTTCCTTGGTGCCCTTAAACCTCGGTTTTGGGGAGAGCAAGTCCAGTGGCGTCTAATCATTAATGTCCATTCTTTATGGGGCTCCTATTCCTCTGGGATTACTTAGGGGCGCTCGTTTCTGCCTGGCAGGCTTCATCTGAGGTATGGGTGAGACCCTGAGCTATACCCACCCCCGACCCCATCCCCACATACAACTGCAGCCCTGAGTGATGACAGCAAACATTTAGTGCTTATGATATTGTTCTAATAACTTTCTAATAGCTGTTGTAATGGCTCCATCAGCTAGTTTAATTCAGCCCTTCTGTTTACTGTTTTAAACTGGTCCTGAGGCTACAGAGGTCAACTAACCTGCCCAGGGTCACACAGCTGATAAGAGGCTGAGTCAGATGCAAATGAAGCAGACAGGCTTCCCTTTCTTTTTCTCTTTTGCACGTATCTTGACGTGTAGTCTGATGCTACTCTGAGTGGCTGCTCTTATGTCTCATCCCTGAGTCACTCTTTAGAATCCATAAAAGATTTGGGGTGGGCCAGCCACAAGGAATTGTGGAGTAGAAGGAAACCGAGGGCCAGAGTGAGGTGATGACTTCCCCAAACTAAGAAGGGCAACCTTGCCAAAAGGTGAGTGGCTGAGTTAGGACTCGAACCCAAGCCTGCTGCTCCCCGTGCAGTGCTCTAAACTAGGCCCCTGAAGGATGTGTTGGCGTCACAGTTGTGGAGGCATCCGAAGGAATGGCATGGCATGTCGCATCGGCCTGGGTGGTGTGGGGAAAAGGGGAAAGACCCTGGTGGTTGAGAGGTAACATGCCAGTCTCGGTTCAGGGGCTGCCAAGCCTGCAGGTGCTTGGGGGGGGCGGGGGAGGAGCAGGCAGCTGTGCCTGGGGACAGTCAGAAGGATATGGTTTGGGGGAGGGTATGTGGTGACCCATCAGCTGGAGAAGTGAGCCCTAGGCAGCTGCTTCCTGAGAGGGGTGTCCGTCTCTCTCAGCCTGACCTCAGCGCTCCCTTCCTGGCTAATGTTACGAGATCTTCCACCTTGAACTGAGTCACAGGGCTTCCCCCCTTTTCCCCCGCACCCTGCTCCCAGCACTTTTCCTCCCAAGGTTGTGGCCAGAAAAATCAGACCTAGGCACAGTTGGATTAGACCACAGAGATGATCCAGTCGACCCTTTTCTTTTTGCAGGCGGAGAAAATTGAGGCCCAGAGAGAAGGGTTTTGGTAATAACAGTTGTCGTTTATGGAGTGCTTTCCATATACCAGGTCTGGTGCATTTTATTCTCATAAAAACCCTAGCATGTGGGGATTATATTATGCCCACTTTACAGATGAGGTAAAATGGTACCATCTTGGGGTAGCAGAGAGCTCCCAGGCCATCAGAATCTCTGTCCTGTAGTCCTCCTCCAATAATGCTATTGGGGGCACTGCCCAAATTTTAAGTTTAAGCCAAAGGCCTGTCCTCCCCGTGGGTAGTGCCCTCCTTTCTGCCCCTTCAGTGCCACAGGTTTTGGGAAGGGAACCCAGGCTGAGCCAGACTCTTCTCTGTTTGGTGGGGCTTGCCTTCCTAAACCAGTTCTTCCTGTCCAGCTGGAAGCATTCCCCTGATCTGCCTTCCTGCCACTCCCTCCCTGGCCAATTAAAGGCAGCCTTGTTTTGGGAGCTGGACCCCCGCCCCGTGGTATTGCTGCCCAGGGGCACAGACGTGGCACCAGGCCCAGTCAGTTCTGGGGAAGTGTCCCCCATGCACCCCGTGTACTTTAGCTAAGAGATGTTTCTGGTCTTCTTGAGAATTCTCTCCTTGATTGCACAGAAGTAGTGGTGGGGACGGAAGCCCAGGGGGTCTAGGACCCTTGAGTGGCCAGAGAGAGTTCTTTGGAATTCTTAGAAGCCCAGAGAGCTACCAAAGGAAAATATTTGGGCCATGCTTTGGAGGACTCTGTGAGACTGGGTCCCTTTCTCTCTCTGGGTTGACATCCCCCATCTGTAAAATGGAGTTTGAACAGAATAGAGAGCCCCTTCCAGCTCGGATATTCTATTAATAATTAAGTAGCTACTCTTTGAAAGGGTTGTGGAAACCATAAAGACATCTAAGGCATTCCCTCCCTTGAAGAAACTTATGGTTCATGAGGGCATTAACATACCCCATCAAATTCTGAGCCCTTCCTCTTCCAGCCCGACACACCCAGGCCAGGAACTCTGCTCTATTCACTTTCAGTGAAATACCTGGCCCGTAGTTAGTACTCAGGAAATGTTAGTATGAATGAACAAATAAATGTATGCATGTAACTTCACTCTAAAAGGTGCACTGAGGTTATTTATTACTAACATGATTGCCTCCCAGTGATACTGTGAGGTAGGTATTATTATCTCCCTTTTTACAGGAAAGTGATGCTCAGAGGAATGTAGGGGCTTGCCAAGGCCAGAACCAGGTCTGTCAGGTAACACAAGGTGTCTGATTTGCAGGTCCTCGGAGAACATTCCAGATGAGGAAATTGGCTGGGTTCGATAGTAGATGCCTTGGGTCCTCCTTCTGAATCGCTGGGTGACCTTGAGCAAACATGCCCTCTGGGTCTCAGTGTCCCCAACTCTGGAATGAGGAGGTTGGGCCAAAGCCCTCTAAAGGGTCCTTTCTGGCGGGAGGAGGGGAACTTTCTTGGCATCCTTGGTTAAGAGCCTGCGCAAGAGGCAACGTTGGGGAGGCAGGTGGTGGAGACATTCAGCTCCTGCCATCCCCAGCTCCTGGAAACAGGGCTTTCCCAAGTACTTGGAGTGCTGAGCTGGCCTGAATGAGGGGGCGGGAAGACTGGCCTGGCTCTCCCGCCTCAGGTCCCTCTTGGGAGGAATTGGCTTCTAGCTGTCCTCAGCCTCCTGGACTGGTGGGTGTGATTTCCAAGTGACGACTTAAAATTGGGGGAAGGGGCTGGACAGGGCTCTGTGAGTCACTGGAGGAGAGTGGTAGCTGGCCTGCCTGAGTCACCCATTTCCTTTCAACCTCTTGGCTAATAGGGTGGCTCTGCAGTGGGCATGTTGGCATGGGCTCCAGAGTTTTACTTTGTCCTTTGGGGGCCTATTAGGGATAGTCAACTAGTGTCCAGGGCCTTGAAGGGACATACAGGAAATACTAGTACTAGGCCTCAGACCTTCACAGCGCCTTGCCTGTGTGTGGCCTTTGACGGAATAGAGTTCAGCCAGTCCTCAAAATTGACCTCTGCAACTGACCTGTGGTTGCCAAGGGGGAAAGGGAGTAGGGAAGGGATGGAGTGGGAGTTTGGGGTTAGCAGATGCAAACTGTTACACATAGAATGGATAAACAACAAGGTCCTACTCTATAGCACAGGGAACTATAGTCAATATCCTCTGATAAACCATAATGGAAAAGAGTATAAAAAAGATTGTATATATATATATATATATATAACTGAATCACTTTGCTGTACAGCAGAAATTAACACAACATTGTAAATCAACTGTACTTCAATTAAAAAAAAAAAGATTACTTAGAGCAAAAGAGAAAAAAATAATTACCCTCTGCAGAGCAGATAGTGCTTTTTCCCCCGCTCCCTTAAAGCAAAACTGAGGCTGCAATTGGTCTGAGTTTACAGAGCAAAGCTGGTACAGTCCAGATATGATCCCAGGATTCTGATTTTTCTGACGCTCTCTCTTGCTTCTTGGGATTGGAACATTGATTTGAATTTAGGCAGACCTGACTCCAGAGATGTGAAGCCCCCCCTCTTACTAGCTCCATGGCTTGGGACAGGCCACTGGACCGCTCCAAGCCTCTGCTTTCTGGTCTATAAGAAGATGGAGATTGTGGGGAGGCTTGTAGGAGATGACAAGGCCGCAAGTGAAGCTCTTAGGATCCCGCCTGGTAGGCAGGAGGCCTTCTTAGTGAAGGTTCCCAGCTTTGCCCAGGCTGCGTTGATGCCAGATGGTCCTTTCCTTTAAAGGATCCCGCCCCTGATCCTTTAAAGGATCCCACCCTCAGGGGCCCCAGGAGAGCTCTCTCCCCTCCCCCCAACAGCTGCAAGGTGGGAAGGGAGGAGTCTAGGGTGGGGCTGACAGAGCCCAAATCTCCTATCTGTTTGTCTTAGAAGTTTGTTAATTATCTGGATGGGTTGATATTTAAACAAGAACCAGTTCCCGGCAGCCCCACCCCTCCTGCGGGGATCGGTAGGAATCCCCCTGCTGGGCAATTTTTCAGCCTGGAGAGAGACGGGGCAGGGGGACCAGACAACCAGGACACTGCCCAGGCCTCAGGGGTTGGCCTCCCAGGCTGGAGGAGCCTTGTGCAGTAGGGGGAGGGCCTGTGTTTCCAGTCCAGAGGCCGAGGGAATTGCAAAAAAAAACGCCCTGGGCTCTGGGGGAGGGAGGGAGTGTGTTGGTGGACAGAAAAGGTACAGTGTTCTGGAATGCCAGTTTTCAGATATTTTCATCGTGTGATGCCGAGGGAGAGAGGAGAAGGCTTGTGTCAACAGTTGGGGCCTGATTTAACCCTAAGAGTTCAAGCCACCTGACTTGGGCGGGTTTGTTATTAACTCACTGGTGATCTTTGGGCGTGGTCCCCTCTGGCCCTGTCCCCTGGAGGCTGGGTGACTGGAAAATGGGTACGTTTCACAGTCAGAAAAACCTGTGTTCCCATCTCAGCTCTGCTGCTCAGCCAGGGACACGCAGTTCGTTAATAAGTCATTTGGCCGGTGTGAGCCCCAGCGTCCTCTATAAAACACCTGTAATACTCCGGGGTCGTCATCAGTGTTTGGCAAACTTGTGAAGTTCTGGTTTAAGTTTAGTTTATTATTAGTGGCTAGACAAGGGTTCTTAACCTGGCCAGAGGTTGGCGTGGGGAGGTGGTTGTCTGTGTGCGCGCTGAGAAACGTAAACCAGTAGTTATGGTTCTTGGGGTTCAGAACTTTTTATCCCTCTCACAGGGCTCCAGGAGTCCCCCAAAAGATCACTCTGTGATCCTAACAGTTCTTTCCAGCTTCAGCCTTCTGTGGTCCCACCCACCCACCCCTGTGACTCCCTACCTCCCACCCCACCCCCAGGCCCTCCTACTCAGCCCCTCCCCCCGCTTTACTCTGCATCCCCCCCTCCCCCTCCTTCAGGCTTGGAGCTCGGCTGCCCCAGTTTTCTCTGGCACAGTAGCAGAGGCTGCTAGTCAGGTGACACCTGGGGTAATGGAAAGGGGAGGCAGGGAGAGGCTGGTATGTGTGGAAACAGTGACTTGGTGGGGCCTCGCTGGTGGTGGCCAGGCCTGCGGGGACTGGCTGTACTGTTCAACCTCGGGGCATGGGGGCAGTGGTGACCAACGGCTGGGAGACTCCTTGCCCTGGGGAAGCCCGGCCAAGAAACGTCTGTGGGACAGACTGACCCGATCTGGAGCTGTGGCTTCCCCGAGTGGCGGGGGAGGCTGGGAAGGGGCAGGAAGCCAGCACCCAGGGCTGATCTAATCGGCCGAGACAAGGCTATATCGACTCTGCTCTAGAGAACACGGGAGGCTTGTTTATACCCCGCCCTCGGATCCAGCAGGGACCTCGGATCCGCTGCCTAGATTACCAGCCCAGCTTCAATGCACCTCTGTCTCTGCGGCCCTGAGGGAACCAGCCCCCTCCCGGCTGTCTCCACCGGTAATCGGAGCAGTCCCCAGCTTGGTTACCAGGCCTCCAGACAGAGGAAGGCTTGTCTCTTTGAGAATCGCCTTTCATAGGTGGGGAAACCGAGGCCCAGAGAGAGAATCTCCCACGATTATCCGGGGTGTTAGTGACAAGGATGCCGCATCAGCTTTGGCCAGGGGGATGTCCAGAGGCTCCAGAAGCTCCCCCCACCCTTCCCCTTCCAGCCTCTATTACTAGCTGGCACCCCTGGGTCCTGGAGCTGCCCTGGATGGGCAGGGGGGATTGGTGAAAAGCTGCTGGCAATGCCAGGCCTGGCTTCTCTCCTGAGCGATTGTGTTCCTAGTAACCCGACCTTGGAGTGGGCAGGGCTGACATTCGAACCCCCATCCCCAGACCTGGCTTAACCCTTCCCATACCAGCGCACCAGGTCCTGGATTTGTGTGTGGTTTCTTCTGGCCTTCTAGATATTTTTTTCATCCCCAAGGCAGGTCAGGAAATACCCTGGGGATACAGGTCCCCAAGTAGAGCTTCAAGTGTCTCTGGTCACTGCCGTTTGCTCTTTTTGGAAAAATGCTGTTGGTCTCTCCTCTGCCTCTATCTGCTTAGGACAGGTGCTCCAAGCTATGTGACCTTGTGCAGCTCTCTGCCCATCTCTGGGCCTTTCTCTCTTCTATCAGGGGGCCTGACTGGTGGTTAAAGAGTCTCTGGTCTCAGAAGCAAAATAAATACAAGTTATAGGGTATGTCCCTGCGCAGTTTGCAAAGCACCTCCCCACCCACCAACCACTTTTCTAGCAATGCAACTGCTTCTACAACTTTTCCCAGGTCTCTCTGACCCTTTGAGCACTAATCCCCTTAGCCAGAAGGAAGGCAGATGGGGATTAATAATAGCTGCTACTCACTGAGCACCTGCTGTGTACCAGGCCACGTGCTGGGTCCCTTGCACACCCCAATGCGTTTCACTTAATCCTCATCCTTCAGCAAGGTGCTACTAGCCCTGGTTACAAAAAGAGGAAACTGAGGCTTTAAGATGTGAAATAAATGCCCGGGCTCGTATAGTTAGGGAGGGATAGGGCTGTGGTTTGCTGGTGCAACTGCCTTTACAGGTCATCACTCTGGTGGTGGATCCTTCCATTTCTACCAACATGCAGAGTCCTGATTGTGGCACCCAGGTTTTGCTCATTGTAGGGGGTATCTGACCCTTCAGAAGGAGGATGGGGGAGGACCATGCCTGTATCAGTGGCCCCTTCTGGGGATCTCCTGCCAGGACCACTGTGCTGGGTTCAGCAGTTAGGGCCCAGGGTACTCAGCGTCCCAGCTTCCCCCCAAATTTGGCTTGCCCAATTGACCTTCTGGTCTCACCCCCCAAAAGAAGGGTCGAGTGTGTCCCTGACCCCTGGGGGTGGCTTCCTCCCCTGGGGAAGGGCCAGGTGGAGGAAGGCTCACCTCTCTTTTCCTCCCACCAGTTCACAGTTAAGCAAGCTCTGACCCTGAACTTCTCCCCGGCGTCCCAGCCAAGTTTCTGTTCTTTTGTTTAAGCAATATCACTTTTACCTTTGTTTACTCCCTGACCAGGGGAAGGGGTGCCCTGGAGCCCTGGCCTGGAATTTGTATGCTCTGGGCTGTGGCACTGGGGTGGAGAGGTAAATTGTGGGTGGCAGTGAGAAGTCTGGTTGTGGCTAAGACATGGTCTTGAGAAAGATCTAGGTTTGAATCCCAGCTCTGTCGCTTTCTAGCTCTGTGACTTTACATGAATGACCCAACTGAAGCTCTCTTTCCGGCAACATGGGTAGAACACCTTACAAGGCTGTTGTGCGAATAAAAAGAGCTCAAACGGAGAAAAACCCAGCTTGGTGCCCGGCATGTCGTGGATACTAGTGCCTAGCCCCATGATTTTCCTGTGTGACTGAAGCTGCAGGACTTCGCAGTAGGGTTGGTGACTTTTCCTAGCTTCATGCCAATCGCCTAAGGACTGGATGTGGGTTATATCTGGAGTGACAGCTGCTGCCCGTGGATTTGTTGAGACCTTTAGGGGCAGCCCAGACCCTAGAAGTGGGAAAGGAAGACAAGTCCAGCCCAGGAGCCCAGAGACCTAGGTTCTTTTTTTTTTTTTGAATTTTTATTTATTTTTTATACAGCAGGTTCTTATTAGTTATCCATTTTATACATATTAGTGTATACATGTCAATCCCAATCTCCCAATTCATCCCACCCCCACCCCCCACCACCACTTTACCCCCTTGGTGTCCATACGTTTGTTCTCTACATCTGTGTCTCTATTTCTGCCCTAGGTTCTTTTTTTTTTTTTTTTTTTTAGGGACCTAAGTTCTAAGTCCAGTTCTGCTTGGGTGACCTTGGCAAAGGCCCTTATCTTTTAATCTGGGTAATAAAGTGAGATGGTTGGGCCTCAGACACCTTCTGTAGGTAGACATTAGCCTTTACAGCACAAAATAGCGCCTACCTTTTCTATGGAGAGTCTGGGGAAGCATCCGGTATCTCTAAACCTCCAGGCAGCAACCCCCAGGTGCCCACCAGGGTCTGCTTATTCAGCTGCTGATTTCTGTTTTGTGTCTATGAGTAGGACAAAGATATAGAGAGACCTGAGGGCCCAGAGAGGGTGCCTGTGCGTGCACACACGTGTGACCACACGCTCCCTGGGCAGGGATGGGGTGAGCCAGGTGCAGGGTGGAGTCCCTCTCTGGTCAGGGCTCAGCCTGGCTGCTGGGGGACCTGGTTCTTCAAAGCCACCTCAGACTGAATGGGCCTTGTCTGAAAAGAGGGTGGGGGAAGGGAGGTCTCTTGGCATCCCCCCACCCACACACACACAGAAAGGGATACTTGCCCACAATCCCAGGGAGCCTGGTTGAGTCTTGCTGGCCTAGTCTTAGGGATTCTGCCCACTTGGGAATTTCCCTCTTGTCAGGGGTCTTGGGCAGAGAAGGGGCCACTTCTGGAGTTGACAGGATTTAATTTCCTGTGTCCTCCATCAGTACGCCCCACAGAGCTCCTCCTAAGCCCTTTGACTTGCTGTAGGAGGGCATCTGGGCTCATCTAATGCAGCCTTTAGGGATCCCTGCCCAGTTATTTATTTATTTGCTTGTTTGTTTGTTTATGGCGCACCACACGCCATGCAGGTTCCTTTAGGGATCCCTGTCCGCTTGGTTATTTATTTATTTATGGCACACCACATGGCATGCAGGTTCTTACTTCCCCAACCAGGGATCGAACCCGTGCCCCCTGCAGCGGAAGCTCAGAGTCCTAACCACTGGACTGCCAGGGAATTCCCAATCCCTGTCCTTTTAGAGCCGAGATAGGTATCTGATGGGATCTAATCCTGGCTAATTCTGGCCATTCCTGACCTTAAGAAAAGTTATTCATGCTCTCAAGGAACCTGGTATAAAAATGAAGGGTTAGGGGCTTCCCTGGTGGCGCAGTGGTTAAGAGTCCGCCTGCCGATGCAGGGGACGCGGGTTCGTGCCCCGTTCCGGGAGGATCCCACATGCCGCGGAGCGGCTGGGCCCGTGAGCCATGGCCGCTGAGCCTGTGCGTCCGGAGCCTGTGCTCCGCAACGGGAGAGGCCACAGCAGTGAGAGGCCCGCGTACCGCAAAAACAACAAGAACAACAACAAAAAATGAAGGGTTAGGGATGACCCGGTGACCCCCAAGATGGCTGAACTGAGAATCAATCTAGTGTTCAGCCTGGGTTTTGCTGCAGACTTGGTCTTCATTTCCTGATGTAAAACAGAGCTATTACCAACCAGTCAGCGTGCTGATCCCATGGGTTGTTTTGAAACACTCCTCAGCACTTTCACCCACTAAAAGAAAGGCAGGATTCATAAATAACCAGTCGTGGCTCCTGGGAATGAGAAGGTAGGGGAAGGTCTCAGCCTGAAACAACACAGTGTTGGGACCCCAGCCCCCGTCTTGAGGACTTTGAGCTCTGACTGGTCTCCAGGCCAGATAAGCAAGTTGGTCAAAGTACCTTCTTTCCCTCCTGGGCTGGGTTTGACCTCCGCTTGACAGGGCTCCCTCCTAACCGAGGTAGGTGGGCACTCTGTGTACACGTGTGTTCATGCATGTGTTTATCCGTATGTGGCTAAAGGCTCAGGTGACCCATGCCTAGGTTCTGGTCCAGTGTGGGCCCTTTCTTGCCTGGGTGATCTTGGGCAAGTGACTAATTTTCTGAGCATCTCCCCGCCCCCCACCTCTTAATACTTCTGCAAATCAGGGTTATGAGGAGGAGCTCATTCACGCTAAGTGCTTAGTCTGGTAAGCTGCCGGGGTCCTGCTGTTTCTGATTCTGGGCCCCAGGGGAATTTGCAGCGGGAGATGGGGGTTGAGCACAGGGACCCCACCCTAGGTACAGGCAGCTTGCGCAACCATGGAGGAGCTGCCAAACTGAAGCCACAGGCATGGGGCTGTGCGGGGGCTGGAATTCCAGCGCGGCAACCCCACAGCTCCTGATTCCCGAGTCATGAAGTCACCCCTCACCAGGGCTTAACCCCTTCTGGCTCCCCACCCCAACGTGTACCAAGTGTTCAGCAGAGATTCTCGCCTTGGCGGTGGGAGGGGCTTGCCTGCCCACTGCCTTCCTCCCGGCCTGACCCTGCTCCCTTCCGGGAATCCAGCTGCCCTTGACAGGGTGGAAGGGGACCTGATATGATAGTCCGGTTCCGCCCACCTCTCCCCGGAAGCCTGGGCCCCTCCCACAGATGGTAACCTTGTCTTAGGAACGGATGTTCCTTCTCAGGCTCTCCCCTGTGTCACTGGCAAGTCTCCGCTGGGTGGAGGACAGCTTGGGGCAGTCAGAAGCAGGCCCCTGGCCTCTTTCCTCTCTGAGCTATGTAGCTAACTCACTGTGTGGCCTTGGGCAAGTCACTGCTGTGTCCAGGGCTCATCTTGCAAATTCTGTGAAATGGGAGGACAGGACCTCCCTGGGCTCCAGCTGGTGTTCCTGGTTCTGAGGAGACCTTCCACCCCCTGCAGTTAGGGGGTTGGGGGAAGTAGAACGTCTTGGGCAGGGGTGTGTACTGAACGTATTCGAAACCCTGACGCTTCTGGGAAATAGTAGGCACTTTAACATTTGAGTTCATTAGTGAAAGAATGAACTTTGCCCAGGGCTGCTCTTCAGTGGGCAGAGGAAGGCTTAGCCCAGAAGCTAGGGGGAAGGGTGGTGCGCATCCCAAATATTTCCTGACTCTCTTGAAGAAGCTTTGTTTTCCACTCAGCTCAACTTGAGGGGATGGGAGCAGGGTAGCTGATGTTCTGTAGGACCTGGGGAAAGTTCTTCGCCTTCCTGGATCTTTCATACTTTCTCTCTGAAAGCTTCTCAGTGGGGATGGACCTAAGATTCTGCTGTGAACAGCTAGGGCCCCAATAGGTGGCAGCTGAATGATAGATATGGGTCCTGCAGTGGATGGTCCGTGAGGGCAGAGGCAGGGCTTACTTGGCACACCGCAGAATGACTCTGGGAGATGTTTGCAAGGCTGAATACATGAGTGTGCTCATGTACTCTTGAGTCCCTAGCTCCGGGCAGAGCCCTGACCCGAACCTGTCCTGGGGTGTGGGTGAGCCAGCCCTGCCTGTCCCAGCCCAGTCCGACTCAGCTGGGAAAGTTGTCCTGGACAGGACGAGACCAGCACCAGTGGCCCTCTCCCTGCCATGGGTGACTCAGCTGTGATAGCATCATAGCGCCCTGGAGTGTGGATGGGGAACACTGGCTCTGAAGGCAGGCAGCCCTATGTGGAGTCCTCACTTCTCCATCTGCTACTCCCGTCACCAAGAGAAAATGATTTAATATCTTTGATACCCAGCTTCCTCAGTTATAAAATGGAGTTAAAGACTGGCCTTTAGAGTTATTAAGAACAGAGCCTGGCATATAGCAAGTGCCTCAGTACAGGGCACCTAAGACATTTATATTCTGTTTATGACCACCTTTATATTTTTATTAGCCCAGAATGGGAATGGGATTTATCTAAGGTCACACAGCAAGTTAGGGGCCAGGAGGGGGCCAGGACCCAGGTCTCCAGGCTCTGGCCTGATCCTCTTCCAGCATCCCAGCTCACCTTCCTGAACGCCCACTTCACTGCCTCTCCAGGGTTCAGGGGCTGCTACAGAGCACTGGGGGGCGACTGGCTGATGTGTCTCCTGTTTTTACCCTAGATCAGAGAAACTGAGGTCATCGACCCCCGAGACCTCCTAGAAGGCCGACACTTTTCCGGAGACTTACCGGACGACGAGGATGTTGGGGTACCTGGGCAGGAGCCCCATGACTTTGAGCTGTCTGGCTCTGGAGATCTGGGTACGGAGGGTGTGGTGGGCAGGCCGGGGCCCAGGGCTGGAGGGAACCCATCCTCTTCCTCCTACAAGGGTGACCCCACCTTGAAGCTTGGATTTTCCTATCGTGCCCCTCCCCCTAAAAAGGGAGGAAACAAAAGTTGCCGGATCAACCCATCCCTGAGACCCTCTCTGGGCAAATGGTTTGTTGCTTTGAGTTCAATTTTAGTTCTACGTTTTCTTTGCGCCAGCCCGAACCTGTCCACCTTCGGACAGGGTTGGGTGGGGTGGGCGTGGGGAGGAGGACTGCTGAGTGTTTTTCTTCCTTTGAAAAGGAAAGGGAGCAGCTCAGAAGCCTGGGGGCAAGGTGACGAGAGGTGTGGGTGGGAACTGAGAACAAACCCCCTGCTTCAGAGGGGGTTGGGAGTAGTGAAGGGGCCCAGACCAGGGGCCGGTAACTCTCCTGGTCTTCTGTGACTTCCTGGCTCTGGCTGCCAGGCTAGACAGAGCTGCAAGAAGCATCCCTCCTATGTGTGAGGTGGTGTAATAATTTGAAATTTGAGCTTTGGAGACACGTAATCCCGAGTTCAAACTGCCACTCGGTGACCTCTAAGCCTTGGTTTCCTCGTCTGTAAGATGGGAATAGAAAAGACAGTGCATTGGTGTCTGTGTTGTGGATTTGGGACTGAGTGAAAGCCTTCGGCATTTACCACACACTCAGGAAATACACGAACATTGCAATTTCTAATATTTACTATTGCAATCTAGATTCTTCTCAAATGAATCCCCTGGAGATCTTGTTAAAATACAGATTTTGATTTAGTGGACCCTGACATTCTGCATTCCTAACCAGCTACCGGGTGATGCTGTTGGTCCTGGGATCTATATGGAGCAAGAGTTTGGAGCTGACAAAAAAATCTGCCCAGCTACCAGCTCAACATTCCTGTGAAAGAGCCAGGGAGGCAGGTCTCAGGACCCCCATTTTACAGATGAGATGACTGTGGCTGGGGTGGGAATGATCACCTGCTGGACACTGAACATTTGGGGGCCGATTGTGAATTCGAACTCCCACCAGCCCTGGGTCATTGACCTGGGGGTAACCGACCTCACATTCACACGGCCTTTCTGTCCTTACAGATGACTCAGAGGACACCCCGATCTTCCCGGAAGTGATCCATCCCTTGGTAAGCAGCTACACACTTTTGCCTCTCCTGTTCTTAGTACCTCTTGAGTGAAGCAGAATAAGTGGGAGTCTGACCTCACTCTGCAAGAAGGCTTCTATTTGTGGCCTTGGACTCTTGGGACAGGCACAACTGTGGGTCATGGGCAGGCCATCCTCTCTGCAGGGGTAATCAGTAAGTGATAAACACTTAGATGTGTTTCCAGCCTCTTTTTTGGTGTGCATTTCTAGGTATTTCCCAACATGAGTATCGAATTATACATACAGTTCTATGTACTTCGTTTTTCACTTAAAGTGATCATGAGTATTTCCCCACGTAATTAAATGTCTTTCCTGTTCATTCTTATGGCCTCTGCGTAATCAGAGTTCACCCGGTTTCCCATTGATGGAAAAGAGGTTTATGATTTTTTGATCCTTCAATGACAAAACTACAGCAAGCATCTTTTACACAAATCTCTGATTAGCCCCTTAGGACAGAGTCCCAGAGGCAAACTTGCTGCCTTAATGGAGAAGCTATTTCTGCAGTTTTGCCAAACCACCCTCCAGAATAGAATAGTAATATTCTGTTACTCTAGAATATTCTAGAACACCTGCTTCCCTGTGCCCTTGGTCACATTATTCATTCCCCTTTTGGGACAGATTTACTAGAAAAGTTGACAGCCTAATTGTTGAGAGGTTGTTGCTGATTTCTGCTCTAGGACCACGTGGTTGGGCCAGCGAGATGCAGAACCAGATTCCTCACCTGGCTGAATGTCCCTGTCCCCTGCCCTGGGTCCCTCCCCAAACCACGCTGAGTGTTGGTCTCTTTTCCTTCCCTCTATCCAGGTGCCTCTAGATAACCACATCCCTGAAAAGACAGGGAGCCGGGTCCCCACCGAACCCAAGGAACTGGAGGAGAATGAGGTCATCCCCAAGAGGATGTCACCCTTTGATGGGGACGAGGATGTGTCCAACAAGGTGTCCATGTCCAGCACAGCCCAGGGCAGCAGCATCTTTGAGAGGACAGAGGTTCTGGCAGGTAAGGTCCCATGCTTCCCACAAGATACCCAAAAGGGGGAGAGGGCTTCAGATGGGGGCAGAATAGAGCTTCAGGCAAGGATGCCTCTAGCCCATTAGGCAACTTGGTACCCCTTCCTTACAACCCCTGGGTGCCCTGGAGCCTTGAAGGATGACACTTCCCTTAAGAGGTGACTCTGACTCTGTGTGCAGCCTGCTGGACAGAGAGGAAGAATTACATCTCAAGGGCTAAAAAAAAAAAGATGTTGAGTCATTCACTTGCCATAAGTCCTTCTCTTACTTACAAAGCACTTTCCCAGCCTGAGTTTAGCACCTGGGGAGTCAATTATTAAAAGTTTAACTTCCCTTGAAAACTTCCCTTGAAAACTTCCCCTGAAAGCCCAGAGGCTCCTTTGGGTTGGGCTGTCTTCCCCTCCCCCTGCTGTCACTTGGCAGCCTTGTGACCTAGGCTGAGAAGCTTTCCAGCCTCAATTGATGAAGTGACCCTCAGCTTCCTTGTCTGCAAATGGGTACAGTGCTATCCCCTTGGGTTTCATGACTTCATGAAAAGTAGAAGCTAGGGCTTCCCTGGTGGCGCAGTGGTTGAGAGTCCGCCTGCCGATGCGGGGGACACGGGTTTGTGCCCTGGTCCGGGAAGATCCCACATGCCGCGGAGCGGCTGGGCCCGTGAGCCATGGCCGCTGAGCCTGCGCGTCCGGAGCCTGTGCTCCGCAACGGGAGAGGCCACAGCAGTGAGAGGCCCGCGTACCACAAAAAAAAAAAAAAAAAAAAAAAGTAGAATCTAAAATAACTTGGCAAACTGTAAAGGGCTGTTCTGGTTTGTTAGTATAGTTCACAATAGTAGATGGTATAGTATAGTATTCTAGTAGTAGGTGGCACCCAGGGAAACTTCATGTGCCAGATTAAGAAACAGAGGCCTAGAGAGAGTACATGTTTGGCAAGAGCTGTAGCATTCTTGACTATAACGTGCTGTGTGGCGAAAGCTCTGTCCCGGGGAGAGACTTCAGGAGTGGCTCCGTCTAGCCTGGCTATGGGGCCTTCAGCTGGGGTGGTATTTGGCTCCTCTTCTTCCCTGGCAGCTGTGGGCGTCTCCAAAGCCGGGTGGGGGGCTTTGTCAGAGGGAACTCCCTTTCTGGCCAGGTTCTACAGGCCGAGGGCCAGCCTGGATGAACCAGCCTGGTGAAGGGGCACCCTGGGCCCAGGCTGGGTTTTTCCTGTCTTCTGGCAAGCAGCTGGGCCGGCAGCTCCGAGGAAGCTGGAGGTACAAGGAAAGAGCCCTGTGCGCTGCCTGCAACCAGGACAGATAAAGGATCTTGCCTGCATCTTGCAGGGTATAACCCCTGGGGATATTGGGCCCAGCTCAGCGCTGACCCTGGCCCACGGGTCCCTGAGTCAGTGTTCTTTGAACTTTACGTGTGATGTGGGTGGGGTGAGGGATGCTGTCGAAACTAGAGGGGCCCTTAGAGACCTTTTAGTCTTTGTAAGTTTCAGACTATCTGGTGGAGGTTCAGAGGTAAAGCCTGCCCCATCTTTCTTCACCCACAGAGTTTCACTTTTATCTGGTGGATGTGGGATAAGCATAAGGTTTTGGCTTTTACCAACTAAGCGTTCTACTGCTTTTAAAGAAAAACGTAAAAACCACTGATCTAGTCCAAACAACTGTTTCTTATACATAGAGAGACTCAGACCCAGAGAAAGCAAACCGCTTACTTTGGGTCGCATAGCAAGAGAGAACCGGGTCATCTCAATACTTCCAACGGAGAATTACACAAGTGTGAGATCTTCAGTTGAAAAGTTATATTGTTGAGCTAGCTGAGGTGGGACCCTCCATTCCAGTAGCTTTTAAACAGCACCTGGGACTTTATCAAGTGCTTGTCATGTGCCTTGTGATTCATGCACCTGCCTCATTGAGTCCCCATAACAACCATATCTGATAGGTATGGTTATCTATACTCTTACAGATAAGGAAACTGAAGCTTGGAGAAGCCTAGTCACTTGTCCAAAGGCACAAGACCAGACAGTGGTAGACCTGGCATTGGAACCTAGGACCACAGGCACTTCTGAGACAGTCCTTGAGCCATGACCTTGTGGGGAATCCCAGCACAGACCAAGGGTCTAACAGAGGAGTCATCAGAGGGAAAGGCAATAGACACGGGAAGGGGGTTGATACCTGATAGTCCACGTCCTTTTTCTGGTATTTCCTGGGGGTACTTTGTTGCTGCTTTTTCATCATTTTAGTCAAGAAAGAGCCTGATTTGGTTCTCTGCCACTCTCTCCCCATTCTGTGCATGGATTTGGAGTGTGTGCAGGGGCAGAAAATTAATCTTCTTAGGTTAAGACTGAATTAAGGGACTCAATCTGCTACAGAAAGGATTCTGGGAGATATCCCTGCCCACTCAACAAACAGGAGTGAGCCCTCCGGACAGCCTGGTGTCGTACAGAGAACATAACGTTCACCTGAAAAGCCCACATCTGCCTGACACTAACCAGGTGCCCTCAGCCAGTGTTCCTCTCTGAGCCAAACTGTGTCATATATGAAACACCTACTATTGTGCCAGAATGATTCAGGGTGCTAGGAACACAGACATAAACCACGAAGGTTCATCATTAATGAGTATTGAGCATATGCTATGCACTGTTCTGAGCTCTCTAAGTGGATTAATTTATTTAATCCTGGGGACAAACCTATGAGAAAGGTATTATTGTGTCCTTTTTGCAATGAGAGAGATGAAGGAATTTTATTATTTAGATCCCGCAGCCAGTTAAGTGGCAGAGAGGGCAGTGGAACGTAGGCCTTAAGCACTGAGTTCGTATGTAGGGACATAAACCACATGTATAATTTTTTTTTTTTGGCCGCACCGTGCGGCACGTGGGATCTTAGTTCCCCGACCAGGGATAAAACCCGTGCCCCCTGCAGTGGAAGCGTGGAGTCTTAACCACTGGACCACCAGGGAAGTCCCAAACCACATATATAATTATCTATAAGGTAGGAGTGTGGACACATTCGCATGTGGTAACTGTGTATGGTAGCATATACCTGCGTGTGTATAGAATGTATATACCAGTCTATAGAAATGTAGGTCTGCACAGGGATGCATGCACACGGGGTCAGCTAGAGAGCTCGCTGTGCTAAGGACCATGGGGTAAGTAGGTTTAAGGGGGATTTCCACAGCCTGCAGTTTCTCTTCTTCCTGGCTCAGGGCTGAGCTGGGAGTTGGCCTGGTGTTGAGAAAGAACCTGGCTTTGGACTCAAGCAGATGTGGGTTGGAATGGTGCCTTTGTCACTCTGGTTCTATGGTTTTTTCGGTGACTTACAGTGACCCCCTTCTCATTAATGAGGTTGTGAGAATCCAATTCAGTAAGGCACCAGCAGAGCACACCCGGCGGGGGTGGGTGGGTGGCTAGGACGTCTAGTGGTAGGAGAACCGACCAGGCGGAAGTGGCCAGTGTACCCTGAGGTCCCGACGGGCAGCCAGCTCTCACCTCACCGCTCCCCTCTCTCCTCTCCAGCTCTGATTGTGGGCGGTTGCGTGGGCATCTTCTTTGCCATTTTCCTGGTCCTGCTGCTGGTGTACCGCATGAAGAAGAAGGATGAAGGCAGCTACGACCTGGGCAAGAAACCTATCTACAAAAAAGCCCCCACCAACGAGTTCTACGCCTGAAGCTTCCTCCTGAGCACCTGCTTGGACTTTACTACGGGCGAGGGCCGCTGAAGGATTTCGAAGGGTGGACATTAGGGGAGGGGGAGGGCAACCCAGTCCTGATCTATCAGCATCTCCAGCTCCGATTAGGGTTTCAGTGTCAGAAGAGACATCATCTTCTACTGTTCCTGCCTGCCTCTTCTTGATTCTCTGGGCCTCCATTGTCCCAGCAGAAAAACAGGGTTAAACTTGGCCTTTCTCAAGGCCAAGTCTGGGATTGGATCGTTTCTTCATCTTCCGGTTTAGAATCGAGGCCCAGCTGAGAGCCTGTACTGAACAGGCCTCATCCAGAGCCTTTCTAAGCTATTATGTGAATCCTGCTGGAGGTCGGCCCCCACCCCCGGCCTTCTTCCCTCCCTCCATTCCTTCCACAGCCTGACTCCTCTGCCAGGAGCTGGGGGAAGGAACCAGAACCATCTATCTGTACCTGGAGATGTGTCCCTCAAAGAGCACCTGCAACCACACTATGAGAGTCTGTGGTACACCTTGGGCCATTCTAGGCTCTTCCAAGTGACTTTTGGAAATCAACCTTTTTTATTTGGGGAGGGTGGGGAGAAGAGCTGAAAGTTCATTGTGAAATGGACTTGTAGAATATTCATAAGTCTATTTTTAGTGGGATTTTTTTTTAATGGTTCATTCCTTTGTACAGAGCCTCTCTACCTGGGCAAGAGTACACAGAAGCCGAGGCATTCTCCTCCCTCTTGCACCTTTCCACAGTACCTGCTAAGTTTGTATTTAATGTTTTTTTGTTTTTGTTACTCGAAAAAGAGAGAAGAGTCGGAGATATAATTTTTATTAATTTTTTTTTTTTTTTTTTTTTTACTATTTATAGCTTCAGACAGGGCCTCTCCTTTCCTCTTGCCTCTTTTTCTTTAAATCCCCTCCCCGTGTTTTGTGTTTTTTTAATTCTTCATACTTCCCTGCTTATGACCTTGGCCCTTTCTAAAGCTGCTTCCTCTAAGAAGCTTTTGCTGAAATATAGTTTTCTAGCAGATCCCAAAACATAACCTAGGGGATGGTGGGATATTTGTGTCTCTTTTTCATGTAATATATTATTATTCTTCCTTGGTTCTAGCAAAATAGATAAATATATTTTTTCAGGAAATAGTGTGATATGATATTCCCATGTAAAGCTGGCTGGGTGGTTGAGTGAGTGAATTTTTGTGTGGCTGAGTGGATTTTTGCCTCTTTCTCTGGTCCTGTTCCTTGGTGCCTTCTCCTGATTGGGCTGGAAACCTTCTCTCTAGCATTTGCTTTGAGCTTAGCTGGGGTTCCTTCATTTGCTGTCTCCTAATTTAAGAGAAAATTGGAGAGCTGTGCTATCCAATATGGCAGCCACTAGCCACACTGAAATCAATGAAAACTACACGAAGTTAAACATTCGTTCCTCAGTTATGGTAACCGCATTTCAAGTGCTCAGCAGCCACATGTGGCTGGTGGCTGGTGTACCAGACATGTAGGCAGAGCCCACTGGCAACTGTTGGACAGCACAGCTCAAGAACTAAGCTGGTTTAACAAGTCACGGCCCCAGTTTTGCTGAGATGACCTTTGTCTCCCTAGACAAAGGGGGACGGGGGAGGGCTGATCAGGCCCTGGCTCTGGGCCCTGTTATCTGTGACCCTTCCTCTCCAGAGAGGAGAGGCTGGAGAGGCCTAGTGGCTTAGGCAGGCCACATCTCCTGACCCCATTGGCTGGAGTTGCAGGGGGGGATATTACCCTTGCTTCCCTCACCTTTCATCACCATAACCCCAGGGTCCCAGCTGGCTGGGTCCTCTTCCTCCCCTGGTGTCCTTTTCCTCTGGCCATGTTGGGAGTGAGCACCTCACACTGTTGTCTGTTACTGATTTTTTTGATAAAAAGATAATAAAACCTGGTACTTTCTAGATCGCCTGCCTCTATCATTTTTAAGTTCATCAGACATCCTTTCCCTTGATCTCAGTGGAGCCTGAGGTAATTGCTGCCAGACACCAGAGGCAGAGATGTAAGATGCCAGGAAAGAGCCTGGAAAGGAGGGAGGAAAGTCAGAACGTGCACACTGGCCTGTGGGCCATGTCTTGCCTACCTCGGACTTTTGTTTAGGCGGCACCGTGTTTAAAAAACAAACACAGAAATCCTTGAATTAGTTGCCAACTATGGAAGTGAGGAAGTTTCCCATAAAAATCCAGACTGATTCCCTACTTCTCTTCGGGGGAAAAAGTCAAGATTTGGCAACTCAGGCTGCATGGCAACCGCTGGGAGTTGCTGATGGGCAGGTGCCTGTTTAGATGCAGGTTCTCTGCTTTGCCACAGTCTGTCCACCTGCTTGGCCTCTGGGCATTGAAGCTGGTGGGCTCTGGTCAGATACCATTGATGCCTCTCGATTCTCATAACAACCCTCTGAGGTGGGTAAGATCCTTTTTTAAAAAATTTATTTTAATTTATCTATTTATTTATTTTGGCTGTGCTGGGTCTTAGTTGTGGCACGCGAGATCTTCGCTGCGGCATGCGGACTTCTTAGCTGTGGCATGCAGACTCTTAGTTGCGGCATACATGCAGGATCTAGTTCCCTGACCAGGAATGGAACCTGGGCCCCCTGCATTGAGAGTGCAGAGTCTTACCCACTGGACCACCAGGGAAGTCCCAGTCCCTCCCATCTGTTCGATCTACATTATCCAATCCAGTGGCCACTAGTTACATGTGAATATTTAAATTAAAATTAATTGAAATTCAAAAAATTAAAATTCAGTTCCTTAGTGGCACTAGCCACATTTCAAGTACTCAATAGCCACATGTGGCTGGTGCCTACTCTGTTGGATAGAGCAGATATAGAACATATTGACTATGGTGGGGCTAGGTTGGATGGTGTGAGATTAGCTCAGGATCCCAGGATTTGGATTTCAGCTTCATTAACTGTTACTTTGGACTCCAATGGGCTCCAGGGAGGTAGGTCAGACCTTAGTCCATAGGAAGTGTTCCACAGTGGCACTTTATTCTCATCATAAACGCATCTTTTGGGTGAGGTATTAGTTCCAGAAGGCCCTGTATCTTTTATTGTCGTGTAAAATTACCCCCAAACTTAGGGATTTATCACAACGTAAATATCTCACATAGTTTCCATGGGTCAGGAGTTAGCTAGGTGGTTCTGGAGTCTCATGGAATTGTAGTAAAAAATGTTGGCCAGAGCTGCAGTCATCTGAAAGCTTGACTGGGCTGGAGGATCCACTTCCAAGATAGTGCATGTACATGGCAAGTTGGTGCTGGCTGTTGGCAGGAGTCCTCAGTTCCTTGCCATGTGGACCCCCATAGGGCTGATTTGAGTGTCCTCATGACACAGCAGCTGGCTCTTCCCAAAGAGTGATCTAAGAGAGACAGGTGGAAGCTATAATACCTTTTATGGACGAACCTCAGAAGTCACACAGTGTCATTTCCACTAAATCCCATTGATCAAAGGGGTCAACCCTATTCATTGTGAGAGGGAACTACAGAAGGGCAGGAATACCAGGAGGCAAGACTCGTCAGAAGCCACCTTAAAGGCTGGTTCTTACAGCACCATTGCTGGTCACCTCTGGCCAGGGGTTAATTTATGTGGAATGCTACCTCTGAGTGGAGCTTGGTATAATATCATTTCTGAGAATCGGGCAGGGGATGCAAAGTGGTTTTGGACAGTACTGGGCCAGTTTTGTTCATGATCCTGCCAATCTTCTGAAGCACCCGAAGCACTGACCCCTGTATGGGGCAGTTCCTTCCTGGGGCAGAGGGAGGCCTACAGGCCAAATGGATTCCCCCTTGCCAATAATTTGCTATGTGGTTTTGGGGAGTGGGATGGTCAGAATTCCAAGATGGCCCCAAAGATTTCTGCCCCCTGGAGTACACAACCTGTCTATTCCCTCCCCTTGAGTATGGGCAGGACCTCTAAATATGATGGATGTCACCCCCATGGTAAGGGCACATTGGGTAGCACAGGTGAAAGGATTTTGCAGATGCCATTAAGGTCCTGAAGTAGTTGGTTTTTGAGTTAGTAAAAAGGGAGATTATCCTGGGTGGGCCAGGCTTAATCAGCTGAAGATATGTATAAGAGGGTCTGGGACCTTCCTGTTGAGAGTGATGCCCTCCTGTTGGCCCTGAAGAAGCAAGCTGCCATTGAGTTCTGCAGCTACAAGGACATGGATTTTGCCAACAACCATGTGAGCTTGGAAGAGGGCCCTGTGCCTCGGAGAGACTGCAGCCCTGGCTGACACCTTGATGACAGCCTTGGGAGCCCCTCATCAGAAGACCCAGCCAAGCCGTGTGTGGACTCCTGACCCATGGAAACTGTGGGACAGTAAGCCATGTTGTTTCAACCTGCTATGTTTGTGGTAATTAGTTAGGTAACATGGAACACGAATACAGGAAGGTCACTTGCCTCCTCTGGGCCATCAAATTCCTCATCTGTTGGAGGAAAATTTCAGTGTTTGGATCGTCTCTAAAAGTGCCTCTGGAGTAACAATGGCAGCAACTAGCCCATATAAAGTGGTTAACTCTGGGCCACTGTTGAACGTACTTCCCATGTATTATCTTATTCTTCATGACATCTTATGAAACCAGTCCTATTTGCCCCATTTACAGAAGAGGAAGCTGAGGCAGAGAGAGGTTAAGTGCCTTGAACTAGACAAACTCACCCACCTAGTACATACAGCTTGGCTGTCATCTGAAATGTCACTGTTAGCTCTGCATTCCTTCATTTTAAGGTGACTTCTCTGAAAATACATACGAGTCATTAGTGTGAGGAGAAGGGAATGTATGTATATACATATAGTGTAGGTATATACTTTCTCGACTTACAGTGAGGCTATGTCCCAATAAACCCATCATACATTGAAAATATTTTAAGTTGAAAATATCATAAGTTGAAAATGCATTTAATCCACCTAACCTACCAAACATCCTAGCTTAGCCTAGCCCAACTTAAATGTACTGAGAACACTTCTATTAGCCTACAGTTGGGCAAACTCATCTAACACAAAGTCTATTTTATAATAAAGTGTTGAATCTCTCATGTAATTTATTGATACTGTACTGAAAGTGAGAAACAGAATGGTTGTCAGTGTATCAGCCGTTCACCCTCTCGATCACGTGGCTGACTGGGAACTGGGGTTCATTGCCGCTGCCCAGCATCCGGAGAGAAAATCTGACTGCATCTTGCCAGCCCGGAAAAATATCCAAATTCAAAATACGGTTTCTACTGAACACGTATTGCTTTTGCACCATCGCAGAGTGAAAAGATCGTAATTTGAACCATGGTAAGTTGGGGACTGTCTGTATATGTATATACCTGGACACAACCAGCCGAGCCCAGGATACTCCCACCCTGGATGAGGTGCTCTTGGTGTACTTATGGACCCCAGCCAGGGTCGGGAGGAGGATGCTTAGAACCAGATGGGGGCTTGGGGATGAGCTTGGCAAAGTGAGGCCCACTTCGATGCCCTATAACCAGAGTGAGTCCATAGAGAACTTGGTCACAAGGATCTGCCTTACCCCCCGTCCCCATCCCTGAACTTTACCTGCCCCTCCCGTCCCCCCAGGA
The DNA here is from genome assembly GCF_964341445.2 of Mesoplodon mirus. Taxonomy (NCBI): domain Eukaryota; kingdom Metazoa; phylum Chordata; class Mammalia; order Artiodactyla; family Ziphiidae; genus Mesoplodon; species Mesoplodon mirus. The sequence goes on from NC_138991.1 coordinate 15,324,035, forward strand.
GGCGAACAGCCAGCCGTAACAGGTGTTTACCACTTAACCACAGAAATCATTATTGTAGCACCGCTGCCCGGCCTGCCTTTGTCCCTCGGAGTCTGGAACAGAGCCAGGTCTGCCTGGGGGGGCCTTTTTGGGTGAATATGGTCATGGCTGACAGTTGCAAAACTTAATATATATCATCTTACTGGTTTCGTTCCCCTTAAAGCTAATTCCTCTCTCCCTTGCCATCTTCACGGTCTGTGCCCACAGCTGTCAGCATCCTCCTCAGGGAGGAGGGGTCTGAGAACTTTACCCACACTGGTTATATAATGACTTTCTACTTGAGGAAACAACTGAAAAGAAACAGAACAGAGAGAGAAACCCAAAGGTCAATGCTTAAACCGGAAGATTAGCTTTTTCCCAGTGGGGTCTCAGGCAGCATGAGAGCTGGTAAATTGGGAGATTTTTGGAACGGAGATTTTGACCTTATTCATAGTGAGAGTACACTATGTACCCTACCCCATCCCCCCACCCCCCGCCCCTTGTAACACACACATTCTACCTACATGTACCAGGGAATTAAGAGTATTAAGTAGAAAGCTAAAAGAATCCCAAGAGCCCCAGACTTAGCATTAAAAGTGTAGGATTCAGGGCTTCCCTGGTGGCGCAGTGGTTGAGAGTCCGCCTGCCGATGCAGGGAACACGGGTTCGTGCCCCGGTCCGGGAGGATCCCACATGCCGCGGAGCGGCTGGGCCCGTGAGCCATGGTCGCTGAGCCTGCGCGTCCGGAGCCTGTGCTCCGCAATGGGAGAGGCCACAGCAGGGAGAGGCTCGCGCACCGCAAAAACAAAACCAAACAAAACCAAAAAAACTCAATTCTTGAGAGGAGAACAGTGCCATCTGCTGGTTTCACTTTGCACTTGCAAAATCCAAATACCTGCCAATGCAATGCCATGCAATTTGGTATTTATTGAGCGCCGACTCAGTGTTCAAGGCGTTGTAATGCACCTCCTAAGACACACCAGAATGAGCTCCTTTCCATAGGAAGGTCACAGTCTAGACGGGACAATTGACGCATATATAAAGCCCTTTGATCCAAGGTGGGCAGTACATGGTCCCAGTGGGATTCTATGGGAAAAAGAGGTGGAAAGCCTGGGGCCAGGGCCAGCTTCGTGGGCTTATGACCTTGGCAGTCACACAAGGCCCTGTGCTTAGCAGGGCCCTGCCTTGATTTCATGCTCTGCTATCGCTGTCTTGAAATTCTTAATAATTTTTGAACAAGGGGCCATATATTTTCATTTTGCCCTGGGTCCTACAAATTATGTAGCCAGTCTTGCCTTGTGGAAATCTTGAAGAAGTTACTCTGTGAGCTGAGTTTGGAGAACAGGGCAGCAGTGGAGCAGAGGAAGAAACCTATTCTAGCAAAGGGAGGGGGAGAGAGAGGGGAGTTTGCTGTTAGGTGGATTCAGGCTCGCGGCAGGGAAGACGTCCAAGGACAGTCCAGCAGCTGGAACTCAGAAGACAGGCCAGGGTTGGAGCTCTGAGGCCACAGACTTTCAGGTGGGTGCGTAGGTGGAACCAAGTGTCCTGGGGTGCCCTGAGGGGAGTGCAAAAAAAGACAGAGCTGCATGGCTGGGCCTGGGCTTTCAGGCCAACCTAGGTCCTTGGCTTCTAGGACTCCTGCCTTGTGGAGTGGTAGAGGAAGTTCTTGAGGGCAGGGCTGGAAAGGCCCTTGAGCCCTAACTCCCCGTGTGATGTGCTATGAAACTCCTCTTAGCCTCTTTACAAGTGGCTTCCTGCTTCAACAGCATCACGGGGCAGCGAGCTCAAACTCTCCTAGGGCGGGCACTCACGTCGAGGACATTTCCTATCAATTTGCTCTCTGCGTTCCTCAGCCAGGATCCACTCTCAGGGGCCATGCCAGGCTTTGAACAAGCTTCTCTTTTCCCATCATCATGGGTTTCAGCTTGCTGATGGCAGAGGACAGAACTTAGCCAAGACTTTGGGGAGCCTAAGAGCAAAGCCCATTTCGCCCCCTTGGGAAATGTCAGCTTATTCTTTTTCACGGGGGTTTCCATGTTCTAAGGGAGAGTGTCACAGGAAATGAACTTAGAGTTCAAAGGAAGACCCAGAGGGGTGAGAGCTCTCAACCCACATTTCAGACCAGTTCTTCCCATTCAGCACCCCCAGGGACTGGTACAAGTAGCTGGCACCTCTGAGATCTGTCTCATTGTTCCAACAGCCCGAGCCAGGACCCTCCCTGTAGAGCGTGGACTTGGCAGAGGGTGGGAAGGCTGGGCAGGGATGAATTTTGATTTGGTCTCTGGGCTCCAAGCAAAGAAGCTACTTTCTTGGCTGGCTTATCGCCCAGTCGATCCCAGGAGTTCTGCCTGGAGTTGTCCTCGGAAAGTTTTGTTTTGTGTCCTGTGGTTGCCCCTGGGCCTGGGGTGCAACTTTGCTTGAGGTGGAGGGATAGTTAGTAGGGTAACTTATCCCCAGAGGCAACAGGTGGTCCCCAGGGCAGGGACAGGGACTCAGGGATGCTGGCTGCTTCTGAATCCCCATTCCTCCTCCAGAAAGGGTCACAAATGTAAGCTATGTGCTCCATTGCACGTGTGGTCCTTTCCTCTGTGTGTATGGGGGGCGAAGTACACTGGGGCACCTCCCTCTGTGTGGAGATGGGTCATACAGATCAGATTCTGCCTTGGATAGGAGTTGATGCTGGCACAGCAGAGCAATCTCTGACCCTCAGGACTGTATTTTACTGGGCCTGTGAGAGAAATGCCTGGGTAGACAGTTAAGATGGCAAGACCTGACCACCACACCAGGGACCTAACCAGCCACCAAAATTGTGGACCAGAGACCAAACAGCCCGCATGGCTCCTGTGCCTGGCTCCAGCCATAGGAAGAATAAGGAGGGTTAGGGCTTTGTATTGCAGGGTGAAACCCAGTACTCCAGGGCAGGGCCCCCATGCTCCAGAAGGGACTCAGTGCTCTGAGTGGGATCCAGTGTTCCACGTAAGACCTGGTGCATCAGGGCAAGCAGGCCATGCCTCAGGAGCCCATTGCCCCTTGCCCGGATGTGTAAAACTACGGATTTCCTCTTCTAGGGGAGACACAGCTGCGGGGAGGGGAAATGCTCTAGGCTTGGAATTTCACACACTTTTCAGAGTGTGTGAAACTGTATGCAAGACACATAGAGAGATGGAGAAAGACAAAGATGGAGGGATAGGGATGCACAAATAAGAGAGATTTACAAAGTTACTGAGGGAGAGGGAGTGTGTGATTGATTTAGAGAGTGAACCAGAAACAAAGACAGGGAAAGCCACACTCCTGACTGGACACAAAGGGAGCGTCACTCAGGTCGTGTCTTCCTAGCTGGAAAAGGACGAGTGAGTGACCCGTGTTAGACCCACAGGGACGGGTTTCTAGGGCGAGAGGCTTCTGCTGCTCGGGCTGCAGCCTTCACTTCCGCAGCACAGGGGCAGAGGGCAGGGCCCAGGCCCCAGAAAACCGGCCGGGGGTCAGGCCCAGCGTCCAGGCCGCGCCTCCTACGTCTGGATGAAGAGGTGGAAGTTGGTGCGTGTAAACTCGTGATGGATGCTCTCCAGGAGTGCATCGGCGTCAGCGGCGGGCGCGGAGGCGCCCGGAGGGCCGGACCGCACGCTGTACTCGGGGGTGTAGGTGAAGGAGAAGGCGCTGGGGTAGAAGAGGCCGTCGGCACGCACGAGGCTCACGGGCACGGTGATGGGTGTGCGCAGCCAGCGCCAGTCGCTGCCGAAGGCGGCTACGTCTGGTACCACGCACACCAGGGACCGCGGGCTCCTGGGGGTGGGGCATCGAGGTCAGGGCTGCAGTGATACTGATGGCATGCACGCCCCCACCCCTAACCTGCTCCGTTCCCTGGGACCCATGGGAGTCCCCCCTCCTCATACCTGTACATGGTTTCGGCCTCCACTTCCCCGAACCAAACCTTGAGCCCCGCGTGGAGGTTTTCACCGTGGAGCTCCAGTGTTGCCACATCGCCCCCGCCACTCAGCTGGGGGAGGGTGAGACCAGGGGGTGTGAGCGAAGCGGTGGCCGAGAGCCCGCAGCCCTCCCTCACCTGCACTCCCACCCTCCAGCGCAGTCGGTATCCACGCCCGCCAGCGCCCCCCAGCGCCCGATTCACCTCGAGGGTGCTGATGAGGGGCACCGGAGTGACAGGCTCCCGGGTACACGCCAGGCTGGTGCTGAAGGAGAATTCCACTGACTCGGTGCCGATGATGGTCCAGCAAGAGCTGTCGTTGAGCAGCGCCTTGTTCGCCTCCTTGGGGCAGGGGGAGGCCTGGGGGGAGAGCCGAAGGGATGGGGCAGAAACCGAGGATGGTGGCTGTCAGCGCGTCCATCCAGCGCGGTGCAGAGGCTTCCGCGTTCCTAGCGTTCCGGTCCCCGGCTCTGCGGTTTACCTGCCGTGTGAGCTTGGACAAAACCCTTAAGTTCTCTCTTTAGAGTTAGATCAGCTCGCCGGACTAGCTGGTTTCTAAAGGTGTATTTTCTTAGAATTCTAGAATTCCATTTTTTGAAACATTGTGCAATTCTGTGCCCTAACATTCCAAAATTTACAAATTCTTTGCGAGGGATTATTGCTCAATAATAATGTCATTTTCTACATGTTATGGTTTTCTCTCTTATGATAATATAATAGTTTATTTATATTTATAGTAATATATTATTACTATGATAATAATAGTAATTTTCCACAATTCTGTCTTAACATTCTACGATTCTAATAGTCTTTGCTCAATAATACTCAATACTATTACTTATTATTATTTTAATTTACATTCTACAATTTTGTTTTTGTTTTTTTGCGGTACGCGCGCCTCCCACTGTTGCGGCCTTTCCCGTTGCGGAGCACAGGCTCCGGACGCACAGGCTCAGTGGCCATGGCTCACGGGCCCAGCCGCTCCGCGGCATGTGGGATCCTCCCAGACCGGGGCATGAACCCACGTCCCCTGCATCGGCAGGCGGACTCTCAACCACTGCGCCACCAGGGAAGCCCTATTCTACAATTTTATATCACAACATTCTATGACTTTAATATCCTTTGGGAAGGAGTATCGCTCAACACCATTATCACTATTTTTTCTACATTCTCTGATTCTGTCCCGATAGTCTACGTTTCTAACATTCCACAGGAGGCAGTATTGCTCAGTAAGTAGTAGCCATGATGCTGATGGTGACCTTACATTCTACGTTCTCTGCATTCTGACTTTCTGGGACGCCTTGGTGCTGACGTTCTCTGCTTCTCACCTGAAACTGCACCACCTTCTCTGTGGCGAGACATAAGTAGGTGCCACCCCCTCCTGGAGGACCACCTGGGAACTGGAATGCACACTTGTGCAGCTGGGAGATGGGCTCATCCACGTCGAGGAGTGCACACTGTTTAGCTACTTTGCGGATGATCTATAGCAAAAGGGTGGGAGGAAACGTGGCAGCAAGTTGCCTGGGTGCCCACAGGCTTCCCTTCTCTCTTTCTGCTACTTCGATAGCCAGGCAGGACACTGGCATATTCCCCCCCCGCCAGCGCTCGACCTCCATGCAGCCCCACAAAGCACTGAGTATCCCAAGTGAGGAGAGGTGTCATCACGCTTTGGGCTCTCACTCTCCAGCGCTGCACTTGTGGGTCACACCTTCTGTGTGGATCTGGGGGGACCCCTCCAGCTGTACCTTTCCTTCCCATACCATTGGAGGTAGTGTGATGCCCGTGACTGTGCAGATCAGCTGCACCAGGGAGCCGTAGTGGACATAGCCCTCTCGAGGCGGGAAGTCTCCCTGGGAACAGTGTTCATCAGCTGGGAGTAAAAAGAAGGAGGGTTTCAGGGGTCCCAAGCTTCTGCCCCAAATCCCACCCTTCTTGCCTCTGGCTCCACCTCACATTGCACATGGGTCTTATGGGCAAGGTTGGCACACAGGAAGGCAGCTCAGGCTGAAGATTCTCAGCCTGGAGATGTCATTTGTGGCCATCCTTGTGAATGTCTGCCCCCTGGGGTGGGGGGCTGAGTTGAGGGAAGGGGCTGGACACTGGAGTCTGAATAGCTTGGATCAGTCACCAACTCATGGGGACCTTTGGCAAGTCTTTTTGTGTTTCTGAGCCTCTGTTCCATGGGGCAAATTTTACTTTCCTTGAGGAGTTGTGATGAAGATTTAAAAAGGGAATGCGTGTGAAGTGCCCAGCCCCAGGCCTGCTGGTGGGATTACCCAAGTGGAGAGTGAAGGCAGCCCACTGGCGTGCACTGGCCACGAAGTCCCCATCCTCCACAGAGAGGTAGCGCGTGGAGACCGTCTGGGAGCGCAGGCGGTTGAAGAGGGAGACCTTTGAGCCCGAGGATATGCACACTGTGAGGGGAGGTGGAATCAGTGCCCCTGCCTGGCTTGGTCCCTTGGACTTGCCAGGTAAGTTCCCATCCTCTGTCCCCTGAGCCTGTCTGGCTCAAATTCCCAGACACACTGGGCATTCATATGTCACCGCTATTTATCTAGCACCTGCTGTAATCCTGCTTCTGTACCTTTGTCTGGCTCTTTTTGCTGCCTGGGCATCCTTCAGTTCAATAAATAGAATTTTATCAAGTAGTTACTGAGTGCCTACTTGGTGGCTGGCACTGTGCTGGGTACTGGGTGCCAAAGGGTGAATTAGACCCAGTTTTGCTCTAGAGGAGTTCACAGTCTCAGAGGGGAGACGGGAAATAAACATAAAATTTCAATACGATATAGTGAGGGCTGGCCGGGTTAAGGAGGGCTTCCTGGAGGAGGTTATACTCTCAGCTGGGAAGCATGAAGTAGGTAGGAGTTGCTCAGGGGGCTGCATAGGCAAAGGCTGCGTGGTGTGAAACAGCAGCATATTTCTAGGGCTTGACGTTGATCTCTTCCAGCCTTTTAACACAGGCTCAGAGCAGCCACTTTGTTTTCTAATTGGATTTTGACCACCTGGGGAGAAAGCACTGGCTCACCTCCCTCTCTCGCCTCACAGTGCTAGGCATACTGTTGATGTGCAATGTATACTTAACCCAAGTTCCTATCCATTGCATAATGATGACAGCTAATGCATATTGTGTTTCAGGTACTGTTTTAAATGCTTCAAATGTGTTAGTCCTTTTGCTTCTCTTAACAACCCTCTGAGGTAGATAATATTATCTCTACTCAAGAGAACAACTCCCTCTAGATCACACAGCTAGCCAGTGGCAGAGCCAGGATTGAAACCCAGGCTGCCTGGCTCCAGAATCTGCACTCAAAGCCATCACACTATACCACTTTACCCCTCCCTGGCCCTTTCCTGACACCAGGGGCCAGCCAGAGCACTGCCTGGACCTGAGACATTCTTCAAGGTTTTTAACAGACAGTAAGGTGTAGGGGTGGGAGCTGGGCTTCACAGTCACATTGACTCAAGTTCAAACCCTGGGTGGGCCATTTTCTAGCTGGGCAAACTTAGGCAAGTCACCTGTAAGGTGACAGGCCCAAATATTTCTTTTCCTCCTTCCTTCCTTCCTCCCTCTCTCTCTCTCTCTCTCTCTTTCTTTCTTTCTTCCTTTCTTTTCTGGCCACGCTGCATGGCATGTGGGATCTTAGTTCCCTGACCAGGGATTGTACCCACGTGCCCTGCAGTGGAAACACAGAGTTTTAACCACTGGACCGTCAGGGAAGTCCCAGGCCCAGATATTTCTTAAATGAATGGATGAATGTTCCAAACCTCATTTTCCTCATCTACGACTCACCTTACAAGGATGAGCATCAAACAGGGTGATGTATGTATATACCTGCCAAGAATGTCCCCCATCACCTACTTCTCCCTTCCATCTTCCAGCGAGGGTAGCAGTGATGTTGTCATTGTCATTCAGGCTTTGTTTCCTCGTATTTTCAAAGCCATCAGCCCTGGGATTTGTCACTTGGCATCCAGGGCAGTACTCATCTCAAACTGTCTCCTTGATCAGCTTTGTGTGTCTCTCTCCTCTGCTAGGCTGTCCGTTCCTCCAGAACAGATACTTGCATATACATCAGGCACTGGATAAATATTTTTAACTGAATTTCCCCTGCTCTTTCATTATCACTTTTTTTTTTTTTTTTTTTTTTTTTTTTTGCGGTACGCGGGCCTCTCACTGTTGTGGCCTCTCCCGTTGTGGAGCACAGGCTCCGGACGCGCAGGCTCAGCGGCCATAGCTCACGGGCCCAGCCGCTCCGAGGCATGTGGGATCTTCCCGGACCGGGGCACGAACCCGTGTCCGTGGCATCGGCAGGCGGACTCTCAACCACTGCGCCACCAGGGAAGCCCTCATTATCACTTTTAATCTATCTTTAGCTCAGCACCTGACGGCCATTTTGGGGACCCCCCAACCTGAAGTCGGCCTCTGTCTCCTTTCCTCTGCTCTTGCCTCTCCAACTTTTCCCATTCCCCGACCTAAGCCACACCTACTTACCCAGACCCCGCCCCCTTCCGACTCAAACTCCACCTCTCCCACTCTGACCCCACCCCTACAATCCAGGCATCTCCCCCTCCCCCCTCCCAAACCTAGCAGCTTCCAGACCAGGGGCACCTCCCCGCCCCGCCCAGCGGCCAGGCTCCACCCCGCTCACGGTCGGTGTTTTTCAGCGACTGCTTCTTCTGCGAGGGCTTGGAGATGACCTTGATGAGGCGGCTGTGGAAAGTGCCCAGCTCCCGCCCCCCTCGGAGCACTAGCCGCAGCACCAGCCGGAAGTGCTTCCTCTTGTCTGCGTCCGAGATGTACAGGGTCTTGGCGCAACCGAATTCCTACAGGGTTGGCGGAGATGGGGTTGTCTCACCCCAGCCCTCAGTCCCTGGATGAACTGACCTTCCCCAGTTATCTGACGTCCGCCCCGTCGGACGTGACATGAAGCTGCACGTCCAAGCTCTTGGGCTCACTCTCAAGGCAGAACCCCGGTCTCTCGGCATCCCCACCTATCTTTTGGCTTCTGCAGGGGAGTAAACGAGCCCCCCTGCACCAAAGAGAGAGGCAAGGATGGGAGCAAGAATCGAACCCCCTTCCCATGCGCTCTCACCCTGGAGTCCGGCTGCTCTTCGAAATTCAACTTCTGCGTCTCGGCAGCGCTGCCGGACGCGCCGTCCAGTCCCATGTAACCGCAGACGATGGGCCCGGTCTCCCCTGCCTGGTGGGCTGGAAAGGGACGCGAGTGGGGTCTGGAAGGACTCAAGTGCCAGGCAAGCTTAGTTCTCGCCGCCAGAGGGCGCGTTGAGACTGCGACTGAGAACCGCCCCGCTCCCGAGCCCTACTGAGGGTCCCCTTACAGAGGGAGGCGCCCGGCATCCCTGGAGTCCGCCCTCACCTTGGCCCTGCACTGGCTTCACCCTCCATCCGGGACCTGCGAGGTAGACACAGGGTGGGGGGCAGAAGAACCTGCGGAGACATGTAAGCGCTGGACTCGTGTATCCATCTCCACTTGAGTGTCCTGTAGGCGTCTCAAAGGTAGCAAAGACTCGACAGAATCCTTGATTCCCCCCACACACACCTTTCTCACCGCTCTCTCCAGGCTTCTCCATGACTGTGAACCCCATTAACACTCGAATCTTTCTTTCTTTCACATTCCTCATTCAATCCATCCGTAAGTCCTATCCACTACCTTTAAAACATATCCAGAATCCACTGACTTCTCACCACCTCCACCTTAGTCCCTACTGCCATTACTTTTTGCCTGGACCTCTGCATCAGCCTTCCAACTGGTCTCTCTGCTTCCACTCCTACCCGCTTCAACCTGTATTTCACACAGCAGCCAGATGTGTTTTAAAAAAATTTTTTTTAGAGTATGTTACTCATCTTCTTAAAATCCTCCAGTGGTTTAAATCCAAAGTCCTCACATGATCTGGCCCCTGCTTACATCTCCAACTTTACTTCCTGCAATGCCCACCTCTTTCTCTAATCCCAGCCACTCTGACTTCTTTTGTCCTGGAGCAGGCCAAGCTAGTACTGTGTCAAGGTCTTTGTGTTTTCTGTTCCTTCTAATTGGAACACGCTTCCCCGTGATCTTCTCATGTCTGGCTCCATTTTCGCATTCAAGTCTTAGTTCAGGTGTCACCTCCTTAAAGGGTCTTTCTACCACCTTGACCTTGCTAGCTAAAGTACATGCCCCCTCCTCAGTTTCTATCACCTTACCTCGTTCTGTGTCCCTTCTAGCTCTCATCACAATCTGGAAGCCTCTTGTTTACTGATTTGTGAGGAGTTTATTGTCTGTCTCTCCCACACTAGAGTGAAGATGCCAGGAGGGCAGGGACCATAGCTGTCTTGTTCAACTGTATGCCCGGTGCCCAGCAGTGCCAGAGAGCCTGACACATGATAAGCACTCAGTAGGTAGTTGTGGAATGAAGGAATGAATGAATGGGTGAATGAGTGAGTGAATGGGGACTAGAGATTCACAGGGAGGTTCTGCTATAAACCAAAGTGAGGGCTGATGGTGGCTGAAGGAAAAGGCCCCTGATTGGCCAATAGCTGAGCCCTGAGTCCTCTCCAGGTTCTAAAAGACACTAAAAAGGGAGGGGCACATAGGGCAAAAGGTCGGGTCGCAGGGACCTTGGAGGGCCACTGAGGGACCTACCGCTTCTCATTTCCATATGATTTCTGGGCCACCTTGGCGTGCAGGATCCACACCGTCTGCTCGCACTGTTGCTGTAGGCACTGGCGCACACCTTCCCTCAGGACCGCGGCGGGCTCTGGGGGTGACCTGGGAGTGGGGACAGACCGGCCGCCCGCAGCAGGGAGCGTCAAGGGGCGAGGTGGCATAGCGCCCGAAGGGGGCAGGTGGAATGCAATGAATGGGAGGAAGGGACCTTTCTAGGTCTGCCCCCTTGGGGGTCAAAGAGAAGAAGCCTTAGGCAAGGGAGGGGACTTGGGTGCAAGCTCTGGGCTAAATATTTGGGTTGCGTGGTGCTCACTGAGGTCTGCCTGGAGCCCACCCGGGACCACCCAGGCGCCATTCCGCAGGTCTGGCTCCATGCCCATTGCAGCCTGAAGTACTGGGGAGAGGCCCCAGAGGCACAAAGGCCCCGCTTGTGCCGGTCTTGTGATGGAGGCAGAGTTTGTGAGGGCGCCTGGCTTCCCTGCACCCTGGGGGGACCCACCTCGGTGCAGTCGTGATGGGGGGGGAGCTTTTGCTGGACCCCTGGACCAGAGTGTTCTCCTGCCTACCTGCGGATGCCTGGGAAAATGGACGGGCCCCCAAACGGTGTGCCCGGGATCCGGGGGAATATTTTCATCTTTTCCAGGTTAAAGCCACACTCTCAGCCCCCTTTCTCCCAAGAGAAGGCGCCTGTTGCTGTCTTAGCTTTCCTTCTCCTGATTACAGGGCCTCCATCGGCCCTGTGGAGTGGGCCAGTTAGAGCCTAGGGGCCTGGTGGCGTCTCTGCCTGGGAGTTTTGATGGGTGAGGGTGATGGACCCAAGACCTAAGTAATTGCAGAGACCGTGGAAAGGCGTCGGTGATGGCGGAATTTGAGGGACTACCAGGTGGGACCTGGGAAGAGCAATGAACCCTGAGGCTGTCCATCTGAACCCTTTACCCTCTTCGCAGGATCGGAGTGCGGGACCTCTCCCCACCCCTGGAGGGGACAGCGGGGGATAAGAGCAGGGCCGCGCCCTCGGAAGCGGAGCCAAACAGCCGGCGGCCGAGCCAGGCCCCGCTCCGCCCCTTGGGGCTCTCCCCGGGGAAGGGCCTCGGAGGTTTCCAACGCATTCCAGCTGCGGAGAGCGTAGCCGCCCAGCCTCCAACTGTAGCCCGGTTCCGGCCCCGCAGCTGGCGTCTGCGGCTCCAGGGGTGGCGGGAGCAGGGGGCGCCGCGCTGGCCCCGCCCCAGCCCTCGGAGGAAGGGGGGTCGCTCCCTACCAGTGGGAGGGGTCGCGGCCCGCGTTCCCCCTCCCCACCCGCCAGCCCCCGTGTTAAATGCGGCCGCCGCCTCCGCTCGCTCCAGCTGCCTGGCCGTCCGCACCTTGGGCACGCTGCCCGCGCCGTTACCTGGTCCAACTGCCCGGGAGGCTCCGCCCGTCGGCTCCGCTCTGCGGCCGCGCCTCCGAGCTGTCCGGCAGGCTTAGGTGAGTCAGAGGGCCTGGGTGCGCTGAGGGGTCTGCGGGGAGCAGGCATCCAGCCAGACCAGGCGACCGTATTTAAGCGTGGCTGCACCGCCTACGATGCCCCCGTCCGACCTGCTGTGCCCTTCCCCACCTATGTAGGGTCCTTTCCAAATTGAGGCCCCACCAGCACGGCCGCCAAATGGAGAGGGGGGTACTTTTTCCCTGACCTCCTCCCTCCAGGAACCTCCCCCAGGCTCCCCCCGACCCCCGCCACTCCCCGGAACGTCCTCAAAGTGTTTATTCTTCAGCCAACTCTTGAGGAATTATTCGCAGACCTCTCCTCCCTCAAGAGTCCACTTTCCCCACCCTAAGGGCATTTCTTCTTAAAGCTATGATTAACCGCCTCAGAGGCGCTCCGGGTTCTAGTGTCAGCTTTGTCACCTTGCCACGTTGCTGTGTGACCTGGGCAAGACATTACCCTCTCTGGTCCTGCTTTCTTCCTCTGTAGAATGAGGGGTTGGAAAGGTGACGAACTTTGAGGCAAGCGCTATTTCGACTTTCTAGGATTGGGTGGAGGTGGGGTGCCAGGCGAGATGTTGGCTCAGGCCAAGAGCAGGATAAGGGGAAACTTAAGGTTTGGGGGCTCAGAGGCTTCTGCAGGTAGGAACGGATGGGAGGCAGCAAAGGCCCCTTGTGCCTTTACCCTCATATTCCGCAAGGGTGCTCGCCTGCCTAGACTGTGGCCCAAGCTGGAGAAGGCATTCCACACCCTCCCACCTCCAGCTGGCACATCTGGCTTAGTCACCCTCCCACGATGGGTCCTGCCAGAGGGATTTTTGTTCCTCTACCAGGCCTGAAAGGCGAAGACGGTGAGGATCCAGGACGGGAAGGGCGCCTGTCGCTCCCTCCAGGCACCCGACCTTGCTCAGAATAGGACCATTCACGGAATTGGGGCGGGGGGCGGGGCTGCGGTTGGATTAGGGTCAGCTGGCCCCCTCTGCCAAGAAACAGAAACAGAAAAATGGCTAACACAGCTTCAGTAGGGGGTGCGGGGGTGGGCGTGGGGTAGGGACCCCAGGGAGCGAATGGAAGGAAAAGAGGTGACGCCTAGGGGCCAGGTTGCCAGACAGCTCAGAAGGGAGAAGGGAAGCCAGGAGTCCTAGGTTCCTTTGCAGCGCGGCGGGCCACCTTTTTGGGCCTCACTTTCCCCATCTGTACAATGGGAGTCCTTCATGACTCTCAAGGGGCGTCGCCAAGGGCCGCGGGAGAGTGAGCGCTCACCTGCCCCCACAGGGTCCATGGCTGCGCTCCGAGGCCCGGGCCGGCTCGCGTCCGGGGCGCGTCCAATGCCACTGTCCCCGGAGCCCTGCGCACTTCTGCTCTTTGGCCCTAGCGCCGGATATATTCTGCCCGGGCCTTATCTCCAAGGCCCTGGGGCTCCCAGCCCCCTATTTGCTTTGGGCAGGGGCACCTGCTGGGCAGATGTGGGCTTCCCACGGCCACCTAGCCAACATAGCCAGACGCGCGAAGGCGCCCCCTGGCGGCCTCTCCTGAGAGCTGGCGGGAAGGGGCGGCGCCAAGTCGAGACTTCATCTGCGTGGAGGGTTTAAGGCCAACGCGATGCTGGCCTGCATTGGGACGGTGCCTGTTTGGCTGTGGGGTGGGTTGGTGGGGTGGGCGGGAGGACAGTCACACAGAGGCGCCTTGTGTGCAGAGAGGAGGGGGCGCGGTGGGGAATCGTTTCCTTCTGCAAAGGTTCACGCGGGCTGGTTCTCGGAACCCCACAGGCGTAGGATTATATCCTGGTGCAGCCACTTTCTTGCCGCGCGACTTTGGGTACTAGCGCTGAAGTTTTCTGAGCCTGTTTCCTCATCTGTGCAATGGGAACAACAACAGCCTTAGACCCGTAGAATTGTCGAGAGGGTTCAATGAATGCCACGATGCATGAAAAATGTTTCACATCGTGGCTGGCATTAAGGAAAGGCTTTTCTTTTTTCTTTTCTTTTCTTTTTAATATTTATTTATATATTTAGCTGTACTGGGTCTTAGTTGTGGCATTCAGGATCTAGTTCCCTGACCAGGGATCAGACCCAGGCCCCCTGAATTGGGAGCGCAGAGTCTTACCCACTGGACCACCAGGGAAGTTCCAAGGCTTTTCCTTTTTAAATTCTGTATCTTTTTAATCTACTTTCTATTTATTTACTATTCTGCAGTTCTACAAAGCGGAATTCCTTGTGTTTCCAGCAATCTCACCGTGATGAAATTTTTTTATTACGAAAAATTTCAACATACACAGAACTAGAGAGATTAGTAAAATAAACCCATGACCCTCCTCCCCGTAAAAATGCCCATTACCTAGAATAAGAGCTCTGCAAATTCTATTGCTTTGCTATTTTCCTTCCTCCCTTCAGGCTCTGATACTTCTGTTCTCTGTTCCCCGAGGGCAATGAGGGGGCTTCTATGCTCGCCGCTGCCCATGTTGCTGCTCCTTCTCCAACCCTGGGAAACCCAGCTCCAGTTCGCAGGTGAGCCAGAACCCAGCCCTCAGAAGCAGGGGGAGGGGAGCAAAAGCAGGTTCTCCATCTGCAGCCAACTGCCTGCTGGGGAGAGAAAAACAAGAGCTTTGGAACCATAGGGCTTGGGTTCGAGTTCACAGCTTCAACTCTCTGGGCCTCAGTTTTCCCATCTGTAGGATGTGGCTTGGAGGTACCCAAGTTGGGCTCATGCAGAACTGTCCAGTTGGTGTTTAATTTTTTAAAGTAAATTGGAAAACATCAGGAGATTTCACATAAAAACCCTAATTTCGGGCTTCTCTTGCAAAGACCAAAGATCTGCCAACATGGGGTCCTCACGGCTGCAAGGCAACATTTGTCTGGAGCTGCCCACTTTGTGAGCTATACAGGCTCTCTGGGTCCTCCGTCCTATCCCATGACATTCACTCATTTATTTATGTTGCCTGCCTAGCTCCTGTAGGCATTTGAGTTTGCGACGTCCCCTCGCCCTCCTCCCAAGTGGATAACACCTCCTCAGTATAGCCCTCAGAGCTGTAGGATAGAGATTTGGTACAGTCTCCCAGCCCAGGCCCTCCTCAAATGCTGCGTGAGTGGATAGTGCTAACCTGCATTTGGTAGGTTAAGACTGTGCTGGGCGCTGTTACACCGTGAGAGCCCCATTCCGCCCTGGGTTTCTGTGGGGTTCTCCCGGGAGGTGAGGCTTGGCTAACCTAGGAAAGTCCTCCCTGATCTCCTCGCAGGTCCCAGGTGCCGTACTGGGCCCCTGGATTTGGTGTTCGTGATTGACAGCTCGCGCAGTGTGCGCCCCTTCGAGTTCCAGACGATGCGGCAGTTCCTGGTGGGCCTCCTCCGCAGCTTGGACGTGGGGCCCAACGCCACGCGCGTCGGCGTGATCCAGTATTCGAGTCAAGTGCAGAGCGTCTTCCCGCTCGGAACCTTCTCACGCCGCGAGGACATGGAGCGCGCCATCCGCACTCTAGTGCCACTGGCGCAGGGCACCATGACCGGGCTGGCAATCCAGTACGCCATGAACGTGGCCTTCAGTGTGGCCGAGGGCGCGCGCCCGCCGGAGGCGCGCGTGCCGCGAGTCGCTGTCATCGTGACCGATGGGCGGCCCCAGGACCGCGTGGCCGAAGTGGCGGCGCAGGCGCGCGCCCGCGGCATCGAGATCTACGCCGTGGGGGTTCAGCGCGCGGACGTGGCCTCCCTGCGCGCCATGGCGTCTCCCCCGCTGGACGAGCACGTCTTCCTCGTCGAGTCCTTCGACCATATCCAGGAGTTTGGCCTTCAGTTCCAGCGCCGGCTGTGTCGTGAGTGAGGGGAGCGCTGGAGCGAGACTCGAACTCTCCAACCGCTCCGATTCCCATTCCCACCACAGTGAACCCATCCCCCTCCCGGCTGGCCCCGCCCACGCCATCTTTAGCCCCGCCCAACAGGCCGTGGAGTTGCCTTGGCCTACCGCGGGGTGTGTGGAATTCCAGCTCTGCCCATTTTTGCTCCAGGCTTCGGCAAGCACCACCCCTCAAGGCTGAGAGCCATCGCCCACTCGAGAGTCAAGCCCCGCCCACTTGGGGTGACCCCCTCCCACTCTCGTTTTAGCTCCTCCCATAATGCTGCAAGATCTGTTCTCGTCACACCTTGAGTTATGCCGCTTACCTTGATTTAGCATCTCTCTTCTTCCTCTACTTTACACCGTGTAGTCCTCCCTTATCCCACTGACACCTCTGGCCCCGTGCTCCGGTCTTCCGAGCCTATTCACAGGGGCCACTGAGGCCCTATACTTTCCCTAAGCCCTTCCACCTGTATTGGCCCCTCTCAACTGAGTCATATTCCATCTAAAGACATCCTTGAGCATGGGGTCTGCTCTGACCGCATTCAGCTCTCTCTTGTTGGAGGGTTCTCCCCATCTGTCCCCTGCTGATTCTACTCTTGTGTGTCCTCAGGAAAGGACCTGTGTGCTGAGGGGGGACACGGCTGCCAGCACCAATGTGTCAGCTCCCCCGGCACGTTCCACTGTGCTTGCAACCCCGGCTACCGGCTAGCAGCAGATGACAAGAGCTGTTTGGGTGAGAACTACCCCCACCCTTCAGTCTCACTGCTCCTGAGCCTTCTGTGGCTCCCCATTGGCCTAGCCTCAGTACAATGAGTCTGGAAGGGCCTTTGGAGGTCAAAGTCCAGCTCCCTCACTTTACAGGTCTAGGAAAGGGAAGGTGTCGCTTGGGGTCATGTAAGTCCTTGGTGGGACCAGGGCTAGAAATCTTGACCTCACAGAGGTCATACAGTTAATACAGTTAAGTATATTTTCTATAGCCTTCTCTCCCCCTCTTTCAGGCTCATCTCCTACCTGGCTCCAAAACAGCTCCCAAACGGGTGTAATTTCACAGGCATATCCTTACTGCTTCTGTTACTTGACAGAGTTGGGGTCTCCATACATCCCCTGCATTCCCCACCCCCATATACGCTGCTCATTCCTGCTCCTACATCTCAGTTCTTTCCAGGCTGCTCACCTGGGCTGCTCTTGCCACTCCTCTTTGCACCTGCAGATCTCTCAAGGCCTGGTTCTTCATTTTTGCTTTCTGAAAAGCTATGACACACAATGCCTTGCTTATACAGTTGGGATTTTTCCCCCTGTGTATATATGTCCAATCCTTTGATCATAACAGCAGCTGCCATTTACTGTATGCCAGGTTAGCATCAGACATTAAGCTAGGAGCGTTACATGCATCATCTCTCAAGCTCACAGCATTCTGGAAAAAGAGGTCCTGTGTTTCCAATAACCCAGATGTCAGCTGGGGTCTTCTTGTTTCTGGGGCTTAGAAAAGGCTGGCGTGAAGCCCCATTTGATGACCTGTGAACATTCAAAACCCTTCCCAAGATCTCTGGGAATTCCCCAAGTGCTTCTGCTGAATTCAATTTATGGGTCCTCGCGCAATTTCTCAATCCACACATGCTGTTCTTGTCCTGTGCCTGTAAATCAGCCTCTTCCTTCGTTGACACACTTGTGCACACAAGGGCATGTGTGTGTATATGTTAAGTCGTGCATCCATCTATTTTACTAAAGATGGGGGGTGGACAGAGGTGTGACTTACATCTAAGTGAAGTCAAACATACACACAGAAAAAGAAACACCCATTATTTATAATTGAATATTAGGCACCCTTGATCCCGAAAGTCCTCAGTCACCCCTCTATAGGGGATTTTCCATTGGCAAACTCAACCCACAGTAAATCATCTCCACACCATCTCTCTTGTTCTTTTTTTCCTCTCTCCACTCCCCATCTCTTTTCTAGGAACCCCACATTCTCACACTTTTTTTTTTTTTTTTGCGGTATGCGGGCCTCTCACTGTTGTGGCCTCTCCCGTTGCGGAGCACAGGCTCCGGACGCGCAGGCTCAGCGGCCATGGCTCACGGGCCCAGCCACTCCGCGGCATGTGGGATCTTCCCGGACCGGGGCACGAACCCGTGTCCCCTGCATTGGCAGGCGGACTCTCAACCACTGTGCCACCAGGGAAGCCCAAAGAAAGAATGGCTTTCTTTCTTTTTTTTTTTCTCACACTTTTATGCAGGGCATCTCGTCTCTCTCCAGCTCCTATTCCCCAGCTCAGCTCTAGGACATATTTGCACATCAAAACCATGAAGATACTCAGCGGGGCAATAGTTCACCCTCCTCAGAAGGCAGTTGTAAATAGCAACTGTTCTCTTCCATTATATCCCCATTTTGCAGATGGGGAAATAGAGGCTCAGACAGGTAAAGTGGCAGAGCCTCACTAACTCTGGTCCTCCTCTGTGGGTTAGTGAACATCTTGAGGGCAGGGGTCCTGTCTTCTACAACTGTGGATTCCCATTCTTATGCCTTGCTCAGTCATGGGCCCACTGGGATACATCTGGGGCTTGAAGTGGGAGGGCCGCTTGGCTTAGTAGGAAGGGGGCCTTTGCTTGGAGGAATCACAGATGCCTGGGTACCACCCCAGACTAATTAAGTCAGGATTTTGAGGGGTTGGGGTCCAGGCATAGGTATTTTTAAAAAGCTCCCCAGGTGGTTGTGCTGTCAGGGCTGAGAAGGGCATCCCCAGGGCACAGCCTGACCTCACCTCTTCCTCAGCCCTCGACCTGTGCACTGAAGGGACCCATGGCTGTGAGCATCACTGCGTCAGCTCCCCGGGCTTCTATTTCTGTCGCTGCCGAGCTGGCTTTGTACTCCAGCAGGACCAGAGGAGCTGCAGGGGTGAGCGAACCCCCCAGTTAGCACCTGGACCAAGGTCTCTGATGGCTCCAGTCAGAAGTGACATCTTGCTGTCTCTTCCTTCCCACCAGCCATTGACCACTGCAGCTTTGGGAACCACAGCTGCCAGCATGAGTGTGTTAACACCTTTGGTGGGCCACGGTGCCGCTGCAGAGGGGGCTACAACTTGCTGCCCGACGGCAGGAGCTGTCAGGGTGAGGAGGGGTCTCCTGCATTTGTGCAGAGGGACGAGGGATCTTAGCTGGTGGAGTCCACCCTGACTCGTTCTGTCTTGTCTCTCCTTTAAGCCCAGGACCTTTGCAATGGCGTAGACCATGGATGCGAGTTCCAGTGCGTGAGTGAGGGCGTCTCCTACCGCTGCCTGTGCCCTGAGCGGTGGCAGCTCCAGGCAGATGGCAAGAGCTGCAGCCGTGAGTTATGGGTGGGAGGGGGTTCTGTCTGCCTCTGACCCACAGCCCACATTCTGAGTATCCTTGACTCTGTCCTGTCCTTGCTGCGGCCCAAGAATGTGGTATGAGTGTGTGTGTGCACGCTGGTGGTGGTGGAGTTGGAGGGTGTGCCATGCCCTGCCTCCATGTCTTTCCCCTCAGTCTTCTACCCTGCTGCCAAGGTTAATTTCAAAAATACATATTTGATCACATTTCTCCCTTGCTCAAAAGCCTTCTGTGGCTCATCAGTACTTACAAAATAAAGATCAAATGCCTTACCCCTGAGTTTTTCAAATGGCGGGTATAACCACAGTGGATACACAAATAGTGGGTGTAACCACAGTGGATACACAAATGGTGGGTGTAACCACAGTGGGTAACGAAATCAAATTAGTGGGTTAAAAACCAGAATTTTTTTTAAAAAAGAGAAAATAGAGTTTACTGCGTGGATGTAGAAAAAGTATTGTTTCACCAAACTTAATTTTAATTATATGTGAGTATAAGTGCATCATGATGTATCGTTACATTATTATTATTAATTATTATTATTGTTTTTTTTACTGTTGGTTGTGGTCAAATTTTTGAAACCACCGCCTTAGGTCATTATAATCTAGCTTGAGCCAACCCCATCAGCCTGTCTCCTGACAAACTTGAACATTTGAGCCGTTCCCAAACGTGTGCAGGGCTCCCAGCTTCCATGCCTCCACACACATTGCCCCCAACATCTAGAATGTCCCTTCCTGCCTTGGAGAACTCCTACTCATCCCTGAAGATCAAATCACATGTCACCACCTCCATGCAGCCTTCCTCACTAACTCCAGGAAGAATGAATTACCCCTACCTTGCTCCCTGCAAGCCCCTCTATTCAAGCACTTTCCTTGATGGTAGCAAATGGCATGCCTCACTGCTCTGCTCTGTCCTGATATCCTACGGATCAGGATTATGTTTCATTTATTGGGGAACCTCCTTCAGGGCCTAGCAAGGTCCCTGTCTCAGAACAGGGGAGGCAATCTTGTAGAGTGATTAGGAGCTTGGGTTTTGGGGTCAGACAGACCTGGCTTCAAATCCTGGCTCAGCCACTACTAGTGGTGGAATCCAGAGCAAATAAATGACTTTATCCTTCAGAATCTCAGATTCTTAGAAAATGGAGATAATACCCAAGGTTATTGGGAGAATTGAGAAAAAATATATAAAGCACCTAGCCCAGTGCCTGGTACATGGTAAGCTGTCAAATAGTAATGTTTTTGTTTTTATTTATTATTGTTAGTAGTGGTAAAGTGTTTAGAATTCTGTCTGATACATAGTAGATGATCAATAAATGGTAGCTATTGTGGTGATGATGATGATTAAAAAGATGCTTTTAGGGCTTCCCTGGTGGTGCAGTGGTTGAGAGTCCGCCTGCCGATGCAGGGGACACGGGTTCGTGCCCCGGTCCGGGAAGATCCCACATGCCTCGGAGCGGCTGGGCCCGTGAGCCATGGCTGCTGAGCCTGCGCGTCCGGAGCCTGTGCTCCGCAACGGGAGAGGCCACAACAGTGAGAGGCCCGCGTACAGCAAAAAAAAAAAAAAAAAAAAAAAAGATGCTTTTAGCAGATTGCCTGGCTTGTGGTAAGCACTTAATAAATGGCAAAGATTATAATGATGCCACTGATGATAATAATAATTATTATTACTTAGCACAGTGCCTGGCATAGGAAGGACTTCACACATAGTATCTGTTATATAATAAATGTTTGCTAGTGAATGAATGAGCAGGTGGCTGCTGCCAGCCAAGGATCTGATCCCTTAATCCCAGCTCTTCTCCTCGGGTGGGTGTAGGGTGCCAGGAAGGCCACGTGGACCTGGTTCTCCTCGTCGATGGCTCCAAGAGCGTGCGTCCGCAGAACTTCGAGCTGGTGAAGCGCTTCGTAAACCAGATCGTGGACTTCCTGGACGTGTCCCCAGAAGGCACGCGCGTGGGGCTGGTGCAGTTCTCCAGCCGCGTGCGCACCGAGTTCCCACTGGGCCGCTACGGCACGGCGGCCGAGGTGAAGCAGGCGGTCCTGGCTGTGGAGTTTATGGAGCGTGGCACCATGACCGGCCTTGCACTGCGCCACATGGTGGAGCACAGCTTTTCAGAGGCGCAGGGCGCGCGGCCCCGGGCGCTCAACGTGCCCCGCGTGGGCCTGGTCTTCACCGACGGCCGCTCCCAGGATGACGTCTCAGTGTGGGCGGCGCGCGCCAAGGAGGAAGGTGGGCTTGGCGCGGGCCCACTGGCCTGAGGTTGGGTTGGATGCGGGGAGGCGGCTTTCCTGAGGCCTAGGGTGCCCCCTGAGTCCCTCGACCCTGCAGGTATCGTCATGTACGCCGTGGGCGTAGGCAAGGCGGTGGAGGAGGAGCTGCGAGAGATCGCCTCGGAGCCAGCCGAGCTGCACGTGTCCTACTCCCCCGACTTCAGCACCATGACGCACCTGCTGGAGAACCTCAAAGGCAGCATCTGCCCGGGTGAGCACGTCGGTCTCGGGACCCCTCCCCTTCTCTCACTGCCCACCCTCCGAGATCTCCCGGTCCTATTCGTTCCCGCCCCCTTCGTTGAGTGACAGCTAGGGGATGGGCTCGCTGGACAGAGCCTCTTTACTCAAAGTGTGGTCCGGGGACCGGCGGCAGGGCTGTCAGCTAGTGGTTTGTTAAAACGACAGCATTTCCAGTGCTCTCCAGGCCTACCGAATACAGTTTGCACTTTGACGAGACCCTCAGGAGATTAGTATTATGTTAAAGTGTAAGAAGCACTGGACTAAACTACCTGTTCCCCAAATTAGTGGGCGTTCAGAATAATTTGGGGGGAATTTTTTCAAAGGCACGCCCAACTCAGCATTGGTAAGGGGAGCCACATCATAAGCCCTTTACCTTGTTGGAATTCAACTTTACAGACCTGGCAAAGTGGCAGGACTGGGTGTGTTTCAGGTACACAAAGATGTGTATTAAGTATATATATTTAATATATATTTATTTCCTTGATTTCCCCATCTGCAAAGTTAGGAGACTTTCTGGAACTGTTATCAATATCATTGATAAACATGACATACAGACTAAGATATAACTTTTAAATCATAACAGCAACTCTGTATTGAAGGCCAAGTGCCAGGCATTGTACTGCAATATTAAAAATGGCACACATTTACAGAATTCAGTGAATCTAAGATACCATCCATTGTAAGATTCATTATTTTCTATACTGCTAAGAAAAAAAGGATGCCAAATTTAATTGTAAGGCAACTATTTTGATTTCAGAGATGTTGAAATGTATGAGGAAATAGACTTGGATCAGTGGGTCTTCTTAAAAAATATTTATTTTTTATTTTTGGCTGCGTGGGGCTCATGGGATCTTTTGTTGCAGCACACAGGCTCTGTAGTTGTGGCACACGGGCTTAGTCCCCCCCCCCCCCGCCCTGCGACATGTGGGATCTTAGTTCCCCCACCAGGGATCTAACCCCATGCCCCCTGCATTGGAAGGGGGATTCTTAACCACTGGACCACCAGGGAAGTCCCCTGGATCAGTGGTTCTTAAACATTAGTGTGCATCAGACTCACCTGGAAGGTTTGTTAAAACACAAATTGTTGGCTCCGACCCCAGAGTTTCTGATTCAGTAGGTCTGGGGTGGAATCTGATCATTTGCATTTCTAATAACTTCCTAGGCGATGCTGATGCTGCTGGTCCAGAGACCACACTTGGAGAACCATTGGCCTAGTTGAAATACCCTATAAAGTGTTTCCTTGCGTCAGGAAATGCTCTAGATCTGCACCCTCCAATAAGGTAGCCACTAGCTACATACGCCCATTTAAATTAAATTACATTAAATAATTTAGTTCCTCAGGTGCACTAGCCACATTTCAAGTGTTAAATAACCACCTGTGTCTTGTGGCTACCACACTGGACAAGGCAGATACAGAGCATTTCCATCACTACATAAAGTTTCATTTGGACAGTGCTGCTGTGGACTCTTGCTACTCAAAGTGTGGTCCACAGACCAGCAGCATCAGCATCACTTGGGAGTTTATTAGAAATGCAGTGTCCCAGTCCCTTCCCTGTTAAGAACAAGAATCTATATTTTAACAAGATCTGGTGATTCCAATGAGCATCAAGGTTTGAGAAACCATCTAAGATGTGTACACACATACACACACGAAAATCACTGAATCCTGAGCACCGCCGGACGAATAGGTGTTCTCATTGTATCCATTTTTACAGGTAAGGAAACTAAGGCTTAGAAAGGTTGAGGGGGTTTTCCAATATCTCACAGCTACCTAGCTGGTACTCATCCCAGGTCTGTCTGAATCCCAAACCCGAACACTCAGCCGTAGGCCGGGTGGAGGGGTATCGGAGAGCCTCAGCCAGGGCTGGTTGGTCCTCCAGCTTCTCACTCCCCAACTCTCTGTGCCCGGCTGCCAGAGGAGGGCATCAGCGCGGGGACAGAGCTTCGGAGCCCCTGCGAGTGCGAAAGTCTTGTGGAGTTCCAGAGCCGCACGCTGGGGGCGCTCGAGAGTCTGTCGCAGAATCATATCCTTTGGGTCCAGGGGCGCGGGCTGGAGGGGAGAAGGGACCCCCGCGAGCCCCGGCGGCTTCCTTAACCGCTCACTGGCCCAGCTGACGGCGCGCCTGGAGGATGTGGAGAACCAACTGGCCACCCAGAAGTGAGGGCCGCGGGTGGCCCGGACCCGGGCAAGGGGGGCGGCCCCGCGGACTGGGCCCCCTCGTGCCCCTTCCGTGCGCTGGGACCGGGCAGAACCTGGGTCCCCCAGGCTTGGGCTGTCGGGGAGGAGTCGCTGGCGGGCTCCCAGCGCTGCGCTCGAGCTGGCCTCGCCTGGACCAGGAGCCGGACTGCGGGGGATCGTGGGAGGGGATGTGGGGGACGCGTGCTGCGCTCAGTTCTTTGTAGGATTTCTTTTTTTGTTTTCTTTTTCTTACAAAAAAAAAAAAAGAACAAAAAAATCTGGTTTCCACGGGGTCGGTGTGCGTGTCTTGCTGTGCCGCCAGGCGGAGGGGAGGCCAGACGGAGCGCGCTCCGGCGGCGCCCGGGCGGCGTCTCCTCGGAGAAAGGCGCATTGTGCGGGGGTCGGGCCGGGGGGCGGGGGACCGGGAGCTGCTTCCCCCCGCTTGTTTATTCAGCTGAGAACAGATGGCTCCTTATGAAGGCTGCGGGAAGGGAGGGGGCTCCACGGGTACACTGGGGGTCTGGGCAAGTCTGCGCCCCTCCATCCCCCAGCGGATCGGACTCCTCGCTCTCTGGCCTTGCCTATCTACTGGTGTCCCCAAGTCTGGCTCAAAAACTGTTCGAACTGGGCGGGGCGGCGGCGGGGGTGTTGGTGAGGAGCGGGAGGCAGTAATCGAATCCCCTAAAGGGACGGGAGAGGGGAGGATAGGTGAGTTTCGCCTGGATTTTATCTCCCTGCACTAGATAGGAAAAGGAGGGGGTGTCAGCCAGGACCTCTGGCCCAGAGTAGCCCTCCCAGCCTGTGCTTTACCTCCAAAAAAACAAAATAAAAACGAACCCCCTTTAGGTAAAGAGCACAAACCGGTACAATTTCCCAAGTGCAAAGATGAAAATGCTTCCAGTCCTAGAGTGATTATGGGCAAATTACCCTGGGTTTGTTTCCTTATGTGTGAAATGGTGATTGAAATCGTTATGCCCAAGGGTGATGGTGAGAATGGAGGAAATTATTCTAAGGCATCTGACCTTGTGCCTGGTACTACGTATTAGGCTCTCAGATGGCAGCTTTTAACTATTAATAGCTAACATGTTTAGTCTTGGGCATTATTCAAAGTGATTTGCAGGTATTTTCATTTTATTCTCACAACCTTGTGAGGTAGGAATTATTACCTTTATTATTCCCTTTTACAGACAAGGAAACTGAGTCAAAGAGAGGTTAGGTTTCCCAGAGTCACATGACAAGTAAGAAGATGAACCAGGGCTTCCCTGGTGGCGCAATGGTTAGGAATCCTCCTGCCAATGCAGGGGGACACGGGTTCGAGCCCTGGTCTGGGAAGATCCCACGTGCCACAGAGCAACTAAGCCCATGCGCCACAACTAGTGAGCCTGTGCTCTAGAGCCATGAGCCACAACTGATGAGCCCGTGTGCCGCAACTACTGAAGCCCGTGCGCCTAGAGCCTGTGCTCCACAACAAGACAAGCCACTGCAATGGGAAGCCCGCGCACCACAATGAAGAATAGCCCCCGCTCACCGCAGCTAGAGAAAGCCCACGTGCAGCAACAAAGACCCAATGCAGCCATAAATAAATAAAACAAATAAAAATGATTAAAAAAAAAGCTGAACCAGTGTGTTTTCATTTCCTGTGGCTGCTGTAACATCACCACAAATTTAGTGGCTTAAAAAACACACAAATAGTTTTTGAGGTTAGCAGTCTAAAAGGGGTTGGCAAGGCTGCATTCCTTTTGGAGACAATTGTTTCCTTGCCCTTTCCAGCTTCTAGAGACTACCCGAATTCCTCTCATCACCTCAACCTCTGCTTCTGGCATCATTACCACCTTCTCTGACTCTGACCTTCCTGTCTCTGTTGCATAAGAACCCTTGTGATTATACTGGGCTGACCCAGATAATCCATGATAATCTCCCCATCTCAAGCTCTTCATCACATCTGCAAACGGTCTTTGCCATGTAAGGTAACATATTCACAGGTTCCAGAAATTAGGATGTGGACATCTTTGGGGTGTGTGTGTGTGTGTGCATTATTCTGCCTACCACACAGGGCTTGAAGCCAGGAGGACAGAGCTCAGAGCAGGCACTGTTAAGCACGCATATGCCTGGCCCCTCACTGGCCATGGTGAGGAGGGAGAAAGATGATTGAGAAAAGTCCCCGAGCTGGGGGAGCCCAGGGCTGGAGGGGGTAAAGTCCACCTGACTATAACAGAAAGAGGACCCTTCAGGTGAAGGGATGGAGCAAAGGGTGGGTAAGGAGGGAGAAATCACAGAGGAGGTGACTTCCAGCCAAACCTTAACCTACAGGGTGACAGGATGATTGAGGTCTCACCTGGACCTGAGGGTCAGATGAGCAAAAGTGTCTGTCCAACCCCTTTGTTTTACGGCCGGGAAACCAGGCCTAGAAGGCAGAGTTGTCTGCCCAAGATCACAGTGAGAGAACCGGGGGTCTGACTGTAACAGGGACTTCAACGATGGGGGTGGCACTGAGGCAAAGGTGAGGCCTCCTGCTTCCCTCCTCCCTGGTGCTGGCCAGGACTGTCTTCTGTGAGGTTTCTTTTCTCGCCTGCTCTTCTCCTGCAATCTCCACAGTAGCCACTGGATGGCGCCTGGACCTCTGATTTGGAGTTGGGTCCCAGAGCCCTTGCAGGTCTTGGGGGCTGGCACTTGTGCTGAGCCAGGCCTGCCCTTCTCCGAAAGACCCTCCTTCCCCTTCACACCCCTCCACCCACTCTGGCGGACCCTACCACCCCAGCCGAGAAGCTGCTTCATTTCCTAGGCAGTAACCACACACTCCTGGATTGGAAGACCAGCCCTGCTATTTACTAACTGTGTGTAGGTGTCAACAAGGGATGGTTCCTTTGTCCATTTCCTGATTCTCTTTTGGGGAGGCTGCAGGAGCCAGAACTCCTTTATCCATTCTTTGGAAGCTAGAATGTGGGCATGATGGCACAGTGCAGCTGTTAAGAGCACAGACATGGGAGCCAGACTGCCTCTACGAATCCCAGCTCTGCCATGAGCTGTGTGACCTTAGGCAAGTTTCTGAATTTCTCTGTGCTTCTGTCAAAGGAGACCCAGTTTTCTCATCTGTATAATGGAGATGATAGTATTCTCTATGCCACTGGGTTTTTGTGAGGATTGAATGAGATAATCCATTTTATATTCTTAGAACTCTGCTTGGTACATAGTATGTACAAAATGTAAAAAACAAAAATGCACAGCTGGGGTTTAATAAACTCTATGCTTTCTCCTTGGGCTATGAGTCTTGAGGGAACAAGGCAAAGGTTCAGGGACAGTTGGGAAGTCATTCAAGACAGTGCAGTGATAGTACAGTAAGTCCCCTACATATAAACCTTCAAGTTGTGAACTTTCAAAGATGCGAACGTGTGTTCGCAAGTCTAATCACGTAAGTCAGTTCACGCGTCTGGCGCACATTGTCACATGCGTGCATCCCGTACAAGTGGTTGTGCTTTTGTGTACTTTATTGTACAGTAGCCCAGGATGTCCGGAAACAAGCGTAAAAGCAGCAGGGTTGTAGCTGGTACTGCTAAGAAGTGCCAAGTGATAATGATGGAAACAAAAGTGAAAATAATTGAGAGAGTGGAGCGACAAGAGGAAGAAGAAGTAACTGAAGAACCCCAGAGATTCACAACACAGGAAGCGGCAAGGGAATTTTCTTTAGTTGAGGAGGCACTGTTAGTTTTTTTTGTTTTGTTTTGTTTTTTGTTTTTTTATAAATTTACTTGTTTATTTTTGGCTGCGTTGGGTCTTTGTTGCTGTGCATGGGCTTTCTCCAGTTGCGGCCATCCGGGGCTACTCTTCATGGCAGTACGCGGGCTTCTCATTGCGGTGGCTTCTCTTGTTGCCGAGCATGGACTCTAGGCACAAGGGCTTCAGTAGTTATGGCACATGGGCTCAGTAGCTGTGGCTTGTGGGCTCTACAGCACAGGCTCAATAGTTGTGGCGCACGGGCTTAGTTGCTCTGCGGCATGCGGGGTCTTCCTGGACCAGGGCTTGAACCCGTGTCCCCTGCATTGGCAGGCGGATTCTTAACCACTGAGACACCAGGGAAGTCCGGCACTGTTAGTTTTTGAGTCACAGGACCCGAACGTAGAATGGTACACAAAGGTCGCAGCAGCCGTTCAGAATGCAATCCACTGCTACCATGTCATCTATGACGAGAAAAAAAGAGCTACCACCCAGACATCACTGGATCGTTTTTTCAAGAGGGTAAATAGAACTGAATCCAGCAAGGAAGCAGAACCTAAGCCATCAACGTCAGGCGTGAGTGAAATTACAGCTTGCCCTCTGTCTCCTGTTGCTGACGATCACTCAGCTCTACCATCTCCCACCTCCTCTCCCTCCTCCAGTCAGTAACTTTCCTTGCCTGTTCCCTAGATGGCCAGCCCCTGTATGCCAGCTGTTGTACTGTACTACTGTACTTTTCAAGGTACTGTACTGTAAGATTTAAAATGTTTTCTTTATTTTTGTGTTTGTTTTTTATGTATTATTTGTGTGAAAAGTATTATAAACCTATTACAGTACAGTACTATACAACCGATCGTGTTAATTGGGTACCTAGGCTAACTTTGTTGGACTTACGAACAAATTGGACTTAGGAATGCACTCTCAGAACGGAACTTGTTCGTATGTATGGACTTACTGTATTGAGAGTCCGTTGATGGAACCCTAACCCGATGATTCTTGCTAGTGACCTTGGCTGATTTTCTTGGTTTCTGACTTTTATTTCCACGAACTACCTGATATCCTGGCAAGGCTTCCAAGTTGCACGGTTTCAAAAGTCTTGGTGGGAGAGAGGCATATACTCAGAACACAATGTGAATGGTGCCCCCTAGCGTTGTGAAATGGTCCTCTTGTTAGCCTTCCAATAGAGCCCTTTCTGCTTAGTGGGCCAGGCTTGGTGTGTCTGTTGCTTGTTCCCAAGACCTCTGGCCATGCCCTGCTTCATTCTTTGTAAGGGCTGCATAGTATTCCATTCTGTGTACGTGTCATATTTCATTTCAGCATCCCTTATTGGAGGATATCTGGGTAATTTACAGCTCTTTGACATTCCACAGACAGACACAATGACATGCTTCTTAGAACCTATTTTCCAGCCCTTGTAACCTCATCTCTCACTCTCCCTACCCCCACAGGCGCACAGTTGGGTGGGGAGTAACCTCATCCACAGGCTCACATGGTGGCTGTGATCCTCTGCCTGTTTGATCAAGGCAGGATTGGCCAAACATTTAGAATAGCAGGGAGCTCAGTGGGCCAGAAAGGGAGTGGCAGATGATTCTGGGAAGGCAGGTGTGTTTGGGCAGCCAGCCTGGGCCCCTCATACCCAGACCCCTCCCCTCCCCGTGTCGGTCTTCATCATCTCAGTTCAGCATGGGAGGAAACATCTGCACAGCCTCTGATGCCTTGAGGGACCAGTGACTTCTGTGTCCCCCTCCCAGGGGCATCTGCACTTTAAAAGAAGCCTGGAAGGAAGGGAGTAAGGCTCACCCAAAGGGCACACTGTTCACGGTGGGATTTCAGGCAGCCAGGGTCACATACCTGAACAGAGACCATCCTATGTTCCAGGGATGGTGATGGGCTCTTTATCCTATACGATCCCATGTAATTTTTATGGCAACATTGTGAGGTTGGTATCACCAGTTCCATTTCACTGAAAAGGCAACTGAGGCCAGAGAGGGGAAGAGATGTTCCCAAAGCCATTCTGGGAGCACGTCTACGTCCAGGGCTCTTTCCACTTTATCAGTAATGGGGAGAATGTTTGGAGTGAAATTGGGAGGCTTTCCCCTGACTTAGTACCAGCAGCCAAAAGGCAGAGGTCTGGGAGGAGAGAGGAGACTGGGGGAAGGGCTGGGGTGAGTGCTCTCAATTCAGCTGCTTTCCAGAAGCTTGCAAGTCCATGGCATTGATTGGAAGCTAACAGGCCAGAAGCTGACTAAGTTACAGGTTGTACTGGCAGGGCAAGTCCAATGTTGGCCAACAGTTAGGTTTCCCATGCCTGAAAGTAATCCTCAGGCTCTACTGCACCTACAGGAGTAGCTGGGTAGAAGCATAGTGATGGAGATAACCTGTGGCTTTGTGCTCCCCTGTTGTGATGCAAGCCTAGATGTATCCAGAGGCCAGTATGTGATGCTCAAACCCCCACACAATTGCAAGGGTGTGTATTTCCCATGTATCCCCATTGTGAAAGATCAAAGGAGGCTGACCTCACACAAAACCCATTTGTGAGCACAACCTCTGTTGCCCTGGACCATGGATAAGAGATCACCTGCCCGTTCACCCTTAGGGAGAGCATCTACCTGACATTTCTAACTTCAACACCTTCTTCCATCACTTTAACAATTTTGTACGAGGGAGCTGTGATGCAACACTTCAAATTAGGATTCAATATGATGCGTTGCCTTGACATATGGTAAGATAGGAGGAGACCTGGAATGTCCTAACCTCAGGGTCCCCTCTCCACCCTGCTCCCACTGATAAGGTCTTCTAGCTAAACAACCCCCCCCAGTAGATGTGGTTTTATAAATTAATAAGGGATCAATGATACGGGGGAACAATTGGCATTCCATATCAGGATAAAATGGAAACAAGATCCCTAATTCAAACCATTCACAATAAATAAATTCCAGATGGATTAATGACTTGAATGTGGAAGACAAAACTTGTGAAAATATTTAAACAAAATGGAAGGGAATGTGTAAGGATAGTTTGACATAAAAAGTACAATCCAGGGCTTCCCTGGTGGCGCAGTAGTTGAGAGTCCGCCTGCCGATGCAGGGGACACAGGTTCGTGGCCTGGTCCAGGAAGATCCCACATGCCGCGGAGCGGCTGGGCCCGTGAGCCCTGGCTGCTGAGCCTGCTCGTCCGGAGCCTGTGCTCCACAACGGGAGAGGCCACAACAGTGAGAGGCCCGCATATTGCAAAAAAAAAAAAGTACAATCCATAGAAGGACAGATGAGTAAAACTGACTCCATCAAAATAAAAATATATATCCTTTTTTTTTTTTTTTGGCCATGCCACACAGCTTTCGGGATCTTAGTTCCCCCATCAAGGATTAAACCCGGGCCATGGCAGTGAAAGTGCCAAGTCCTAACCACTGGACCACCAGAGATTTCCCTATCCTTTTTAAAAGATGACACCAAAAACAGAGTTTATGCTAACTGATATTTCTCTCTGGAGCTCATTTATCATCTGCACATCTGGCACATGAATTGCACAAACTATAGATGTGACCCTCACAGGGGTTCTCTCCTCTGACCCCAGCTTTGGACTCACGGTACCTCTTGGCTGCTTTCCATGTCTGGGCAAGGAGCATCAGTTCTTAGGCAGTCCCTGATCAACCTCACCCAAAGTATTTTGTCTTCCTCTCACCTTGTATGGCAGGCCAAACTGGATGACTATATTACCTACTTAATATACTGTTATGAGGTTTAAGGGTAATGAATCATACAAAGTACTCAGCACTGTGCCTGGAACATAACAAATGCTCAGTAATTATTAGCTATAATTATGTAAAGGAACATTTATTAAGTGGGAGAGTCAGGATTTGAAACCTGGTCAGTGTAATTCCAAAGTCTGTGATCTTTTAATGACATGTTTTCTCCCTCAAAGAAATCATAGTCTTGTGTGGAAACAAATCAATAGGCAAAGAAGTAGGTAAAGCGAGGCCCAGAGAAGAGCATGTAACATAAAGGATGTCAGAGACCCCCTACTCTCCCTTCCCCCAACACCAGTGGATGGCAAGGCAGATGGTATTTGTGAGTGAAAGAGAGAGAGCCAATCAGAGGCATGACCATGAGTCTTACAGCCAAGAACCAGAGATGAGGTATGGTAGCCTTCCTTAAGAAGGAACAGCCACCAGTTTTTCTCCTGGTCTCTCTTCCTACCCTCGATCTTAAGAAGCCATCTTGTGAGCGTAGCCAAGATGGACCTTGAGAATAGGAGAGCCTACCAGCAGTGCCCTCAGTCTGTGCTGGGCTGTTGAGTCATGGCAGTACCGGTTCTAGATGAGAACTTCACCTCGTAGTTTAACCTTCTCTTTGTACAGATGGGGAAATTGAGGTTCAGAGAGCTGCAGTGTTCTGACCAAGGTCACACAGCGAGTCAGTGACAGAGGCTCTAGAATACAGAAGTAGATTACACTGACAGTCAATTGGATTAAGATCTTTCGAGATATAATAAATAATCTGAGTTAGCAGAAGACTTGATAAATTTCTGTGAGCTCCGAGGTATGTGTGTGTGCATACGTGCGTGCGCACACGCATGTGTGTGTATCAGAGAGAGACTATTTTTTAATAATAATAATAATTATAATTATAATGGCTACCATTTTTAAGTGTCTACTATATCCCAGGCCTTGGGCCAGATGTGCATTTACTCCCCGTGACAATTATAAGAAGAAAAAGTATAATGGTGCCTGCTTTACAGAAACTGACACTAGAAGGTCTTCTGACTTGCCCAAGGCAACAGATAGTAAGTTGTGGTACCAAGGTTTGAATCCAGATTAGGTTAACACTAACATTCATACATTTGCCTACTACACTGTGCTGCATCTATGTGTCCCATTAGCTTTTGTATCCCCAGGGCCTGGCATAGTGCCTCCAGGAGTGGGAGAACTAGGGGGTGCATTGCCCAACGTCTCAGCTCAGAATCCAGGTCTAAATAGCATTTTTGCATTTGACCTTTTACCCCCCATCTCCACTAACACGGCTAAGGAACCTGGGGCCCCTACGATGCTCAGCGTTCAGACGGACACCTGAAATGGTTTCCTTATCAGCCTGGCGACATCTCCCAGGCCAGCCTCTCCTATTTCTTCCCTGGCCTTTACTCTGTTGGTCTAGCAGTCTTGCTCGGGACAGGAATGAGCCACTGTCTCTCCCGTCTCAAACTTCCTGGTCTCTGGCCGAGCTTCCTGCTTATGCCATTGAAACTGGGAGGGGCCGAGGAAATGCTCGTGAGGCCACACCCACTAGGGAAGGTATAACTGGGGCGGCTGGGCCAGCAGAGATGCCCCTGCCCTCACCATGACGTACAGTGGCCTCTTCCCCTTCGTGCTTCTTGCCCTGGGAACCCTGGCACCTTGGGCTGTGGAAGGTAGTGTAAATGGTGAGTTGGAGTCACCGTGGTATAATCCTGGCTGCAGGGTCAGAGATGGGGGCTCGTAGTGGTGTGGGGATGGCCCCTTCTCTAGACTGTAATCTCTCAGCTTAGTTTCAGAAGACGTCCCTGGGGGTGTGTTCATGTCCATCTGGGCTCCAAGGTCTCTGTGCAAGCTTCTGAGCATCTGGAAGTTCTTCTTTTACTCAGCCATCTGTCAGCCCAGGTCTCACTCCCTTTCTGTTCTTATTCTTCTCTCCCTCTTTCTCTCTGTCTCATTTCCTGGTCAGTGGCTCTCCAATCATCAGTCTGACTCTTGCTGGTTCTTTCCGTTAATCTCTGTTTTCCTGTCTTTGGCTCCAGCTCTTCACCTGCTCTGTCGGTTCTATTTATCTCTGTTTATTTCCCTCCATCTCCATCATGCTCAGCCTGCCTATCTGCCTGTGTGTAGCCTTGCTTCTCCCTGGGGAAAGAAACCTTGGCTGGGAACCCTATGCCTTTCTCCTGACCACGTGTGTGATTTCATCAAGCCTGTCACTTCATGGAGGTCAGACAGGGACTTCACTTTGGACTTTGTGGATGGTCACCTGAATGAGGGTCACTACTGGAAAGCGGTGCTTTGTCCAGGAGCCGTGAAGGCTACTCAACACCCAGCCTCCTCCCCAACTCCTGATCTTCTCTTCCAAAGCTTTGAAAGCTGGAGCCTGCCCTACCAGAAAATCTGCCCAGTGCCTTAGATATGAGAAACCCGAGTGCAAGAATGACTGGCAGTGTCCAGAGAAGAAGATATGTTGCCCTGATACTTGCGGAATCAAATGCATGGATCCTGTCTTAACCTTGAACCCAGGTGAGGAGGTGGGAGAGCCACCAGCCACGCAGCACTGGACAACTGGCCACCTGCACTGACTGGGGACCCAATGTCAGAAGAGAGCCAGAGCCTACCTTCAGAGGGTATCCCAGCCTGAGGAAGGATGTGGTAGTCATGGGGATGGGAGGCTCAGGCTGGGGCAGGGCCTGGGGCCGGGGCTGGGGTCCAGAAGGTACAAGGTTTCTAACCCATGACTCTACTCTAACCAGTTGAGGAGAAGGCTGGGAAGTGTCCAGTGGTCGACAGTCAATGTCTGATGTTTAACCCCCCCAATAACTGTGAGAAAGACGGCGAGTGCTTGGGTACATTAAAGTGCTGCAAGGGCACGTGTGGAAAAGCCTGCATTTCCCCTGTGAAAGGTAAGGAGGGGCTGGGGCAGGCTGACCTCCTTCCCTCCGGCTCTCTCAGTCTCAACCCTCTGGAGTTCCAGGCATATAAACAGGGGGACTCCTGATCCGGACCCCAAGGAAAGCCTCTGCCTGACTCCCTTGTCTTTCAAGAGCCCTGTTCCCAGGGCAAGGATTTCCATAGGATGGCTCATGGCTCTGATTCTATCCCAGCCTTTTTGAATAAGGGCCCCAGGGCAAGTGACTGTGAGTCTCAGTTTCCTTATCTGTAAAATGGACACAATGAACTTGAAAGTGCATTGTCAAAAGCACTGTGCACTAAGTATGTATTATTAAGGCTATTTCCAAGATGTTGTCTAGGGTCAAAGCCCAAAAGATCAGTGGATTTTGAGGATAATCTTGCTCAGTGCT
This sequence comes from Mesoplodon mirus, assembly GCF_964341445.2. Lineage (NCBI taxonomy): Eukaryota > Metazoa > Chordata > Mammalia > Artiodactyla > Ziphiidae > Mesoplodon > Mesoplodon mirus. Next base: position 15,358,701 of record NC_138991.1, read on the forward strand.
CCGACCTTAGAGTTTTCTAGTAAAATAGAGACTTGAAATCAGCCTCCTGATACCAAGACTCATACAACTATATCAGCACCTTGCTATTTTCTCTATCTCAAGGGGTTTCTTGGGGAGAGAATGTGGAGATGACTTGGCTGGTTCCTATATTGAAGCCCTGATCTCATTTTCTCTCACAGCCTGATTCCTGCCACTTGGAAGTGGCTCTGGATTCCTACTCTGTGTAGTCTGGGAATTCCCTTCTACTCCCACACTTGGATCACTGGGGCACTCCGCGGTGAAGCCTTGGTCCTATCACCAATATCTTCTTTGCAGAAAGGCTTGGCACCCAGTAGGCTGCCAGCAAATGCCTGTTGATTGGTCAATAAATAAATGATCATATTTCTCTCCGTACATCCTGCTTCTGTGGTTCATTGGGGAATATCAGTTGGGTGGGAGACGATGAGGGAATGTCTGAATAAGAGGCCTCCCTCTTACAGATATGGAGTGGAAGGAAGAGGCTTAGGGGCTGGACAGACCAGAATTTACATCATGAGTCTGAAAAGCCTTGGCTCTGTGGTTTGGGACAAATGACATTATCTCCTACATCTTAATCTCTTGACCTGCAAAGTGATGATAAAAATCAACTTCTCACAGTGTTTGGTGTCTGGAGCATTGGGGTATCCAATGCAAAATGAAGAGCAATGTTACGGGGCCATAGCAGGTTCTCAAAAAATGGTGGATACTTTCCTTCTGTGGTGATCTTGAGCCTCTTTCGTTTCTCTTCTCTCCCAAGACACTATTTCTTCTATCTTAAAATAAGTGTTGAACAGAACAGAACCCGATTATCAGGCCCAAGGGAGGACTCCAAACACATCTGTCTGTCCATTGTATATTGGTATCAGAGTCTCCAAGGAAAGCACAGCATAGTCGAGCACTGGATGAAACAAGGCTTCACTTACACAAGACGCTTCCACAGCGGGCTTCGATTTCCCATGGCTAGGGAGTCTCTCCTGGCAGCTGATGCCGGGCAATTTACGTGTAGGCACTCCTTTCACGACACGGTAGAAGGACCCCATCCCTTCCCCACTGAGGGCAGATACAGCAGTGGGGTTAACCAGATGCCAGAGGGCACACACACAAAACAAAGGAGCATGTGTTGAGCTTAAAACAGGGAAAGATATTTCCACTCATGACAATAAGCCTGGCATAGCTTGTATGGGCTCCTTATGTCTTGGTAAGTAAGTATTCCAGGTCCAAGGCCCATTCTTTTGTAGTGGGGGATGCATGCATGAGACTGCCTTTCCCAACACTAGGAGTATTGTCATGGTAGGTCATGTTGATGACATGTTCTTGGCCAGAACCACAGGAGAGTGATATTGTTCTTGTCTCAGTGGAGTGGAAAGAGTAACAAGAACCGGAATTCCGAGAGCTGGAGCCAAGCAGGGAACTTTGCTCGAAGTTTTTCTGTGCTCTATGGATTCTAAAGGAAACTGAGAACTTAATTAGATTAATGATTTACAAAAAGACAAAATAGGGCTTCCCTGGTGACGCAGTGGTTGAGAGTCCGCCTGCCGATGCAGGGGATGCGGGTTCATGCCCCGGTCCGGGAGGATCCCACGTGCCGCGGAGCGGCTGGGCCCGTGAGCCATGGCCGCTGAGCCTGCACGTCCGGAGCCTGTGCTCCGCAACGGGAGAGGCCACAGCAGTGAGAGGCCCGCGTACCGCAAAAAAAAAAAAAAATCTACAAACAATAAATGCTGGAGAGGGTGTGGAGAAAAGGGAACCCTCTTGCACTGCTGGTGGGAATGTAAATTGATACAGCCTCTATGGAGAACAGTATGGAGGTTCCTTAAAAAACTAAAAATAGAACTACCATACGACCCAGCAATCCCACTCCTGGGCATATACCCTGAGAAAACCATAATTCAAAAAGAGTCATGTACCAAAATGTCCATTGCAGCTCTATTTACAATAGCCAGGACATGGAAGCCACCTAAGTGTCCATCGAGAGATGAATGGATAAAGAAGATGTGGCACATATATACAATGGAATATTACTCAGCCATAAAAAGAAACGAAATTGAGTTATTTGTAGTGAGGTGGATGAACCTAGAGTCTGTCATACAGAGTGAAGTAAGTCAGAAAGAGAAAAACAAATACCATATGCTAACACATATATATGGAATCTAAAAAAAAAAATGGTCAGAAGAACCTAGGGGCAAGACGGGAATAAAGATGCAGACCTACTAGAGAATGGACTTGAGGATACGGGGAGGGGGAAGGGTAAGCTGGGACAAAGTGAGAGAGTGGCATGGACATATATACACTACCAAATGTAAAATAGGGAGGGAGACGCAAGAGGGAAGAGATATGGGGATATATGTATATGTATAACTGATTCACTTTGTTATAAAGCAGAAACTAACACACCATTGTAAAGCGAATATACTCCAATAAAGTTGTTAAAAAAAAAACCCGATGCAGCCAAAATAAATTAAATAAATAAATAAATTTATTTTTAAAAAGTACATGCACATACATGTTCTTATCAGCACTAGTTATAGTAGCCAGTGCAAATGTCCATCGGTGGGTGAATAGACAAAATGTTGTGTGTCCCTATGATGGAATATTGTTCAGCCATAAAAAGGACTAAAATACTGATACATGCTCTGACATGGATAAAGAAGCCAGACACAAAAGGTCATGTATGGTATGTCTGCATTTATATGAAATATCCAGAATAGCTAAATCCAGAGATGGAACACAGACTGGAGGTAGCCAGGGGCTGGGGGTGGGGGAATTACTGCTTAATGGTAAGGGGGTTTCCTTTGGAGTGATGGAAATGTTTGGGAACTAGATAGAGGTGGCAGTTACATAACACTGTGAATGTAGTAAATGATACTGAATTGTTCACTTTAAATGATTGGCTGAAAAAAATAAATAAATAAGGCTGTTTCTTGTCACTCCCCCTCCCGGAAAAAAAAAATTAAAATTCTGTTTAACAAAAGATACTGTTAGAAAAAGGAAAAGGTGAACCACAAGTTCACTGGATACTCCCTGCTTTTCTGACCCTGGGGAAGCTGGGGCAGATGAAGATTGCTGCTACCAAAGGGGAAGTGAAGGCTTCCAGGTACCAAAGAGGTCTAGATTGGACAGTTTAGGAGGACTTCAAGCCCCCATTTCATGGGAGCAGCACTTACTTCAGGGACAGAATGTCCAGACTGTCCTGTCCTGTCCTTTTCTGTCCCACCCCACCCTAGCACTGCCCTAGCACTCCCAGAGCCTAACATTTCTTAGGTTCTGGACAGATGCCAACAGATCAAATTTTTCCCATGAAATGTGGGTCCATGCCTTTGGAGATCCGACTCCTATTACCTAGCGTATTTCTGAGAAATTGCAAATTCATGTGCATATGTGGGTTTTCACTTATGCCTGCATGTGTGTTTCTATGTGCCTGTTGTGTCTTTGTGGCACACCTGCTTGCTATTCAAGGTGTGGTCCACAGACCAGCAGCGTTGGCGTACCAGAGAGCTGGAGAAATACAGCATCTCTGGCCCCATCTGAGACGTACTGAATCAGAATATGCATTTTATGATTCTCATGCACAGTCAAGTTTGACAGGTCTGGCATACTTGTTTGTAGCTGCCCAGGAGAGCTTATACTTTATTTAGGAGAGAGGGTCAGTACTCATAGGCTGGGTGCATTGGATTGCAGATCTGTATGTTTACAAGCACACCTATGCGTGTCTTTACATGTATGATGAGGGGAGTATTTCCTGAGGGCTGACTATATTCCAGGCACCCTGTAAATTCTTAACACAATCATTTGTATCCTCTGTCTCATTTGATTTTGTTGAAGGCCTTGGGAGAAGCAGAGAGTAGGGATGATTTGTGTTGAAAGCCTTAAAAATATCCAAATGCTTTGACTCGATACATTCCACCTCTAGGCATCTGACCCGGCAGAGAAATCTGAATTAAAGAAAAACTGATTCATGCACAAGGATTTACATATACACATAATCTATAAAAGAAACCAAGAACTGGAAATGACTGGTTTGTCCAGTGGAGTTACAGAAATGATGACAAAGCCTTGAAGTGGACAACAATGTAGTCATTAGCTGAGTTCAGCTAAACAATTGTTTCCTGAGTGGCCTTTCCCAGCCAAGCGCATGTTGTACCTGAGGTTGGTAGAGCTGACGCCCCCGCTCTCATGAAGGTCAAGATATTGATGCAGTTTGTACGACATCGGGAAATTGTGTTATAACGTAAACCAGAAAAGAGGATATGAAATTGCATATACAGTCTAATCACAGTCAAGGAAAAAACGCACTTGAATCAGAAAGAACAAGCCACACCTTGCCTCTAGACAAAGCGTGGGGAGGAGGCAAGAGGCCCGCCTGAGACCTTGGATGAGCCTGGACACGTGGTCCTGTGAAAGCCTTGGCTCTTCTTCTGTATAAAGTGTTTCTTATTCCCATAGATTGCAAGAGCCACAGTTCAAAAGGAACAAAAGGGTTGCTTTGTGAAATAGCATCAATACTTGGCTGGGAGGATGGCTTTGCAAATTACGGGCAGTTTCGGAAAATGTTTCTCTTTGTGTAGATTTAGACTGTACGCGATCTGAGAGTTGTTTATCCTTCAGTCTGTCTCTCATCTCATCCACCCAATATTCACCTGACCTGCGGACAAATCAAGAAAATTATCTGCAATTCACAGCAGGTGTACTAACCATGTTGTGTCAATGCCCACTCTGGATTATTTTGGGAAACATGGAATGCCAAAGACCTCACCAGACCATCCTGCTGTATTCTTCCTTTACCTCCAGCAAGGGTTATTCCAGACTAAGGACCCCAGGCTCAGGGAAATACAGTCCAGCCCATGTATCACCTTGCAGCAGGAGGAGGAGGCCAAGCCCTGAAAGGAGATAAACTCCTAGGTTACACACATGCTGAATAAGCGGTGATAGGGTTTTTTTTTTCTACTTCTCCACTTTTTTGACAATGATCACTTTTTAAAAATGAAACTCTTATCAATGAGTTTAAAAATATTTAAGAAGTCCAGAAATTCCTTGTTTCTCCAATTCTTTTTTTAAAGACTTAACGTTTTTAAACCAGTTTCAGGTTCACAGCACAATTAACAAGGTAGAGAGATTTCCTATACACCCCCTGCCACCACACATGCATAGTCTCCCCTATTACCAACATTCCTCACCAGAGTGGTGCGTCTGTTACAGTCAATGAACCTACACTGACACATCATAATCACCCAAAGTCCACCATTTACAGTAGGGTTCCCTCCTGGTGTTGTACATTCTATGGGTTTGGACAAATGTATACTGACATATATCCATCATTATAATATCATACAGAGTATTCACTGCCCTAAAAATCCTCTGTGCTCTGACTATTCATCTCCCCCTTCCAATCTCTGGCAACCACTGATCTTTTTACTGTCTCCATAGTTTTGCCTTTTCCAGAATGTCATATAGCTGGAATCACACAGCATTTAGCCTTTTCAGATTGGCTTCTTTCACTTAGTAATTCATATGTGTTTAAGTTTCCTCCATGTCTTTCCATGGCTTGATAGCTTATTTCTTTTTAGAGTCAAATAATATTCCACTGTCTGGATACACCACAATTTATTTATCCATTTGCTTACTAAAGAACATTTTGGTTGCGTGCAAGTTTTGGCAATTATGAATAAAGCTGTTATACACATCTGTGTGCAGTTTTTTGTGTAGACATATGTTTCCTACTCCTTTGGGTAAATGCCAAGGAGCATGATTGCTGGATTGTGTGGTAAGTGTATGTTTAGTTTTGTAAGAAACTACTAAATTGTCTTCCAAGGTGGCTGTACAATTTTGCATTCCCACCAGTGATGTATGGGAGTTCCTGTTGCTCCACATCCTCGTCAGCATTTGGTGTTGTCAGTGTTCCAGATTTTGGTCATTCTAATAGGTGTGTAGTGGTATCTCACTGTTTTTCCTGTTTGCATTTCCCTGATGACATGCAAGGTGGAGCATTTTTTATATGCTTATTTGCCATCTGTCTTCTTTGGTGAGGTGTCTGTTAAGGTCTTTGGCCCATTTTTATTTTTTAATTTTATTTTTTTTAATTTAAATTTATTTATTTATTTTTGGCTGCTTTGGGTCTTTGTTGCTGCGTGCGGGCTTTCTCTAGTTACGGAGAGCAGGAGCTACTCTTCCTTGCGGTACACAGGCTTCTCATTGTGGTGGCTTCTCTTGTTGCGGAGCACAGGCTCTAGGCGTGCGGGCTTCAGTAGTTGTGGTGCGTGGGCTCAGTATTCGTGGCTCACAGGCTCTAGAGCACAAGCTCAGAAGTTGTGGTGCGTGGGCTTAATTGCCCTGAGGCATGTTAGATCATCCCAGACCAGGGCTCGAACCCATGTCTCCTGCACTGGCAGGCGAATTCTTAACCACTGCGCCACCAGGGAAGTCCGGCACATTTTTAAAGTGAGTTGCTTGTTTATTTTCTTATTGTTGAGTTTTAAGAGCCCTTTGTTTATTTTGGATAACAGTCCTTTATCATGTGTGTTTTTTTGCAAACATTTGTCCCCAGTCTGTGGCTTGTCTTCTCATTCTCTTAACATTGTCTTTTGCAGAGCAGTTTTTCATATTAATTTTTTTTTGGCAATGATTACCTTGTATAATCTTCCTTAGGTCACATTTCCTGGGAAATGGTCTTAGGGGCAGATGTTTATGTGTAGGAGGTTTTCTGGGGAGTATTCTGAGAAGCAACACCTGTGAGAAGTAAGAGAACCACAGCTGGGGAGAAGAAGTGGAATTGTGATTCACTGCAAAAAGGCTCAGCCAATCCCCTGGGGAGCTGTGGAGCTGGGAGGGTCCTTCAGAGGTGCCCCTAATCAAACTATGGAGCTGAGCCTTTGTACCCCAACATCAGCCAGTCTGTGGATACAGGTTGCCCCTGGGAATGGGTGTAACCTTGGTTGAAACAGCTCACTATGGCCCAGGGAAACTCCCAGGGAGGGACTCAGCTCTCAGTGTCAGCAGCCAGCAACACCCCAGCAACTGATGGCATGAGTGCCTTCATCCTAAAGGAATCTGACAGCCCACTACAGTATCCACTATGTAATCTGAAAAAAAGTAAACTCGAAATAAAGAAAAAGAATATGGGGCTTGGAGATAAAGATATTGAGATCTACCAGTGACTTACTCTATGATCTTGGGCACATCTTTTCTTTGGGCCTAAGTTTTCCCATCTGTACACTGAGACGGTGTTATTAGACTCATTGGGACCCTCGTAAGTCACAATCACCAGGTAAGGAGGTGCCCTGGAAGCTGACCACAACAGCTGGAGAAGATGAGGCTGAAAGATAAAGAGGGGACCCTGTAGACACAGGGAGTTCATCAAACTCAAGGACGTGGCCCATACCACTGGGGCTTTCCCTCAAAGGTGCTTCTATGAATCATTAATTCGTAAAACAGCAGAGCAAAGTGGAATCTTAAAGTTCAACTGGATCATCCTTTTATTATACAAAGGAGTCAAGGAACATGGCCAATATCACAGAATGAGTCAGCAGCAAAATTGGGAATCAACCTCTGCTCCCGAAACCTAGTCAAGTGGTTTCTCAACACCCACGTTGCCTGTTCTTTGAGAGACTGAGTCAAGGCTTGTTTTGGTTCAAAGTAAGAGGTACCCCCTCAAGCTAACTTCCCTGAAAGAAGAGCTATTTGAAGAGTCAGGATGAAAGAAAATCCCCCCAGCCCCCAATCTTCTTAAAAAGGGAGAAACCAAGGGACTAGGAAGAAGCGATTTGAGCACAGAACTCCGTCAGTCAGTGAAGGATGGGTTCAAAACTTACCAAGAGGATTGGAAGGGCAGACGCTCTCTTTTTTTTTTTTTTTTTTTTTGCGGTACGCAAGCCTCTCACTGTTGTGGCCTCTTCCATTGCGGAACACAGGCTCCCGACGCGCAGGCTCAGCGGCAATGGCTCACGGGCCCAGCCGCTCCGCGGCATGTGGGATCTTCCCGGACCGGGGCACGAACCCGTGTCCCCTGCATCGGCAGGCGGACTCTCAACCACTGCGCCACCAGGGAAGCCCAGGCAGACGCTCTTTTAAAACAATAAGGCAGAATTAATGGACCACATGCAATAAGATGGGATTCCTCCATATAGACCTTGGGAGGGTCTCAGAGGAAAATTAACTTTGTCGTCCAAATACTTGATTTTAGATAAGCTAGTTGACAGTAAGTTCTAGCCAGAGTGGAAGACTGCTGTGAGACCTTACTATTCACAAGAGCTTTTCGATTCTTATTCTCAGCACCATGTCTCAGTTCCTTCCCCGTGCCAGGGATGGCTGAACCCAGGGCTCCTCCCTTTCAATTTCTACAGAGACCAAAGCCTCTAACTTCTTTAGGAGTTGCCCAAGATATGGGCATAGACCTGGGAGTCTAATTGTTCTTTGTACAGATATTAAAACAGCACACCTCCCTTGAAACAATCTCCCTCTCTTTCCCACTCTTAATTTCTGAGCCTTTTAAACATTCTGCAGGGCTTCCCATAAATATCTCCTGCTGCAAACCATTAGCTTTCACCTTTCTCCAATTTAAGAATTTGATTTCCAGTTCTATATTGTAGCCAGTGGGTACAAATGATTTCTAGTTTCACCCAAGATGGTTTTTGAGTTTTCGTTTTTTGCTCTCCATGTTGTTGGGTGTGGCTTTTGGAAGAAAAAAAAAAAGAGAAAGTTTTTTTTTGTTTGTTTGTTTTGGGTTTCTTGAGAAAGAATTTGTTTTATCCTAGAAATACCTAGAGTGGGGACATTATATATTCATTTTGTTTTCAAGTATTAAATCCTTTTTTATTAATTAATTTTTTATTAGAGAATAGTTGATTTACAATGTTGTGTTAGTTTCTGCTGTACAACAAGGTCAGTTATATCAATACATACACATTTATCCACTCTTTTTTAGATTCTATCCCCATATAGGTCTTTACAGAGTATTGAATAGAGTTCCCTGTGCTATACAGTAGGTCCTGATTAGTTATTTGTTTTATATACAGCAGTGTGTATATGTCAGCCCCAATCTCCCAACTTATCCCTCCCCCGCCCTTTCCCCCTTGGTAACCGTAAGTTTGTTTCCTACATCTGTGACTCAGTTTCTGTTTTGTAAATAAGTTTGTTTGTACCCTTTTCTTAGATTCCACATATAAGCGATATCATATGATATTTGTCTTTGTCTGACTTACTTCACTCAGTATGACAATCTCTAGGTCCATCCATGTTGCTGCAAATGGCATTATTTTGTTCAAGTATTAAATCCTGAAGATAAATCATCACTTTCCATAGTCAGCACTACCAGTCCCATTTTTAATTCCTCTTCTATGAAGGAAGACATCATCCTGCATTTGGTGTGTATTCTTTGGTATATACCCATAACCAGCTTGATATTTTATGTGTAATTTAAAAATATATATGAATACTTCATACTACACATTTATATCACCAGTCTGATTTTCCCAGTAAGTTTTCTGTGATATGTCTCCATGTTGATTCATATAAATTTATTTTTATTTTTCTATAGCATAGCAAGCATATCAAAGTATGAAAATTTAACCGTTTCACAAATGAGAGCCATCTTGACTGGTCTCGATTTCTGACTCTTTGGAACAATCTTACACTAAACATCCTAATACATGTATTAGGTTCCCATTGGCAGGTATTTTGTCTTTCCTATGTCTCTGGAAGGATAATTGCTAAATGATAGCTTATGTGAATTTTCAGTTTTATTAGGCATAACCAAATCACTCTTCGAAGTGGTTGTACCAATTTACACTTCCATCAGCAAACTATTAAGAGTCTCTGAGTGTTTATATTGTAAACTTTTAATTCTTGCCATTCTGACCGATGAAAAATGGTGTTTGGTTGTTTTAATTGGCTTTTTCCTTGTAACCAGTGAGGATGAAGCTCTTTATATGTCTATATACCATCTGTTATAATAATAATCTCTTATTTGATTGTCCATTCTATTCATAGTTCATTTATTCTAAGAGGTAGGTTGTTTTTCTTACTTATTTGCAAAAATTCTTCACATATTTTTCATTCTGTTTATTTGTCTGTGATAATCATTCCAAATATTTACTTCTAAGCTATCATTTATCTTTCAACTCTTGTGTTTGTCAGATTTGATACTGATGTCATCAAATTTAACCAGTCATTTTCTTAACTCCTTGTGCCTTGCTTACCCTGAGGTAAGTCTAGCATTTATTGAACCCCTAGTATGTGACAATCACTGAGCTATTCCTTTCACATGTTATCACCTCTAATCCTCATAACTTTATGAAATTGGCATTGTTGTTATCGTTTCCACATTATAAATGACAAAACTAAGGCTCAGTGGAACAAAGTCATTGCCCAAAATTACAGAGCCAGTAATCTATGGATGCAGGATTTGAACCCATATCTGCTTAGATCCAAAGCACTTTCTTTTTTCTACTTTATAGGTTTTGGGAGAAATCCCACACATGCAGATATTTTATTCTTCATCTCACACCTCATATCCTAGACCAGACTCAATGAGTCAAGGAAGATAGAAACGCAGAGAAAACCTGGTACCTTTATTTATTTACTAATCAGCAGACATTTCCTGGCGTGTGCCAAGCTTCACGTTGGATGCTGGGGATTCATAGATAAAACAGGCCAAATCTTGGCACCCAAGGAGGTATTGGTCACAAAACCACATCTTCACCAAGGTGCTCTCATTTTTTTCCAGGCTTGGGGGGAAAAGGAAATCCCCAGACCACACAGACCAGGCAGTGCTAATCTTTTTGAGCTGACATGAATGGATCTGTGGAAAGAAAATAAAGCAGAGCCTCAGCATAGGAAAAATTTAAGTGACCCTTATATCCTTCCTACCAAGAGGGTCCTTCTGCCACCAGGCCCTAAGTCCTTTGGGATATGTAAAGAGAGAACATGGTGCTGGAATAGTTGAAACAGTGCCAGTCTTTGATCTAGGAATCAAGAAAAGAATCCAGGCTTTTCACTGGCTCTCTGCTGCAGTCTCCCCTCTGGTAAAATCAGGGCATTGGGCCAGATCTACATCTATGCATCTTACTAGACTTTCCTTTGGTTCCAGATAACCCAGCCAATCGAAGCCATAACCATAGCAACACTCTCTCAGTGCACACAGCACTTTAAGTCTTAAAAAGCACTTTTACATTTAGTATCTCAGTAGATATAATTGTGTCCATTTTACAGATGAGGAAACTGAGGCTAAGAAAGATACAGTCAGTTGCTCATAGTCACACAGTCAGTCAGAGGCAGAGATGATATTAAAAGATAGAACCTTTGCCCCTTTTAACATGCTCCTTCCTCCTGGCTTATTCCAAGAAGCCTTCCTTCCCAAGACCCAGCATTACCTGTCACAGGTGCCCCCGGCACTTCTTGTCTAAGGAACTCTACAGGGTGAAGGGTGTTGAAGGGCAGAGGATCTGCTTGGGGGAGGGGGCAGTATTGGGAGACCTCAAACATCCTCCTTCACATGCAAGGGCACCAGGAGGTTGAGACCATATTAGGATACAGGGGGATGTGGATCTTGCCAGGTCTTCTCCTTATCTTTAACCGGCTGTACACATGAATTCCCACACACACCCCTGCAACACTGGAGACCCTTCGGGCAGTGGCTGTCATTCAGGCAGTCGTTTATGAGGGTTGGGTCTCTTACACTGGCCAGTAACCACTGGACACTTCCCAGGAGTGAACTTAACTGGTAAAAACAAAGTCACAACTCAGAGGCTTCACCCCTTAGCACATCACCCAAACTCCCAACCCCATCTCCACCCTGTGCATGGAAATCGGTTCTTCCCCAACCTCAAGACCAAAACTGAGGCCGGTGTATGTCCTAAAGGAGACTCCTTCCCACCAAGGGGACCCTAGACAGTGTTGTGTGTGTCTGACAGACAGACTGATTCATTAACTGATTGGCCAGCTGGCTGACTGGCTCATGAGCTGACCCACTGTCTACCTGAGAATACAGAGCTGGGGGTGGAGGATCCCTGGCTCTGTCCCAGCCTCCATCCCAGTTCAGAGGAGCGCTCTCTACTTCCTCAGGATGCGTGTCCTCAAGCTCAAATCTCCTTGGTCCCCATTTCCAGGACTCTACTTCCTCACCTGGCTCTGAATCGTTTACAGGATCCATGCATTTGAGGCCACAATGGTCGTAGCAGCATTTTTGCCCTCGTGGACACTGCCAGTCATTCCGGCATTCAGGGGGTTCATATCTAAGGAACTTCATAGGGCGTACAAAGGGGCAGACTCCAGGTCTACCATTTCCTGAAAGGTAAGAACAAAGGAGGAAGAAGAAGCTGATGCTGGTTCATGACCACAATCCTGGAGAAGGAATCAGCTTCCCAGGAGAGACGAGAAAACCTAACCCAGGTGGCTGACCCCAAAGGAATAAAGGGAACTGTTAGGATTCCAGTTTCAAGGCAGGTGTGGGGCAGTGCCTAGCTCAGCCAACCACTCAGCCAAGAGGGAGTCAATGGCACAAGAAAGTAGGTATAGATGGTGGTGTGTTACTAGATGTTTTAAGAGGGAGACTTGGTAGAGTTTGCCAATTTCCATGGTGTAAATATTCCCATCATGGCTAATTTCAAGCTACCAATGTGACATCAACTAGCTCGCAAAAGTCTTGAAGATTTCACAATCAGCCATTGCAAGTCAGTATAGGCTAGCTCCAGTAAGTGCTAACTAGAGCTCATGGTCAGGTATCTCTTGCCTGGGTTTGCCTGGGAGGGAGGCAGCATGGGACAGTGATAACAGGAGAGGCCACTCATCAGAGATTAAATAAAAGAGAACAGATCTACTGAGAAGGAGGTAGAGAAAGAGAGAGTGACTGTTAAAATAAGAAACATTAAGAGAAAAAGAGACAAATTTGGAAAATTAAAAAAGATAGTGACCAAAATCATGTGACAGAGAAAAAGAGAGATAAAAAAACCAAACAAAACAGTAAAGAAGGAGCTATAGGGAAAGAAAAATAAGAAATACAGGGGCTGGGGTAAACAGATCCATCTGGTGAAAGGTAAATTCCTGGATGTGCAGAAACTCCCTTAGCTGAAGTCCTCAGAGAGATGCTTGAAATTAGGGGCCATAGGCCTGACCATTGGAGTGGTGACTTCAAGGTCAGCCCCCAGGCTAAAAGGAAGAGGCTATTCCCACTCTGAGCTATCAGTGACTCGGGCACCTGGGTATGGCCTGAGAGAGTCCAACTCACCATCAAAACCACCTTCCACAACCCAGGAGGTCAGGAACCCAAAGGCAAATATCACCAGGAAGACGGTAAGGCTGCTAGGCTTCATCCTGAGGGCAGGTGGAGCTGTGGTAACCAGTGCTGGCTTCACCCTTTATACCTGCTCCTATGAGTGTGGTCCTGCCAGAACTGCCCTGAGCCTTCCCAGCTGCTATTTCATAAGCCCAACATTCAGGTGAGGACAGTGACCACGTCATCCTGAGTGTTGCTGGCTGTTTTCTGCCCTTAGGCAAGAGTGTGAGGCCTAAGAAGGGAAATGTAGGACTTGGAGGGGGAGGTGTCACCAGGCAGGTCAGGAAGCCATTCAGGAACAAGCTAGAGGACCACCCACCTTTAGGGTGGAGTAGGGGAGGGGGCAAAGAGGGCAGAACAGGGCATTACAAAGGAGCTTCTCAGGGACTTCCTGGTGGTGCAGTGGTTAAGAATCTGCCTGCCAATGCAGGGGACATGGGTTCGAGCCCTGGTCCGGGAAGATCCCACATGCTGCAGAGCAACTAAACCCGTGCGCCACAGCTACTGAAGCCCACGCGCCTAGAGCCCGTGCTCTGCAACAAGAGTAGCCACCGCAATGAGAAGCCCAAGCACTGCAATGAAGAGTAGCCCCTGCTCGCCACAACTAGAGAAAGCCCGCACCGCAGTGAAGACCCAACGCAGCCAAAAATAAAATAAATAAATTAAAAAAAAAAAAGAGCTTCTTAGAAACCTGAAGCAATCAGCTAGCTAGGGCTTCTCTAAGTGCCCTGACTTTCCCACACTCTGGGACTCTTGGGCGTTGCCACATCTCTTGCAACGAAGACCCAACGCAGCCAAAAATAAAATAAATAAATTAAAAAAAAAAAAGAGCTTCTTAGAAACCTGAAGCAATCAGCTAGTTAGGGCTTCTCTAAGTGCCCTGACTTTCCCACACTCTGGGACTCTTGGGCGTTGCCACATCTCTTGCAACGAAGACCCAACGCAGCCAAAAATAAAATAAATTAATTAAAAAAAAAAAGAGCTTCTTAGAAACCTGAAGCAATCAGCTAGCTGGGACTTCTCTAAGTGCCCTGACTTTCCCACACTCTGGGACTCTTGGGCGTTGCCACATTTGTTGCCAGATTACCCAGCGTCACTCTCTTCCCTGAATGGCAGGTGATATTTTCTCTTGCTTTCTCCTGACTTGTTTCGATGTAATACCTGCAGTGCCAGTCACACAGAGAATCCTTGCTGAATGACAGGTGAAGAGGGGACAGCAAGCAAAACCTCTTTGGGCCTCAGCCTTCCCAGCTGTGAAGTGGGAATAACAGAGGGGGACTTGAGTTGAAAAGGGTGGAAGGACATTGAAGGGTGAACACACTACCCCTTAGCACTGTGGTTGGTTGGAAGTGAAATTAATGTGAAGCCAATCACATTTAAGCCACATTTCCTGAGATAAACCAACAGGGCTCTTCTCAGCAGCCAGCTGAATAGCAAGTTAAAAAAGGGGTGTCAGTTAACATGCTCAAAAAATTTTCCCACACCCTAGAATTACCCCCACTGCTTTCTCATGATTATAATGGACATTTATTGGACATTGGCTACATGGTGAGAAATTCATATGGGACAATTCTAAACAGAAAAAGAAAGCCTATTAAGATGAAACCAAGGAAAAAATGCATGAAATACAGAAAATAGAATGTAGGAGCAGAAAAGAAGAGAGCCCCCATGATGATGGTGACAGAAAACACAAGCATGACAGCTGAGTGCCAGAAATACAGACAGAACAAACTAGTGGTTACCAGTGGGGAGAAGGGAGGGGGGAGGGGCAATATAGGGGTAGGGGACTAAGAGGTACAAACTAATATGCATAAAATAAGCTACAAGGATATACTGTACAACCTGGGGAATATAGCCAATATTTTACAATAACTATAAATGAAGTATAAACCTTAAAAATTGTGAATCACTATATTATACACCTGTAAATTATATAATATTGTACATCAACGCTACTTCAACAACAAAAAAATGTTTTTAAGAAATTTAAGGAGAAAAAATAAAAGCATTACAAATTTGCTCTTTAAAAAAGGAAAAAAAGGGACTTTCCTGGTGGTGCAGTGGTTGAGAGTCCTCCTGCCAATGCAGGGGACACGGGTTTGAGCCCTGGTCCGGGAAGATCCCACATGCCGCGGAGTGGCTGGGCCCGTGTGCCACAACTACTGAAGCCCGCGTGCCACAGCTACTGGGGCCTGCGGGCCTGGAGCCCATGCTCCGCAGCGGGAGGGGCCCGCGTGCTGTGGTGAGGGTTGGCCCCTGCTTGCTGCAACTGGAGGGGGCCTGCGCACAGCAACGAAGACCCAGTGCAGCCAAAAATAAATAAATAAGTAAGAAAAACAATACAGAGCTACCAGCCCAGATTGGAGGGAGTCAGAGGGCTCCAGGAAATTCATCTTCTGGAAGGTGAAATTAATAGAACATCTATGAATATGATATAAATACACACACATATGAATACATGGAGAGGCGATTCGGGCGACTTGTGGTTGAATAGGCAATATGTACATCGAAAACCAAGCAAGCGCAAAACCAGACAATTTTTTCACATCAGAGAAAATTGAAAAGCTGTGCCAGAAGGGAAAAGTAGTTTGGTTTACTACCTAGCTCAACTGTAACAAGTGTTTACAGAGTCACAATAGTGTAAACAGTAGCGCTGATCAAATCACAGTCATCATATAACATTGATGGGAGGGAGGGGAGTGGAAGCGCTGGACGTGTAGGGAGCAGAGAGGTGGGCAAAAATCTCGTTTTCAGTCATGGGAAGTCAATGGGTTAGATCTAAAACTGAGAAGTCGAGATGTAACATTATTATTACAATAATGAATAGTACTTGGAGACGGGGAGACAAGTGCAAGATGATAAACTAAAAGTGATCTCCTCTAGGGGGAGGGTGGTGGTAAGCAACCTCTATGCTTCACAACATGCTTTGTAAACTATGTGACTCTTTAGTCTATCTGCATGTATAACTTAGACAAAAGTGAAAAGTATTTAAAAAGAGAGCCTGTTATCTCACATAGCTCCCCATGAAGTTGTACAACCACCCAGGTAAAGCACTAAGCATTATTCTTCTCACAATAGGGTTCTTGTATACGAAAGACTCTGAATTGGGAGCCCTTGGTGGCCTGTCTTTTCATTTACTTAACAGTGTTTTCTCAAAGAGCAGAAGTTCTTAATTTTGATGACAGCCCACTCAATATTTTCTTCATCATGCTTTTGGTGTTGTATCTGAGAAATTATTGCATAACCCAAGGTCATAAAGATTTTCTCCCTATGTTTTCTTCTGCAGGTTTTATAGTTTTACTTTCTGCATTTATGTCTATGATCCATTTTGAGTTAGTTTTTGCAAATGATGTGGAAGTATGGATCAAGATTCATATTTTTGTATATGGAAGTCCAATTGTTCTGGCATCATTTGTTAAAAAGACTATTATTTCTCCAATGAATTCCCTTTGCACTTTTGTCAACAACTGGCTACGTATGTGTGAATCTATTTCTGCACTGTCCATTGATCTATGTGTGTATCCTTCTGTCAATACCACAATGTCTTCATTACTATAGTGTTGTGGACTGAATGTTTGTGTTCCCTCAAAATTCCTGTGTTGAAGCCCTAACCCCCAATATTGTGGTATCAGGAATTGGGGCCTTTGGGAGGTGATGAGGTCATGAGGGTAGAGCCCTTATGAATGGGATTGGTGCATTTATAAGAAAAGATATGAGAGAGATGATCTTTCTCCCTCTGGCAGGATACAGCAAGAAGGTGGCCATCTACAAACCAGGAAAAGGAATCTCACCAGACACCAAATCTGCCGGTGCCTTGAGTTTGGACTTCCCAGGCTCCAGAACAGTGAGAGATAAGTTTCTGTTGTTTAATCCAGCCAGTTTATGTTATTTTTTTTATAGCAGTCTGAGTGGATTAAGACATGTAGCTTTACAGTAAGTCTCTTTCATTTTTTTAAAACATTTTTTAGCAATAAAGTATTTTTTAATTAAGGTCTTGATTTCAGCCAAAAATTTTGGCTATTGTTGATGATTAGATTTTATAGCTAACTCTTCTGTGCCCTGTCCATAGTCCCAGGGCACTCTCCACTCCACTACATGCCAGTGACATCTACTATAATCCTGCGATACTCTGTCTGCGGGGTTTCAGGGAGCAGCCATCAGCAAATGACAGATTGCAGTTGGAGGATACATACCTTCTCTTCCTCATCCAGGGTAGGAAATTCTAAGGCAAGTTCTATAAAATCTTCCAGAGTTTTCCAACAGGATGAGCCCCAGTTGCCCACAGCAGTAAACTTCTCAGCACTGCACACTTTTTGGTTTCGGTCCATTCCCCATCTCACAAACCCATTCTCTGAAAAATGCTTCTGGATCACTTTCCAAGTAAATTATTTGTCCTCAAATTATTGCCTCCGGGTCTGCTTCCAGGAGAACTCAACCAAAGATATATCCCAGCAGCTAGCTCAGTAACAGGCCTGTGTAGACTGCAATTGTCGTCAGAAGGACGATGACTGCTATACAGTTCGGGAACCTGACATACGGTATGTGTTGAATGAATGAAACAATAAATGATTCATTGAGTGAACCCATGAAGGAAGCGCTATTAGCCACGCTCCAATCCCTCCCTCCCAGTTCATGCTAGTCCTTGGGGACAGTCATCTGTGTCCAGATTTTTAGAGTGTTCCTTTCACACATTTGGAAAAAGTTCTCTGAAATATTCCAACAATCTCTAAGGGGAATGGAGGACCACTTCGCCATGAGGCTGGCTACTTGAGATAGTGGTCTCATGCCAACAAGTTGGTGGTGGGCAGCAGGACTGAAACCTGCCAAATTGGGCCAAAAGATAGAGATTGGGAAACATGGTGAAAACAAGGGAGGATCACATCAACCACACCCTCTCCCTACCCGTCATCTAATGGATGACAAATGTGGCCATCAGATCTCCTCCCATCAGAAATGAGCTTCACAGGTGAATTTCTTCCTGCAGGAGTTTTTCCCTCTCCAGCTCTTCCCAGATGGATCTTTTGAAATTTATGTAAGGTTGGAATGTCCTCGCAAACATCCCCACAATTCTGTTGAGTCTGTGAATATAAACTTGTACAATGTTATGCCATTGAGACTTCACAATTGTTTGTTAATGCAGCACGAAGTACACGATTATGTGTGTGCTTGGATATGTATTTGGTCTCATATAATCATGTATGCAAACTGAAATAAGGTATCCATTTTCAGATATCAGATTGACAAGAGTTTTAAAGTCTGACAATATATTATTAAGCTGTGGGGAAACAGAGACATATTGCTGGCAGAAGGGAAAATCGGTTCACCCACTTGGCAGAATTGCTTGTTGTTTTCCTACAAGAACAACCTAGCCTTGCCAAAAGGAAAAACCTAAAAAGCAATTTGAATTCTAAGTATTGTCAGGGAGGAAGAAATTTTTCTCTACCCTTTCTAGGTTCTTCCGGCTAGTCTATGAATTAAATTGACATGAGGCAGATTAACAGGTGAAAATCAAACAAAAGCTTCATAACACGTATACATGGTAAAGACCCAGGAAAACTGAGTAACTCGCCAGAATGACTGAAGCCCTCACCTTAAATACCATCTTCAGCTAAAGACAAAGGAGGAAGTATGTTGGGGACAGCAATTCGGAATTTCAAAGAGGAGGAAGGCAATTCTTATGGAGATGGAAAACAAATGTTTGGTAAACAAATGTTTGCTGGGCCATACAGAAATAATGGACACATAGAGGAATTTTAAAAAACAGACTTTGCTAGGTTCCTTCCTGTCTACACACCTGGTTCATACTACAGTTTTCTCGGGTGATAGCTCCCTTCCTGGAACAGGTCCTCTATCTACATTTCTTTTATTTATTTTTAAAATTTTATTTATTTACTTATTTAAGTATAGTTGATTTACAATGTTGTGTCAGTTTTGAGTGTGCATCAAAGTAATGATTTAGTTATGCATGTATCTATGTCTGCTCTTTTTCAGATTCTTTTCCTTTATAGGCTATTACAAAATATTGAGTATAGTTCCCTGTGTTATACAGTAGATCCTTGTTGGTTATCTATTTTATATATAGCAGTGTGCAAATGTTAATTCCAAACTCCTAATTTATCCCTCCCCTTCTTTTTCCTTTGGTAACCATAAGTTTGTTTTCTATGTCTGTGGATCTATTTCTGTTTTGTATATACATTCATTTGTATCAATTTTTTAAAGATGTGGTATACATATATATATATATATATATATATATATATATATATATATATATAATGGAACACTACTCAACTATAAAAAAGAATGAAATAATGCCATTTGAAGCAACATGGATGGACCTAGAGATTATCATACTAAGTGAAGTAAGCCAGACAAAGACAAATATCATATGATATTGCTTATATGTGGAATCTAAAAAAAAATGATATCTACATGTCTTTTAGGCAATTAGAGAGAAGGTCAAAGTTTCTTCCTGAGTCTTTTGGGCCTTAAAAATAATCAGCCTAAATTAATCCTCATGCCAAAGAGGCACAATTTGTTGTGGCAAATTTTGCTTGCCTACAGTATATATAGCTTAGGGGAAGAGCATGCCCACTGGTACAAGGATTCATGCTATAGGAGAGAGGCTCTATGTTAACAACCACTTCCAGCTACCAGGGCAGACTCTATGAATCACAGATGCTGGGTATGTAGAGAGAACCATGTGCTTTTATTCATTCTCTGATAAAAACACATTTTCTGTGCTCAGCTCTTTTTTGGTGCCAGGGATACACAAAAGACCAGGCACAAAGGAAATATTCATGGTAGAACCAAAGCTTCAGTTTGGAACGCCCGGTATTACAGGTTTTGTAGGGTTGGACTCCCTGGATCACTCATACCAGGAATCCTCAGCTTTACCACATGGGCAATAATCCATCTGCAGAAAGAACATTTGATCAGAGCTTCCACTGTGGGGCAGCCACCTTACCTCCAGATCCTCCACCTTCAGGGGGACCTCTGGCCATCAAGTTCCAAGACCACTTGGGGCAGGAAAGAAGAGGCACGAGGTGGCAAAATGAAAGGATCCCTGGTCTTGGGGTCAATCCTAGCTATTCACTGACTCAGGATTCTCATCAGGAAAGTCAGGACACTGGCTGGAGGAGTCTTGAGGGGCCCCCAACTCTGGTGGTGCTGCTGGGCTTTAATCACCCAGAACCCAGAGGAGGAAATCAATGCCCATAGCGCTTTATGGATTTCAAAGCCCTGTGTAGGATGTCATACTGATGAATGTGGTCATGTCCATTTTGCAGAGGGAAAAACTGAGGTTCAAAGAGATACAGTCATCCTCCATAATCATACTGTAAACAAGAAGCAGTTTTTATTCCAATTCAAGGTTCCTGTGCCCTGGACCACAGCTGCCTGCTTCTTTTCCAGTCCAAGATGACCTTCCTTCCAGGGCCTTTGGAGGGGTCTGGGAGAAAGCACTGTGCCAGGTAACCCTGTGGGAAACCTTGCCTGGGGCAAGGGTGGTGTTAATTGCAGGTAGGCCTTGCAAAGGCTCTGCCAGAAATAACTAGGCAGGCAGCCCCTCCCCATAGGTCTGGGGTACTGGGATACTGAGGCCAACTGGATCGAAGGACTTTGATCTGAGCTTGGACTTCCTCCTTACCCTCTATGGGGTAAATACATTGCTTGCCTACACAGGACCTTGAAACATTTAGAAACACTTCTGCACTGGCTGCTGTTGACATTCATCTTGGCAGGAGGACCTTCTGCAGTTGCTTGGCACCACAAGACACCTTCCAACCTTCTCCTTAACTGACAGAGCAGGGCTGCAGGTTGTAGTCTGGAAGCTACCTCCTGACCCATCAAAGCTGCTCTCTCTTCCAGGGCTCATGCCAAAAATGTCTGAGATGGGAGCACTGCCCCACGTGACTGGCTGCGTTGCACACTGTTGTTGCCATGCCCAGGTTCCTTCAATACCTTTGATTGTCTCTGTATGGCTATGACCCAGATTAGTGTTTTGCTGCTAAGGACTCACTCTGAGACTTTGCCCAGAGGAAGAACCAAAAATGCCTGGGACTTTATGTGATCTCTCCTCAGCTCCTAGGCAATGTCTGACCAGTATGGGAGTACAAAATCCCTGTTTTTAATGCTTCAAAGATACCTGTGGGATCAGGCTGAGGCTGGGACTTCCTCTGAGATCATGCCATTGCTTGGTTTCTTCCCCTCATGCCCTTACAAGTTTCTCCTGGGTGCTCTTGAGCCCTTGGCTTAAGTTTGCTTCTAGGAGAACACACCTGAGATGTGGACTCTGTGGGGGCTCTTGCTGAAGGACTGGGAGTGGGGATGATGCTGAAGGACAGGGAAGCCTAGCAGAGGGAAAAGGGCAGAGAGCTCCTTCCTGTGGGTCTGGACCAAGTGGAAGATGGATTGGGGACGTTGAAATAAGCCTGGATCTCCTCTTTAGCTGTCATGAGGGAACACACATGTGCCCATACCTGCCCTTGTGGCCCTTGAGGTTATTACCCTGGCACTAACTGTCCTTCTTACATTGGTGAAGCGGATAGAGTCTCCTGCCTTTGCCAGACACTCCTGGGCATTTCCCAGGCTCCGCCTCAACTGAACAAGGCAGAGGTGCAGGTTACAGGAGGTCCTGGTCTCCTCATGCTGCAAAACCCCAGCCCTGGGTCTATGCTTTAGCAAAGAATTCAACCCTTTCCACATCTCAGACCCCAAACGGAGGTCCACACACCTCCTGAAAGAGCAACTGATTCCTCTAGGGTCCCCGCAAGCAGTGCTGGTAGCTGGTGGCATGTGGCACTGACGGACAGATTGTCTAAATGACTGACTGGGTCACCAACTGACTAACCCCCAACTGAAGTGGACACCTAGATCCAGCGGGAACTACTTTTTCTGGGCAGGACCTGCTCTTTGGAATCTGAGATGTCTATAGAATTCCCAAGTGATGCAACAGAGGCCAGGGCAGTGTCTCTTCTCCCTGGGCACTGCCCATCATATGCCACCATTGGTGAGGAACCTGCAGATGGATTATTGCCCATGTGGTGAAGCTGAGGATTACTGGTATGAGTGATCCAGGGAGTCCATTGTCACATCTCCTAATTTTTCTTCAGTTGTCAAATCTCTCTCTGCCCCACTTTTACAAGGATACTTGTGATGACATTTAGGTTCATTCAGATTATACAGGACCATCTTCCCATATCGATAATCAATATCCTTAAATTGACCACATCTGCAAAGTTCCTTTAGCCATATAAGGGAACATTCACAGCTTCCATGGATTAGGATGTGAGCGTCTGTGGGAGCCATTATTCAGCCCATTAGTCATTTCCATTTTGTTTTCTATGAGATGCCTCTCCAGGAGTGTTCCATTCTTTTGCTCCAGTTTTGGGGTTTTCTTTGCCATGATCCTGGCAATTGTTATCTTGGCTCCTTCCCTGTATTACTCCTGGATTTCATCTCTCTCTCTCTCTCTCTCTCTCTGCTGTTACATCCTGCATTTTACTGGAGCACATTCTCCAGTAGATTCCTGAGGAGCGGTACATAGGAAGAAAATATTTTGAGACATTGCACATTGGGAAACATCTGTATTTTACCTTCACACTTGGTTGATATTTTGGCTTAGAATAAGATTATAAATAATTTCACTCAAAATTTTGAGAATATTGCTTTTGTTCTGATTTCCAGTGTTCGTACTGAGAAGTCAAATGCCATCCTGATTCCCCATCCTTTGAATGTGATGTGACTCTCTCTTTCTCACCCATCTCATAGCTTATAGAATCTTCTCTTTATCCTTGATGTTCTGTTTCACAATGATTAGCTTTAATGTAGGTGGTTTTTGTTTTGTTTTGTTTTATGTTTGTGAACTGGGTACTCACTAAGCGTTTCAATTCTGGGATGTTTTATAATTTCTTTAATAATTTTACCACCACCATTTTTGTGATTCCTTTTCAGAAAATTTCATTAGCCAGATTTGATCTTAATGATTAATTCTCTAAATTTCTTATTCTTCCATCTTATTTCCATCTCGCTAACTTGTAATTCTAGTCTCTGAATGGTTTCCTCATATTTATTTTCCCCCACTCTTTTTAGAATTTTTTTTTTTTTTTTTTTTCCGTTACGTGGGCCTCTCACCGTTGCGGCCTCTCCCGTTGTGGAGCACAGGCTCCGGACGCGCAGGCTCAGCGGCCATGGCTCACGGGCCCAGCCGCTCCGCGGTATGTGGGATCCTCCCAGACCGGGGCACGAACCCGTGTCCCCCTCATTGGCAGGCAGACTCAACCACTGCGCCACCAGGGAAGCCCTCTTTTTAGAATTTTTAACCTCATCTGTCATTATTCTTATTCTTTGATTGTCCTTTTTAAAAACTATCATTCATGTTGCAGCAGTATCTCTTCTCCTCTGTTCCTTGCACAACCTCTGGTTCCTCTGGTCTTTTTTTTTTTTTTTTCTTTTTTTTTGCGGTACGCGGGCCTCTCACTGTTGTGGCCTCTCCCGTTGCGGAGCACAGGCTCTGGACGCGCAGGCTCAGTGGCCATGGCTCACGGGCCCAGCCGCTCTGCAGCATGTGGGATCTTCCCGGACCGGGGCACGAACCCGTGTCCCCTGCATCAGGCAGGAGGACTCTCAACCACTGCGCCACCAGGGAAGCCCCCGGGGAGCCCCCTCTGGTCCTTTTTAACTCAATGTTTTTATCTCTTTTGTGTTAGAAGTGTTGTCGATTGCATGGTAAACTTTAGCATCTGCCCTACTTAACAACCTGTACCAAAATTTTGATTGGAAGCTTTGTATGCACGGCAGAGGCTCATAAAATGGTAAGCTTCACTATAGGAAAACTGGATCACAAGTCAGTTTTTAAAGTTTAGAATCTCCTGTCTCCTGCAGGGGCGTTAGAGGTATAGCAAGGATAGTAAGGGTCAGGGAGAGTGATGTCCTAGGAGATTAACTGCCCCATACACAGACAATCAAAAAAATCCAATTTGACTTCCTGCCTAAAACTAAGTTCCCCTAATTCCTGAGTCTTTTCAGATTCTGTAGGAAGACTTAGCTTTCTTCCCATTGTTGTCTCCCTGTATAGAAAATAAGGTTTGACCTTCTTCCTATTGGTGAAGTTAATTCCTATTCTTCTCTCCACATTTCTTTTTAAACATCACATGCCAGGGCCTCCCTGGTGGCGCAGTGGTTGAGAGTCCGCCTGCCGATGCAGGGGATACGGGTTTGTGCCCCGGTCTGGGAGGATCCCATATGCCGCGGAGCGGCTGGGCCCGTGAGCCATGGCCGCTGAGCCTGTGCGTCCGGAGCCTGTGCTCCGCAACGGGAGAGGCCACAGCAGTGAGAGGCCCGCGTACAGCAAAAAAAAAAAAAAAAAAAAAAAAAAAAAAAAAAAAAAAAAAAAAAAAAAAAAAAAAACATCACATGCCAAGAACTGAATTAATCATAATCCTTAGTTTGTGACCCACTATCATAGGTTCCATGCATGCTCAAATATAAAACTACACCACAGATTAAAGATACACGAAATATTCTACACACAGTAAATGTAATATTATAACTGAGCCAAGATTGAATGTTTATCATAAAAATAAATGTAAATGGATCAAGCTCATCTATTAGAAAAGCATTTTTAGATTGGCTCACAAAACAAAACCTAACTTCATATTGTATAAGAGATGTCTTTTTTTTTTTTTTTTTTTCTTTTTGCGGTATGCGGGCCTCTCACTGTTGTGGCCTCTCCCGTTGCGGAGCACAGGCTCCGGATGCGCAGGCCCAGCGGCCATGGCTCATGGGCCCAGCCGCTCCGCGGCATATGGGATCCTCCCAGACCAGGGCACGAACCCGTATCCCCTGCATCGGCAGGCGGACTCTCAACCACTGCGCCACCAGGGAGGCCCTAAGAGATGTCTTTTAAAAAGTGATTTAGAAAGTCTACAAATAAAGGGATAGGTAAGGATATAACAGATGGAGGTGGATGTTGTGATCTCAGTATCAGACAGGGTAAAATTCAGGAATAAAAGGATTATTTGAAGTAAAGAAGACACATACTAGCAGACACAATTAACAAAGAAGAATATCAGTTGTTAATATCCATGCAAGAAATAAAACAAGCACCTTAATAAAACAGAAACCATTGCAAGTGCAAGAAGAAGTAGAAACACTCTAAAAATAAGAACTCAAATATACACTCACATCAAGACAGTAAAGATGCAGAAGTTCTAAACAACATAATTAATTAGGTAATCTTATAGATATACATTGCATTTTGAACACTGGTAACAGAAACTATACCTGCTTCTCAAGCACCTGTGAAACTGAATAAAGGAAACCTCATTTTAAATGGAGTCAGGAGGCCAGAAGGGGGAAGCCCCCACACGCTCCCACTAGAGGTCAATTATACACCTCAACAGGAAGAGATGGTTGATTCCTAGCAAGAAGGTGTCTCTACTTTATTACCCCAGCAAGAGGAAAGTAGATTTCTCCTTGCCCAGCAACAAGCCCAGCCAGTGGGAACCCTCACAACTCAGCCAATGGGAAGCCACCACACGCTGAACTCTAGCTTTCCTCCAAAGGACTTTCCTTTAAAGCACCCATACCTAACCTCCTCCTTTTTCTCTATAAAGTAACGTTCCTCTCCTTTGTTTGCTGGACTTGCCTGTAGTTTTTGTTATAGCATGCTTGTCCTGAATTGCAGTTCTCTGCTATTCCTGAATTCATTCATTTTACTGGTAAAATAACTGACTGCTTCCAACACACAGAACATTCATAAATATTTACTATATACTAGGTCACAGAGAAATCTCCCGGGCTTCCCTGGTGGTGCAGTGGTTAAGAATCCGCCTGCCAATGCAGGGGACACAGGTTTGAGCCCTGGTCTGGGAAGATCCCACATGCCACGGAGCAACTAAGCCCATGTGCCACAACGACTGAACGTGTGCTCTAGAGCCCACATGCCACAACTACTGAAGCCCGCATGCCTAGAGCCCGTGCTCCGCAATAAGAGAAGCCACCGCAATGAGAAGCCAGCGCACCGCAATGAAGAGTAGCCCCCGCTCACCACAACTGGAGAAAGCCCGCGCGCAGCAGCGAAGATCCAATGCAGCCAAAAATAAATAAAATAAATAATTTTTTTTTAAAAAGAAAGAATCTCTTGTAAGTTTCATAAAGTAGAAACAATATTCTCTAGTAGCAATGCAATGTCATGAGAGAGTAATAATTTTTAAAAATTTCTTCCTAGAAATTTAGAAACTCTCTGTAAATCAACTGTTGGGTCAAAGATGAGATACGAATTTCTAACAATTACTGATAGTGAAAACGCTGTGTATTAGAATCTAAGTGATGAGCTAAGCAGTAATCAGAGGAAAATTCATAGTTTTAAAGATGAATAGCAAAAAAATTGAAAGGGTGAAAATAAATGAAATAAACATCAAGCTCAAAAGCTTAAAAGGAACACAAAAGTAAACCACAGTGAAACAAATTAAAAACACTGATAAAAACAAAAGCAGAAAATAATGTTAGAAATCCCCAAAGTGTAGTAGAATTAATAAATAAAATGTTATCTTCAGAAAAAGAAATCCATAAAAATAAATAAATGACCAGCTAATCTAATCAATAAGTATGAAAACACAAATACACAAAATAAGAAATGGCAAGGGAAAATAATTATCAAACAAAAAATTTCTAGAATCATGAGAGATTTGCACAGAATTTGCACAGCAGGTAGATATATAATTTTAGATGAAATAAATAATTTCCTAGGAAAGTATCATTTACCAAATTTTACCCCGATAGAAATAGAAAGTGAAAACAGACCAATTTCTATACAGGAAATAGACAGTATTGAAAAACTATTCCATATGTTTCCACAAAGGCTGCTCTACAAGCCTTCAAAGACACATAATTCCAATATTGTTTAAATGATTCCAAAGTGTAGAAAAAATAATTTTCCAATTCTTTTTATGAAGTAGCTATAAACTTGACACCCAAACTTGCCAAAAATTACATAAAAAAGAAAACTATAGATTAACTTCACTAATGAATATTAATTCAAAAATCCAAAATTAAATTTAGTAAGCAGAATACAAAATATATTTTAAAAATAATTCATCATGACCAAATAAATACAAGATGGTTAAATATTAGGAATTCTTTAATATAATTTATTATATAAATATATCTAAGGAGGAAAAAAATGATAGAATTTATTCTCATAGATGTTGAAAAGAACTGCAGAAAAGTAAACATTCATTTATTATTGTTAAAAACCATATGTGCATTTGATAAACTAAAAAATGCACTAACACCTTCTTAATAGAGAATCTCAAAGGCTTTTCCATTAAGATTAAGAAGAAGGTGAGGATGTTCACTAACTTCACTACTATTTCATATTGTATTGGAAGAAATAGCCAATGTATTGCATAGGATTTTAAAAATTAGAAATAAAATTATCGTTGTAGATAACATGATCATGTGTCTATAAAAGCCAAGAGATTCCATGTTAAATCTAATGTGTATAAATGATAAAATCATTTAATAATATTTTATATTAGCATCAAAAATCATTGATGTTCTTACACATAAACAAGAAGTTAGAAGATTTAATGTAAGAGAATGTCCCATTTACAATATAACAAAAAACTTAAACACTAGAAATAAATGCCATGGGAAATTATCAAAATTTTAAAATATTTCTCAAAGACTCAAAAGTAGACTTAAATGGGAAGACATCCCTTGTCGTTGGATGGAGTGATTACAGCATAATAAAAATGTCAAATTTCTTCATTAATATAATGTCAGTAAAGTACCAATAATTTTTGAGGAGTTGATTCTAAACTTCATATAAAAGTAGGAAACCCCTAAAAAAGAAAATCATCAAAAAGACTAGCCTTACCATATGTTAGAAGACACTATAATGCCCCTATAGTTAAAACACTGTGGTATCGGTATATGAATAGAAAACTACACATTGAAACTACACTGTTTCCTGCCTGCCAGACGGGCAAAAATTCAAAAGCTTGACAACAAACTCCATCAACAAGGCTATGAAGAAATAGTCTTTCTCAGACATAGCCGGTAGGAATCCAAAATAGTGCAGTTCCTGGGGATGGGAACTGAGCAATGTTTAACAAAATTACATGTTTTTATCCTTTCAACAGTCTAACTTCTAGGAATCTACCCTGAAAACATATGTCAACTATCACACTAACATAATTTGTAACGTCATTTATAATGGCAAAGGATTGCTTATCTGTGCAGGACAAGGAAATGGGATGAATAAACTGTGATATATCCACACAATAGAATATTTGGGCACTATAAATGAGGAAGTTCTCTAAGAGGTGAGATGGAGTAATTGTCAGTTATATTGTTTAGTGACAGCGATGTATAAAGTAAGATATCCTTCATGTAAGAAACAAATCCAAATAAGAATATATATATATATATATATATATATATATATATATATTTATTTATAATGAAAATATAAGAAAGATAAACCAGAAAGGAATAAAATTGTTACCTATAAGGGTTGGGTGGAAGTGGAGTGAAGGATAGAGATGGGAAAAGACTTCTATGACTGTATCTTTTTATGTAATTTTGATTTTCCCTCCAGCTTGAGGTATAATTGACATAAAACATTGTGTAAGTTTAAGGTGTACAATGTGATAATTTGATACTCTTATATACTGTAAAATGCTTACCACAACAAGGTTAGTTAGCACATTCTTTATCTCACATAAGTACCATTTTATTGTAATTTTTACCATTTTATTACAGTGAGAACCATAAAGCTCTACTTTCATAGCAACTTTCAAGTGTACAATACAGTTTTGTTAACTGTAATAACCATGCTGTACATCGATCCCTGAAAATTACTCATCTTTTGGGTGTAACTTATTCATCTTCTGATGGGAAGTTTGTACTCTTTCACCATCGCCCATTTCCCCCACCACTCAGCCTCTGGCAACCACCATTCTAAGCTCTGTTTCTGTGAGTTCGATGTTTTCAGATCCCACGTTTAAGTGAGATATTTGTCTTTCTTTGTCTGACTTATTTTACTTAACATAATGCCCTCTAGGTCCATCCATGTTGTTACACATGGCAAAATTTCCTTCTTTCTTTTTTTATGGCTGGACAATATTCCATTCATGTATGTGTACCACTTCTTCATCCATTCATCTGTCAGTGAATATTTAGGTTGTTTTCGTGTCTTGGCTACTGCGAATGTTGCTGCAATGAACATGGGAGTGCAGATATGTTTTCTAGATAGTGATTTTATCTCCTTTGGATATATACCCAGAAGTGAGATTGCTGGATCATATGGTAGTTCTGTTTTTAATTTTTTGAAGAACCTCCGTATTGTTTTTCATAGTGACTGCACCAATTTACATTGCTGCCAACAGTGCATGAGGGTTCCCTTTTCTCAACAACACTTGTTATTTCTTGTCTTTTTATGATGGCCATTCTAACAGATGTGAGGCAATATCTCATTGTGGCTTTGATTTGCATTTCCATGATGATTAGTGATGTTGAGTTCCTTTTCATGTACTTGCCATTTGTATGTCTTCTTTGGAAAAAAAGACTATTCAAGTCCTCTGTCCATTTTTTAATTGGATGGTTTGTTTTTATTTTTGCTATTGATTATATGAATTCTTTATAGATTTTGGATATTAGCCCCCATATCAGATATACGATGTGAAAATATTTTCTTCCATCCCATAAGTTACCTTTTCATTTTGTCGATTGTTGATTTTGCTGTGCAGCTTTTTAGTTTGATGTCGTCCCACTTACTGATTTTTGCTTCGGTTGCTCTGATTTCGGTGCTGTATCCAAAAAATCATTGCCAAGAGTGATGTCAAGGAGCGTTTTCTCTCTGTTTTTTCCTAGTAGCTTAATGATTTCAGGTCTTATGTGTAAGTCCTAACTCCATTTCAAACTAATTTCTGTGAGTGGTGTAGATAGCGGTTCAATTTCTTTCTTTTGCGTGTGGATATCCAGTTTTCCCAGCGCCATTTATTGAAAAGACTATCCTCTACCCACTGAGCATTCTTGGCTCCCCGGTCAAACATGAACGGACCCTATACGTGAGGGTCCATTTCTCGGCTTTCATTCAACTGTGTCAGAGATGTACTGTCACCCGCCCGAGGTGATATGTCACTCAGAGGCAAAGCTGACATTCAGACCTAGGTCTCGTGAGCCCTGAGCCAGGGCTGCTTCTCCAAGCTTCTCCAGGCCCTCTCCCTCTCCTGGGGCCTAGGTGAGAGGTCAGGCATAGAAGCCCTGCCAATGCGGTCCTCGGAGGTTTTGTGCCCAGAAGACAGCGGGAGATGGTGTTGAAGAGCAGAGGTTCTGCTGAGGCAGCCCCCCTGCCACAGAGGGCAGAGCTCCAGGGGATTCAGGCCACATTGCGGGAGAGTGATGGCAGGTGGGTCGGAGATCTGAGCCTGGCCGTCTTCTTACTTCCTTAGGGACAACACACCACTTCCTATCCTTGCCCCTGTAGCAACGCCGAGCATCATTTTTGCGAGCTTGGGGGGTTGGGCATCTTCCAAGTGCCTTTCACCACTGAACACTTCCCAGGCTTCACCTCACCTTCAGAGAGCAGGTCCAGAGCTTGAGACCCTCCTGCTGTCCAGAACCAGAGCCCGCACAGCCTTACCCTGCTCCACGGAAGCCAGCTGCCCCCAGCTCGCAAACGGAGGCCTAAACATCTCATGAAGGCAGGCCCGATTCCTTTAATCCAGTGCGCCCCCTGCTGGACTGACTGGTGGCTGATCTCCAGTCAGGCTGACGGTTGGTTCCACTATCTGACCAAGCGACCCAGTAAGATTTACAAAGTTGGCAGTGGCAAAGACCCGGCTAGCCCTTGTCCCCAGCCAGATCGAGAGGGAGCCCCCATCGGCATCCCAAGACCCTCTAGAGGCCCCGTGTCTCAGTCTTTGCGCCTTCCTTGCAGATACAACCCTCTCATAGGTTTAGAACATCTGTAGGATTCCTGCTCTTCATGCAGCCTGCGAGGGCAGCATTTCTTCTTCTCCTAACACTGGTGTTCCTCCTGGCACAGCGGGGGCTGATGGACTTTGGCCCCAGTAGGGGGTTATGGTGGGTGCAGGGTAGGTTTCAGCTTTCTCTTCTTCAAGAGAAACAACACAGACAAGGAAGGAGGTGGATTTGATAAGGGTCCAAGAGACCATCTTCCCAGGAGGGTGACAGGAGTCCCCAGAAACCAAAGGAAGGCTGTAGGGGAGCAGTCATGACCCAGAGGTGGGCAAGGGGTGGGTGCTAAGGACAGCCTGACAAGGGGCCATGAGACATCGCTGGCTCATGAGGGGATGTGCAGCGCTCCCATTCAGGTGTTCCTGGCCCAGAGAAAGATACAGACACACGGAACAAAGTATGACAGAAAGAGGAGAAAATAAAGCATACACATAAAAACGTGACAAAAATCGAGAGAGAGAGAAGGACAGGCAGACAGAGAAAGAGAGAGAGACAGCAAGATGGTAATGAACCAGAAATGAAAAGAAAGGCAGACAGATCCAGAGGGTAAATGAGATGAAAAGCAAGAGAACAAAGGAGATGTGGAGAATGAGAGGGGGATGAAGTATAAGAGAGAGACAAGGAGGTGGAGAGACACACACATACAGAGAATGTGGCAGACAGAGCCGTGTAGCCAAAGGGTCATTTCAGGTGGTCCAGACACACTCCCAGATGAAGTCCTCCCAGAGAACTTGGTCCCTATTTGTCAGGGTCTTCTTTCCTGGGATGCCCAATGGAAGGACTGGATTGAGCCCCACCCGAGGAAAGAAAGAGGAGCTCACCCCCAAGCTAGCCAGACGCCCCTCCTTCTCTGCCCTTTCCGAGAGACATGGCACTCCTGGTAGGTGACTTTAGTTCAAACACTCTTTCAGCCAGGCCGACACTTTCTTAATATTGCGCTATATTCTGAGCCTCTCCCTCCCAAACCCTCCGTCCTCCCTCCTCCGTCACTAGGAGTCAGCCCTGCATCTGGTCTGATGACCGTCCTCAACTCCTTGTCACCCATTTACCTCTCACAGGCCTTTTCCCCCGATACACTCTTGGGGATCTAATCTTATTCTGACATTTGCCTTCCAGAGGACCCAAGCTCACTCACTCACCTATTTGTTTTGGTTTGAATTGTTCAGGCAATGAAGGGAAAGGAAGCAGAGAGGCAGAAGAAGATTAGGAAAAGAAAGAACATTTTTTTTTTTACAGATGTTACTATCAAATGAAGAGGGTAATTGGAATCCATTAGACACCATTAAAAAGAGTGAGGTCCCCATTTTATTTATTTATTTATTTTTCCCATTCTATTTAAATGACAATATTCATCATACACCCAAAATTTTATCACTTGCCTCATGAAAACTATATATCAACTTAAAACATTCTAGGAAATAAGCAGTTCTTCAAAAATGTAAGATGCATGTGTCAAAGAAAAATACATGTTTTTGAAGACCACTCTCCAAGACCTGAAATTCCTGTGTGATCCGGAATCAAGACAGAATCACATAGCAGAAAGTGAGGAAATGCATGACTAGATAACACTTCATTATTAGGTAGTTAAGGGTCTTAAACCCCAAACTAAGATTCAAGGTTGCTAAGCAGGGCCTCAGACAGGATTTCCTTTTCCTGATTTATGATGGCCTAAATTTTAGACCCTGAAGTAGCCTAGAACTAAGGCCATGTCCTGCTCCATTTCCAACCCCAAAGTCCTGAACCTAGTCCTAGGTCATACCACTGCCACAAGTGGAAAGGCCCACAGCAGCTGAACCGGAGACAATGTAGCAAAGAGACTTGCCCTTCAGCCTCAGGATAAGACTGTACACCTTTCATAGTGTCCAAACACAGAAACCATGACTCAAAAATGCCCTTGGAATTTAATGAACAGAGAATCTGAGTGTCAGGAGACATTAAAAACCTATCAGAGGGCGCAGTGGTTGAGAATCTTCCTGCTAATGCAGGGGACACGGGTTCGAGCCCTGGTCTGGGAGGATCCCACATGCCACGGAGCAACTGGGCCCGTGAGCCACAACTACTGAGCCTGCGCATCTGGAGCCTGTGCTCCGCAACAAGAGAGGCCGCAATAGTGAGAGGCCCGTGCACCGCAATGAAGAGTGGCCCCCGCTTGCCACAACTAGAGAAAGCCCCCGCACAGAAACGAAGACCCAACACAGCAAAAATAAATAAATTAATTAATAAACTCCTACCCCCAACATCTTAAAAAAAAAAAAAAAACCTATCAGAAAAACAGAAGGCAGGAACTGATCAAGACTAAATGTGAAACAGTAGCCCCATTCTTTTTTACAAGCCCTAAAGGGTCCCCCACCAAAGGCTGAAGACAGAGAAAGGGGGCAGGGGAGAAGAGAGAGACTCAGGAGTCATAGATTTTCATGTAGTTTTAAATACATAACACCTTATTTCTTTGTGTCATTTTCATATGAAGAAGCATTTAACTCTTGATAAAAGGAAGTCCTGGGAATGAGGTAAGCCGGGAAGAACTGGAGCTCAGTTATCCACGTCTGAGATTGGGCTCCCCAGCACCTTCTCAAGCCTGGTGAAGGAGCGGTTTCTACCTGGGGAGAGGAGAGAGAAGCAGATCCAGGAAGATGCAAACCGCGGGGGGAACACGGATTGAGTCCCAAGACCACTGTGGTCTGAATCCTGCCAGGTACTCTCCTCCCAAGGGTGCTAAGATGTGCTTCCGAGGAATCAGGGTTCAGGAATTCTAGGTGAGCCATGCTGAAGAATTATAATCTCAGAATCCCTTACCTCACCGTTAAATGTGAAGAGGGAAGTGCTTTCTTATTATGAGCTGTTAGAAAAAACAATGGCCATGGAAAACAGTCATGATAAAAATTCACTAACAGTTGAGACGCTTAGAGGTAATCTTATCCAAACCTCCTCATCAATTCACAGAAGAATGAGGCCCATGACACGAAAAAAAATTGTATTTTCTGAGGAAGGAGGTCTGCTGGGCCTCTTTCTTTACTGTCCTTGAGGCAAGGTTCAGGGCAGATCTCAATTTAAAAGCTCTTATATCTCAACGATTTCTAAGGGCGCTGAGAGTCCTTCATTCCCTCTGGGACACCTGGTTCTTCTGGAACGTTTCAGGGGCAAAATGAAGCGGGGTAGATGGGGCTTCTCACCTCAGTCCAAAGTCGGCCACGGCTCCGTACACTGACGCCTGCAGTTGTAGACACAACACCTCTTGGACCCACTGCAGCCTCTATCGCGCCGGCACAGAGGTAAGAGAAGAAAGGGCAGGAAAGAAAAAAATCTGGGCAATAGCCAGGTTTCCAGATAGCTGGGGGGAAAAACGCCACAGGGTGAGGTGGGGACACCAGGGCATCAGCGCCAGCTTGTCCCACGGCTTCCTCGGAGGAGGAAGCGTCCCCCCTCCCCCCGCCCAACCACACCTAGGACCGCCACGCCCTCCACGCACCCTTGCGGAATCCAGGCTGTGCCATGTGGAGAAAGAGCAGGAGGAAGACCCCAGTGGGCGCCGGGAGGCTGCTCAGCTTCATGATGCGAGAAAAGCGTGTGGGTGAACGTGGAGGCTAGATCTCGGTTGATATCGACGCTGGCAGGCAACCGCCAGCAGGGGGAGCTGTAGTTCCTAGGGCCCAGGGTCAAAAGCGCCTGAATTTGACCAGGAGATATCAGCTCTCTCACCCTTGAAAAAGGCACTGTAATAACCTCTGCGGCATAACTTCTGAAAGCCCACAAGTCCTCACTCTTCTTCAGGGAGTGGCAGGGCTGGCCTGGCTCTTAATAATTCTTGCTTTATGCAGTGGATTCGGAAGCAATAGGAGGGAATTGTCTTTGCCAGAGCATTTATCAGGTCGGACAAACTCCCCCCTTCTCACTTTGTATCCAGGACAATTAAACCCCAACCCCAAAAAACAAAAACAAAACAAGACAAAACCCCAACCCTCCCAACAGATTTCAGAAATGCGTACATTTGAAGAGTTTACTTTGAACAAATTAACTTTTGGAACCCACCCAGGTACAAAGACAAGGCCAGATAGTAAGCTATTAGCAAAATAATATGGAGAATATCGTGCATTGGGCACTGCGTAAGTTTAAGTCGTCTAATGAATGTTTTCTACTTTAATGCCTGCCTTTATGTCTCCATTACTTTTTATAAACTTTGTTTGTTACTAAGGTCAAAAGTCTAACTTGAGGTCATTTCAGAATGTGAACCCCAGGCCAAATAACCCTTCTAACTCTTTCCACACTCCTGTAAAAGTGTGTGTTGTTCCCACTTGCTTGGTGGCAAAGAGAGTATCTATCTTAAGCAGTGGTGAGAAACAGAGCTATGGATGCACATAGGGGAGCTGGTACCCAGGGGGAGGCAGAGAGATGCTGAGGAAAAGGATGACTCCCTAGCAGAGCAACTCCGTCTGCCAACTTCTCACCTGCCTTTCTCTCTCTCTCTCTCTCTCTTTCTTTCCTTCTTTTTTTTTTTTTTTTTTTTTTTTTCTTTTTGCGGTATGCGGGCTTCTCACTGTTGTGGCCTCTCCCGTTGCGGAGCACAGGCTCCGGATGCGCAGGCCCAGCGGCCATGGCTCACGGGCCCAGCCGCTCCGCGGCATATGGGATCCTCCCAGACCGGGGCACGAACCCGTATCCCCTGCATCGGCAGGCGGACTCTCAACCACTGCGCCACCAGGGAGGCCCTCTTTCCTTCTTTAAAGAAGATTTTATTAGAGATATTTGCTGCAAATTTAGGCATTTTACAATAAGAACAATAGATCTCATTCAACTGGTTTTCCACAGCACTGCACATGTCCTTTTAAAAAATTTAGAGTTGTGCTCCAAATGAAAGTTCTTTTTTTATTGAGGTAAATCTGTTATATAGCAAACTTTAAATTTTTGGCATTATATAAATTATAATTTGATATTTGTATACAGCACAAAGGGATCACCAGCATAAGTCTAGTTACCATTCATCACTATACAATTGATCCGCTTCACCCATTTCACCCTCCCCGCAACCAGCTTCCCCTCTGGTAACCACTGATCTGTTCGCTCCATCTATGCGTTTGTTCTTGTTTTGTTTGTTTGTTCATTTGTTTTGTTATTTAGATTCCACATATTAGTGAGATCATATGGTATTTGTCATTCTCCTGTTTATTACACTTAGCGTAATACACTCTAGTTCCATCCATGTTGTCACAAATGCAAGATTTCATTCTCCCACGTCCTTATCAAGGATTATATCTCCCCAGGAGGTATAAGCTGCCAATATATCTCAAACCCCCCCGGCCCCCAGCTCTACGTTTCAGGACCTAAATTCCAGCTGAGTGTGGCCAAGAGATAGGGGGCTCCATTCTTCCACCCCAACCCCACTTGTAGGGTTGAGGCTCTACCCCACAGACTGAAGGTCAAGAATGCTGAGGCCACAGCAGCCCTTGGAATGGCTTATTCGTAGGGTGGAGTTTTCATGCCAGGAAATGAATGTCTGTAAGACCAGAGGCTACTGCCCATGCACAGAACCCTGGACATGTAAAACAGGGGTGTCACCTCCAGAGAAGTGAACTGCTATCTCCATCACAGCTCCATAGACATAGCTCAGAGATTTTGCCCAGGTTAAGAGGCAGTCTTTAACAACAGAAAGCTCTAAAGCTCTCCCCAAAGGAACCCACTTTTTTTGGAACAGAGTGTGGGAAAGTTCAAGCTGGAAGGTACTCTTAAAAACAATGGAGAGGGGCTTCCCTGGTGGCACAGTGGTTAAGAGTCCGCCTGCCAATGCAGGGGACATGGGTTTGAGCCCTGGTCCAGGAAGATCCACATGCCGTGGAGCAACTAAGCCAGTGGCCACAACTACTGAGCCTGCACTCTAGAGCCCGCAAGCCACAAGTACTGAGCCCATGCGCCATAACTATTGAAGGCCGCGTGACTAGAGCCCGTGCTTCGCAACAAGAGAAGCCACCGCAATGAGAAGCCCACACACCGCAAAGAAAAGTAGCCCCCGCTCGTAACTAGAGAAAGCCCGCATGCAGCAACGAAGACCCAACACAGCCAAAAATAAACAAATATAATAAATAAATTTATTTTAAAAATTAACAAACAGTGGAGATTTTGGTGGTAAGCAATTAGGAGGAAGCTGCCGCTCCATGAGAGCAAAAAACTCAACTACAGGCTAACTAGTTTACCTTTAAGTCAGATTTGAAGGTAACTCCCAGACAGATTCACAGAAAAATAAAACTAAGAAGAACCTCCTAGGTGCAGCAAAATGGATGGACCTAGAGATTATCATACTAAGTGAAGTAAGTCAGAGAGAGAAAGATAAATACCATATGATATCACTTATACGTGCAATCTAAAATATGACACAAATGAACTTATTTACAAAACAGAAACAGACTCACAGATATAGAGCACAGACTTGTGGTTGTCAAGGGGGAGGGGGGTGGGGGAGGGATGGATTGGGAGTTTGGGATTAGCAGATGCAAACTATTGTATATAGGGTGGATAAAGAAGTTCCTATTGTATAGCGCAGGGAACTATATTCAATATCCTGTGATAAACCATAATGGAAAAGCATATGAAAAAGAATGTGTGTGTATGTATATATATATATAAAAAACTGAATCACTTTGCTCTACAGCAGAAATTAACACAACATTGTAAGTCAACTATACTTCAATAAAATAAATTTTAAAAAAAGAGCCTCCTGTGGTCAGAGCAAACCTCAAAGACAAACCTCAAAACCTACCTCTGCAAAGGGGCCCAAATAATTGGAAAAGACTGTGTAGCAATTTACGCCACAGGGAATTTTTGGAAAAAAACAGAGCCATTCGCCTGCAATTTAGTGGAGCCTAAAAACTGAGTGTGATGCTGACAGTCACACAGCTTAACCGGAAGATCAGGAAAGATGGCTGAGGAGACTGTCTGATGATAACTTTCCTAAAGTAACAGTTACGGTTTGGTACGTGGGAAAGGACTTAAGCTTGTTGGAAATTTTCCAGCGTTTGAGCATGTTTAGTGCTTCGAGAGATCCAATGTTCTGGGGTAATGGGATTAGGATAGATCAGTGGCTCTCAATCAGGATGATTTTGCGCCCCTGAGGACATTGGGCAGTGCCTGGGGACAGTTTGCCATAAGTTGGGGGGATGATCTTTCTAATATGTAGAGCTCAGGAATGCTGCCAGACATCCTACAATCCACAGGAAAGCCCTGATTCCCACAAGTGGTAATAGTGTCAAAGGTAAGAAATCCTGGGTTAGATATATTGGGCCAGTATTTGTGTTCATCAAGGACAATTCCTTTGGGGAAACTGAAGGAAGAAAAGACATAATTGAGTGTTGAAAGCAGCAGCATCAAGCAGATTTTGGTCAGCTGTCCTTCTGTGTCCCGACCTTTATGAAATGTTGGTTCTTTCAGGAGATTTTCTGCTCACAATACCTAAAGGTGTCCTAATGCATAGATTCTAGATTCTCAGCAGGAGAACTTCAGCTCTTGGCTTTATTTTAAAGGTCCAGTTTTTTCATCAGACATTTGATTTGAGTTTTAGTGTTCTTACGTTTCAGAGCCCATTGATCATCTCAGTAACATGTTTGAAATCATATTAATACATTTATTTTTTAATTGAGGTGTAATTGACATATAGCATTATATTAGCTTCAGGTGTACAACATAATGATTCAGTATTTGTATACACTTCGAAATGATCACAACAATAAGTCCAATGACTGATTTCAACGCCACCAAAATTGTCATAAAAATATATCAACTGAAATAGAACATACAGTAATGGTGAGGGAATACACACAACATAATGGAAGAAAAAAGAAACTCAATGCTTATGGGAATTTATAAATGATAAAGGCAGAATTCCCCGTCACCAGAGACACGTTAGATAACTCAGTAAATGATATCGAGACAGATTATCAGCAGTTCAGGGGGAAATCCTGGATTTCTGTCTCATGCATTATCTCCAAATAGGCTTTAGCTGATCAAGGATGTAAACATAAAACTTGAACTATAAAACTATTCAAAGAATATGTAACCGAAGTTTTGTACACTATTGATTTGGGGATGATTTTCTGAAAGCAAATTGATACAGATAACCACATACAAATGAAAAACTTTTGTAGGACAAAATCCATCCTACAGTAGGAAAAATAATTAGAAATTGGAAAACTATGAGTAAATACATACAATAGGAATATATATTCCATAATATATAGAAAGATCATTTACAATACAATAAAGAAAACAGATCACCTAATAGAAACATGAACACAGACCAGGAATATATGGATGGCAGAAAAAGTAATGCAAGTGGCGCATACATATAAGTGGCATATATATATATATATAACTGCACCTATAATTAAAGAAATGAAAACTAAAGTAAACACAATTCCTATTTTTTTCCCCATGAGATTGGTTTCCCACTGTTGATTTGGGGCAAGTTCCATCCACCATTGGTCTCTGTCTCAGTTATTGTAAAATGGGTGGCTTGAGCTCTTAAGACCCACCTTGCTTGAGAAAGACTCCAAGACTCTAAGCAAAGGTCTCTGCTTGGTAAGGAGTAAATTGGCAAAAGAAGAGCAGAGAGATCATTGAGAGGCCACCAAAATGAGGCAGGACACTCATGACAATGGCTAACTTGGCAAATTGTGGAGCATCAGTTCATAGTTGACTTCTTCTCATCTTCTCCCCAAATCTACATTATCTTTGATTCTATACTTTGGCTTGAGAAATTCTGTTCCCCTGGAGTTCCTGCCATGAACATGATGCCTGGTTCAGGTCAGATGAAAAGATCATAAAGTCTTTCTTTGAAAGGTTACTCATCCTCCTACCTTATTCAATATCCTACGGAAAGAGAAAAAAACATTATATCAGGACAGGTAGTTCTCGGCCCAGCTCTGTCCTTGACCCCGTGTGTAAACTTCAATGGTGCCCCTAGACTTCATTTTTCTCATCTTCGAGATGAGGGTGTTTGTCTGGATCATGTCCAAGGGGATTTCCAACTCCAAATTCAATGGAAGGTTGTGGCTCAGAGATTCTGGGACGAGCTGAGAAGCACCAGGTGTCTGTGCATGACCCTTGTCACACTGGACTCCCTGGGGCAGACGCTCAGGGCTGGCTAGAACAGAGTCTCCTCATCCAAGGAGGTTCTGGACAAGGAGAGCCTAAGAAGTGGCCAAAGAATGTTCAAAAATTATCAGTGACCCCAGGGTGCACACAAAGCCTGTAGATATGACATCAGGGCTTCATCTCAGCAAAAAGCTCCTCAGCTGGGGAACACTATGTCTCTGGCAGGAGTGTGGTAGCAGTTGAGCTGTTTCCAATTAACCACATGTTTTCTGGCTGCACTGCCCATTCTGGGAACTTCAGTGAGCATCTCTTGATGATTTCACTAATATCATGCAGCCCCAGAAGTTCTCACCTTTCCCGTGATCCGTGTTCTCTCCTCACCATGACATGCAGAGTGTGATGAGGCGGTAGGTGGTTTAGAGAAGATTGGAGCCCTCCAATCCCCTTTCCTTTTAACAGCTGGTTAAACTACAGGCCAGAAGCTGGGACCAGAACACAGAACGAAGAGGAGGCTGCAGAGCAGCGGCTCCCATGCTCACAGTGGGAATGAGAATGCTTTAGACAACTTTCATGTCTTGACTTCTAAGCATACACACACCCTTCCTATAATGAGGGAGTATCGGACCAGGTCAGTCTTGGGAGTGGGAGGCTGAGGCCACATCCCCCGTGGAAGCTGGAAAGTCCAGATGCCTGTTCCCTCTTCCTTCTTTTCAGCCACCACATATGCAGGAGTGCTTGTTTTAAGAACCCAAGCACAAATGCCATCATGGATGTGAGGACTAGTGATTGTTAGAAGCAGACACAGAGAAAGGAAGAAGCGAGGATTTCTCCTGGCAGCCAATGGCTGCAGCATCTTACTTCCAGGGAGAGAAGCGCAATGGATGTCCAAGGCTTTGGCAATGTTGGCTGGACAAGATGTGACATCATTCTGACCGGAGGCAGCGGCGGGGTGCTCTAGGATGATTCAGGCGGAAACAACTCTGGGACAAGTATTATTGAAGAATTAGTGCCTTAGTATCTAAAAACACTCAGCTGCAGACTAGGGAAGACCAAGTTCCATCTAGTGTGGAAAAGCTGGGAAGATAACCTGGGATTAAAATAGGGGCAGAAAAATGATTCAGGTCCATTAAAAGCGACCTTGTGAAAGAAATGACTGCTCATAGAGAAACTGATAGAAGAGGTGTCTTGCTGTCTGGTCCGATAAGAGAAGGCACTTTCCCAGGGACATTTCCATGGTGACTAGGGAGTGTAGCCTTCTGTTTCAGAGGTGGCAACATTTGTGCTGTTCTCCTTGTAACAGCCAATGTGAAAAGTCTCTGGAGTTTCATGGAGGGTATTTGACATTTGCTGACTGCCCACTACATTTTGGAACCTCCCTTTTGAGTTCATATTTGACCGTTGATGGACATTCTGGCTTCCCATTGTAAAGAGTCACTTTCCTTCACTCTGATACCTTGGGCTGCGCTAAGATGCTTGGCAAATATGATGCTCCCACCTGACACTTAGATCTCCACTGAGTGACCCAAAGCAGCAAGGACCAAGGGGCAGCCTTTCCCAGGGCAATGCAGTATTGTCATCCACAGCAGCACCCAACCAGGGGCATTGGTGGCTGTGGTGAGTGTCCAGGACCACAGCAGAGGTGACCACATCACACAGTTGTTGAGCTGTTGTTGGCTGTGATCACGCTGCCTGGACACTCATTCTCACAATGCCCTGAGCCTGAATCCTGATAATTCCATGAGCCACGTTTTGCAGATTGCATTCTCAGGGGAACAGGAGCTGAGACAGAGCTAGGAACGCAAGTTTCATGGCAAAGTAACACCTGTGAAAGGGAAGGAGTGGAAGCAGGACTAGGTACCGGGAACATCACTGTGCTGACCTGACCTCATCCCTGCCAGCCCATTGGGGAAGCTCTGGAGCAAGGATTTTCCATTAGAGAGGTCCTCCCTTAGGCAGAAAAGGAGAGACCCTTGAACCACAGCCTTACTCTGTCCCTGGCCAGGGGTCCCCTGGGTATCGTGTGACCTCAGCTCAATTACCAGGTTGTGGCTGAGAAACACTTGCTGTCCGTGATCAGCTAACACACTCTTCGAAGCTGGGTGGAGAGTTGCTTCTTGAAGGGGGTCTGAGCTGCACATCTCCTTCTGCTGCGGGGATTCACATCTCCATACACATTTGGCAACAGCTCTGGTGGGCTTTCTTCCTCCAGGAAACCATAGAGGATGAAGGTCAGTGGGGCAAACTACAGCCCCAGCCACTGCGATTGGTGTCAGGGCTGCAACTGCTCGTCATCATCACCCCCCTTCTCGTCACCCCATTCTAGTCTCTTTGTCCTCAGCTACCATCAGCGCGACTCTCCGTGGCTTACCTGGTGGTGTGACCCAAACCCTCATTCCTGAGCATCACCACACCCTTCTCAGGCCACGGTGGTGGCACTTGTCCATTCACGGTCATATAGGGAAGGTACTACCAAGATACTGTGCTTTTCCTCTGTGCATCTTCACTGCTCTCCTCCAGTTCTGCCTGGCCTATCCTCTCTGAGATGTAGCTCAAGTTTAGAAAAATTCTGTCTTATTTTTTTGGCAGATCAGCTACTTAAAGGGTCTGTATTCTAAATATCATGAACTTTGTTTGCAGCCCCAATTAGTAAAACTGAAACATTATTCACCATGAGCCTTGAAAATAACAGCTCGATTGTGTTTCAGGGAAGATAGAAACTCACCCAAACAGCAACCACGTGGGTGTCGCCCAGCTGCCTCATCCCTCTCGCAGACTCCTCGTCCTCAGGACCATGGGACCAGGAGAGCAGCCAAAAGGGTGAGAAAAGAAGCCAGTCTGCAAAGTAGTCTCAGGATCATTTTTTTTCTCATACCATGGTGCTTTCCACCATTATACTTAATTATATTTATTTCTGCTTCCTTCCATTTTATTTTTTCTTCCTTTTTAAATCTAGGTTAAGTAGCTCATGGTTTCACTATTTTGTAATTTTTTTAAATAGGATTTTGATTTATTAATTAGATTTACTGTCTTCCTATTCTTGACTTTAGAAATTTTATGATTTTATCTTTATCATTATTTTCCTTAAGTTGTCCTTTGTTTTACTCTGTCCTTTTTTAGTTCTTTATGTTAAATTCCAGATTTTTCAATGTTTCATTTTTATTATTCATATATATAAATGTTATATATATGAAACCTTGCCATTTGTGACAACATGGATGAATCTTGAGGACACTATGCTAGGTGAAATAAGTCAGAGAAAGACAAATACTATATAAACTCCCACGTTTATAGCAGCATTTGTCACAATAGCCAAGGAATGGAAACAACCTGAGTGCCCATAACAGATGAATGGATAAAGAAGATGTGGTGTATGTAAATACATGTATACAATGGCATATTATTCAGCCATGAAAAAGAAGGAAAGCCTGCCATTTACAACAACGTGGATAGACCCTGAACACATTATGCTAAGTGAGAAAAGTCAGACAGAGAAAGATGAGTATTGTATGATATCGCTTATATATGGAATCTAAAAAAACCAAACTCATATAAACAGACAGCAAATTGGTGGTTACTAAGGTATAGGGGGGATAAGAGAGATGTTATTTAAGGGTACAAACTTGTAAAGAGTAGTAAATAAATCCTAAAGATCTAATGCACAATAGAGTGAATATATACAAAAATATTGTATTATAATCGTCAAACTTGCTAAGAGACTAGAACTTAATTATTCCATCCACTAAAAAAATAAGATAATTATGTAACATGATGGAGGTGCTAATTATCACTACAATGGCAATCATATTTCAATATATGTGTAACAAATTAACATGTGGCACACCTTAAATTTACACAGTGTTATATGTCAAATATATTTCAATTTTGCTAATCAAAACTACAGTGAGGTACCACCTCACACCAGTCAGAATGGCCATGATTAAAAATTCTACAAATAATAAATGTTGGAGAGGGTGTGGAGAAAAGGGAACCCTCTTTACACTGTTGGTGGGAATGTAGATCAGTAAAACCACTATGGAAAACAGTATGGAGGTTCCTCAAAAACCCATAACTGGAGTTGCCATATGATCCAGCAATCCCACTCCTGACATGTACCCAGACAAAACTATAATTCAAAAAGATACGTGAACCCCTATATTCATAGCAGCACTATTTACAATAGCCAAGGCAATAGAAACAAGCTAAATGTCCATTGACAGGTGAATGGATAAAAGAAGATGTGGTATATATATGTACAATGGAATATTACTCAGCCATAAAAAAGAATGAAATTTGCAGCAACATGGATGGAGATTATCACACTAAGTGAGCTAAGTCAGAAAGAGAAAG
Source organism: Mesoplodon mirus (assembly GCF_964341445.2). Lineage (NCBI taxonomy): Eukaryota > Metazoa > Chordata > Mammalia > Artiodactyla > Ziphiidae > Mesoplodon > Mesoplodon mirus. The sequence continues at coordinate 15,403,396 of NC_138991.1, forward strand.
ACAAATATCGTATGATATCACTTGTATGTGGAATCTAAAATATGACACTAATTAACATATCTATGAAACAGACTCACAGACATAGAGACTTGTGGTTGCCAAGGGGGAGGGCGGTGGGGGTGGAATGAATTGGGAGTTTGGGATTAGCAGATGCAAACTATTATATATAGCGTGGATAAACAACAAGGTCTTATTGTATAGCACAGGGAACTATAGTCAATATCCTGTGATAAACCATAATGGAAAAGAATATGAAAAAGAATATATATAGCTGAGTATAACTGAGTCACTTTGCTGTATAGCAGAAATTAACACAACATTGTAAATCATCTATACTTCAATAAGTTTTTAAATAAATAAAATAAATTGAAAAGGAAGGGCTGTGACAAAGCAATTAAACGTATCAAAACAGCTAAATAAAAAAGGCAACAAGTGCATGAAAAGGCAGTTCACAGAGGGGAAAAAAGTGTTAACACCTGAATCGATATGAAAGATGTACCATCTCATTGATCATAAAACACCAGTTCAAAAAGCATTTTGTTTCCACTGCATTTTACTGAAACATATTTAGTTCGCTAAAAACTTTGGATAATTCTTTCCCTTCTCTGGGCTTCAGTTTTATCAACTGTAAAATGAGGGAGCTGGAGAGATTGTTGCCAAGGGTTCCATCAGTCCCTTCCACAATGAAAGAGGCTGAAAGATTCTATCAGAGCCATTTTTCTGAATATTGTGAGATAAAAGTAGATAACACAGGGAGTTGAGACCATTGGAAAGGAAGAATAAGTGGTTGAAGACCCCATTGAGAATAACTGCCTTGACATTGAGAATAACTGCCTTGACATTGAGAAGTGCTGACTTGACAGATTCGTAGAGGATCATCTTGGCCAAATTGCTTCCATATGAACCAACTTCCCCATTAATTGTACTTTTCCATCGACGCATTTCCTTGTACTGTTCCATCACTCAAGAATATCGATCTCATCTTAGGGACCACCCTTCAAGATCCAAATCGTGTGAAACCATCAACGTGACCTTATTAAGAAGTTAGCTCTACATCTTGGTTTTGGACGTGGCATGGCGGGGGAGCACTCTGTGACTTTGGGAAGCCCTTCATCATCCTCTCTGGGCCTCAGATTTTTCATGTTCAATGTAAAGAAGTGGTTCATGATAATGTCAGAGTGTACTGTTTGTTCTAACTAGATGGAAGGCTGTGTGATCAGGGAATTGCCAAGAGCTGATAACCAGTGGGTGCATGTTTTTGCCTCCTAGGACTGGCACCCCTGAGAAGGATGACACATATGCCCAGTGGGAAGAGAGTGTCGTGTCCTTGTTCCTGTTCTAGATAGGGCATAAGAAGTACTTAGAGTTCTCTGTAAACTTTGCAGTGACTGCTCAGTTGTTCTGTCCCCGGGACTGAGCATGAAACCTCAGAGGTGGGCAGAGGGCTCCCAGCCTCAGAGGGGCGCTCAAGTTTGGTGGATGTTGGATCCAGTGGGCGGAGGTAGGGAGCAGGAATATGAATCCTTCCACTGGCACTGAATGTTTGATGTCTGTTCTTCTCACCAAGCCACTGTGAGTAGCTCAAAGGGCTTTTTGTGTGTGTGTGACCTTAATAGTGCCTGGAAGTAACAAATCAACTTTCTTACCCTCCCCCTGACTTCCTCTCCAGAGTTACTCACATGGTCAGATATGCCTGTTTTAGGTTCTAGGTCATTTGTGGAGTTTTAGTGCAAAGGGTTAAAAAACCTCCATGTGCTCTGGCCTTCTCTTTTACAGATGGTGTCAGTGAGGTTCAGAGAGCATGTGGAACTTTTCTGAGTCTAAGTGGATCAGAACAGAGGTCTGGGTGATGACACAGTATTGCCTGCTTCTGAAGTCCGGAAGGGAATCAGAGAACAGGGGGTACCTGGATGGAATGTGAGGCTGGATGTCTGAATGGGGATGAAAAGACTCTCTTCCCTGCCCAGGTACAGGCTCCCAGGTGAGCAGAACCTGGCCCAAATGGGGACATGGGACCAATGGATACCTGGTCCAAAGTCATGTCTCCCAAAATGGGCCCCTTATCATGCCATGAACCCCTTATTTCTTTGAATTAATAACTCCCCTTGACACTATAAATGATTAAAAATACTAGTGGGCTCCAGCTGCCAGGAGACAAATGTTTAGGCATCAGTTGGAATGAGAGAAATTTACATTTGTAACAATTTGATCAAAATAGCCAGTTCCATGGGAAGGTAGAATGAACACTGGTCTAGGAAACAGGGAACCAGATCTTGGTGGCCCTGATTTGCTGAGTGAAATTGTGAAAGGCATTTCTTCCTAAATTTCTCCCCATAAAATTGATATAAAAAATTGATATAAAATGATGAAAAATCTGAAAGTGAAATTAAGAAAACACTCCTATTTACCACTGCAACAAAAAGAGTAAAATATCTAGGAATAAACCTACCTAAGCAGACAGAAGACCTGCATGCAGAAAACTATAAGACACTGATGAAAGAAATTAAAGATGATACAAATAGATGGAGAGATATACCATGTTCTTGGATTGGAAGAATCAACATTGTGAAAATGACTCTACTACCCAAAGCAATCTACAGATTCAGTGCAATCACTATTAAACTACCACTGGCATTTTTCACAGAACTAGAACAAAAAATTTCACAATTTGTATGGAAACACAAAAGACCCTGAATAGCCAAAGCAATCTTGAGAAAGAAAAATGGAGCTGGAGGAATCAGGCTCCCTGACTTCAGACTATACTACAAAGCTACAGTAATCAAGACAGTATGGTACTGGCACAGAAACAGAAATATAGATCAATGGAACAGGATAGAAAGCCCAGAGATAAACCCACACACATATGGTCACCTTATCTTTGATAAAGGAGGTAAGAATATACAGTGGAGAAAAGACAGTCTCTTCAATAAGTGGTGCTGGGAAAACTGGACAGCTACATGTAAAAGAATGAAATTAGAATACTCCCTAACACCATACACAAAAATAAACTCAAAATGGATTAAAGACCTAAATGGAACACCAGACACTATCAAACTCTTAGAGGAAAACATAGGCAGAACACTCTATGACATAAATCACAGCAAGATCCTTTTTGACCCACCTCCTGGAGAAATGGAAATAAAAACAAAAATAAACAAATGGGACCTAATGAAACTTAAAAGCTTTTGCACAGCAAAGGAAACCATAAACAAGACCAAAAGACAACCCTCAGAATGGGAGAAAATATTTTCAAATGAAGCAACTGACAAAGGATTAATCTCCAAACATACAAGTAACTCATGCAGCTCAATATCAAAAAAAACCAAACAACCCAATCCAAAAATGGGCAGAAGACCTAAATAGAAATTTCTCCAAAGAAGATATACAGATTGCCAACAAACACATGAAAGAATGTTCAACATCATTAATCATTAGAGAAATGCAAATCAAAACTACAATGAGATATCATCTCACACTGGTCAGAATGGCCATCATCAAAAAATCTACAAACAATAAATGATGGAGAGGGTGTGGAGAAAAGGGAACCTTCTTGCACTGTTGGTGGGAATGTAAACTGATACAGCCACTATGGAGAATAGTAACTAAAAAACTAAAAATAGAACTACCATACGACCCAGCAATCCCACTCCTGGGCATATACCCTGAGAAAACCATAATTCAAAAAGAGTCATGTACCAAAATGTCCATTGCAGCTCTATTTACAATAGCCAGGACATGGAAGCCACCTAAGTGTCCATCGAGAGATGAATGGATAAAGAAGATGTGGCACATATATACAATGGAATATTACTCAGCCATAAAAAGAAACGAAATTGAGTTATTTGTAGTGAGGTGGATGAACCTAGAGTCTGTCATACAGAGTGAAATAAGTCAGAAAGAGAAAGACAAATACCGTATGCTAACACATATATATGGAATCTAAAAAAAAAAAAAAAAGAAAAAAAAAGGTCAGAAGAACCTAGGGGCAAGACAGGAATAAAGACGCAGACCTACTAGAAAATGGACTTCAGGATACGGGGTGGAGGAAGGGTAAGCTGGGACAAAGTGAGAGAGTGGCATGGACATATATACACTACCAAATGTAAAATAGATAGCTAGTGGGAAGCAGCCGCATAGCACAGGGAGATCAGCTCGGTGCTTTGTGACCACCTAGCGGAGTGGGATAGGGAGGGTGGGAGGGAGGGAGTTGCAAGAGGGAAGAGATATGGGGACATATGTATATGTATAACTGATTCACTTTGTTATAAAGCAGAAACTAACACACCATTGTAAAGCAATTATACTCCAATAAAGATGTTAAAAAGAGGGGGGGAGTACATCTACCCACAGACTTTTCTTTGTCCCTAACCCCTTGCTTGGATTGTTTTGTAAATCCGGTGCCAAAATCACCAAGGGAGGCTGTGGAGGGGCAAAAGTATTTTATCCTTGAAAGTTGCTATGAAAGTAGAGCTTTAATGTTTTCATCATAACAACAGCAAAAACAAAATGGTAATTACATGAGGTAAAGGATTTGTTAACTATTCTTATTGTGGTAAATATTTTGCAGGGTATACATGTATCAAATCACCACATTGTACACCTTAAACATTCATGTTATATGTCAATTTTTATCTCATTAAAGGTGGGGGGAGGGGGGCTTCCGTTGTGGTGCCGTGGTTAAGAATCTGGCTGCCAATGCAGGGGACACGGGTTCAAGCCCTGGTCTAGGAAGATCCCACATGCCACGGAGAAATTAAGCCCGTGCGCCACAACTACTGAGCCTGTGCTCTAGACCCTGCGAGCCACAACTACTGAAGTCCGCACGTCACAGCTACTGAGCCCACGCACAGCAACTACTGAAGCCCACACGCCTAGAGCCCATGCTCTGCAACAAGAGAAGGCACCACAATGAGAAGCCCACGCACTGCAACGAAGAGTATCCCCCGTTCGCCACAACTAGAGGAAGCCTGTGTGCAGCAAGGAAGACCCAACGCAGCCCAAAATAAATAAATAAATTTATTTATTTTAAAATAATAATAAGTAAATAAAGCTGGGGGAAAAGAGACAAGATCGAAGGGGTAAATACTGCTATCTTCACCATACAGAATCTTCACATTCCGGAACATGTTAATTATTTATTCAAGACTTTTTAATGTACTACATGAATGCTTGTTTACATTTCTTTTTTAAAGTTCTGCCTCTCTCATTAAGTTTATTTGTTGAGCTGTTTAATTGTGTTGATATTGTAAGTGGGAATTCTTTTCCATTCCATTTTCTGATTATTGCTAGTTTATAATAAGAATAGGATTTATGGGAATTCCCTGGCAGTCCAGTGGTTAGGACTCAGTGCTTTCACTGCCGTGGGCCAGGGTTCAATCCCTGGTTGGGGAACTAAGATCTTATGAGCCACATGGCGCAGCCAAAAAAATTAAAAATTAAAAATAAAAATAGGATTTAGTTTAATTTTTAAATAGGATTTATCATCACATACTCACTGTGTGTCTTTGGGTGATTAAGTGAAGCTTTCATGGCTTCAATCTCTTAACAAAATTAAAGATGTGTATACTACCCATCTGAGAGAGTTCTAACGAAAAATAAATAAGACAATACGTATAAGATATTTAGTACAGGATCTGGAACAGAGAAAACACTAAAACACAGAAACTGTTTTTACCACCAATGGTGTATTATGTGTTTGTCAGGCCAGAAGTTTAGCCACTGCTCTCACCTGTGCTCCAAGATGCACAGTGCAGTCCATCCCCTGGAGAATGAGAGGGAAACCCTGGCTTGTAGGCCCCTGGGAGGGACCAACAGGCAGCGGGCTCTCTGTTCTCTCACCCCCAACAAAGCCTCTGCTCCCCCCCTCCCCTCTAGCAGGAGCCCAACACACACACAGAAGGAAGAGGTGTTTCAGGGCCATAATGTCAGGGCTGAACTGACATTCATTATTATACTTCCAGAATAATTTCATTCAACCCCCCTCAGAATGAGTAGACAACTGAGGCTCAGGGATTTGTCTGAGGTCGTCCAACAATTGGGGAGGAGGCTGGGGCTAGAACTCAGGTCTCCTGACACCCAAGCCTGTGCTCTGCCCACCTCACCCCAAATGCTCCTCCCCCTGCGGCTTTGACCTTCCCTGAGAACTTCATTGCACAAGGACCGTGGGGCAGCTGAGCCAACAGCAGAGCCACGAGGTCGTCCAAGTTTGCCCAACATCCACCCTCCTGCTGTCTTCACTCCTCGAGTCTGCTCTACCCCAACTTGTACGTCTCCGGAGAACATGATTCAGCAATCACAAGAAAGGATCACGGACTCGGTGTGTCTTGCGTCCTCATTCACATCTTAAAATAGAGAGTTGGGAGAGGATATTGCTTAACCCAAAGGAATTATGTGTTATTGGAGGCATCTCAGGCATGAATAAGAGAAATGCTTCATGAGCAGGGATTTCCCAGCATGTGTTTCTATGGCTTCTTGGGAGGACATAGATCCCTGGGAAACTGAAAGGAAAAGGAGGGAGATTTAGCCACAAGGGTTGGCTAGTCACACTGACAGAGCTGATCATAGCCAGGTCAGAAGTAGGGGTCAACTGGGAAGGTTTTGGGTTTTATTTCCCCAGTCCAAGGCCAAAGGCAAAATGTCTGGGTTTCCATTTCCTGGTGAAATAGAGGCTGCAGTTCTTGGGTTGATTATTGGATTTCTACAGTGAACCCTAAGAATGGGCCTTTCGTTCCTGCCCCACCTCTCCTTCACACATCAGTAACATCTTCCGTGGGTCCCTCTCCACTCACCAGTGGGGACTGGAAGTCCCAACTCCACACCCATCTCCCCAGAGCTTCCAGGAGCCCAGAAGTCATAGGAGCCAGAAACAAATGGAGTAGAAATTGGTCTTTTATTGGAAAGTCCATGAGAGAGGCATCCCAGGTTTGGGCACCCTGGATGAAAGGAAGAATGGGCAGTGTGGGAGAGGGTGGTGCTACAGGCACCAGGATCTGCATCCCTGGGGACTTCACAGGTGCAGCAAGAACAGACTCCACCTGGTAGGAGAAAAGAGAATCAGAGATGTGATTCAGCAGGTCAAAGACTCAGAGGCAGTGGGAGGCAGGACCAAGTCCACTTGTCATCCCTCTCAGGACGAGACTCCTCAGTCTCTCCATCACCTCCCCATGTCCTCTCCCCCACCAACCTAGGATCAGTCTCCACCGCTCAGCCTTTCTGTGCCTTCACAGGTCACCTCTTCCTCCACCCAGTTCTCACCTCACCGGGGATTCAGACAGACGTTCCCGCAATAGCCCACACAGCACTTCTTGGCTCCCCAGCAATCAGCATCTCTCAAACATTTGTTACGGGGATTTAACAAGCTGCACTGGATCAGAATCCTGGGGCAGAAGCCACGCTTAGTGAGGAATGGGACTTTGACTGGATCTTGTTCTTTGACTGGATCTTGTCCTTTGACTGGATCTTGTCCTTTGACTGGATCTTGACCTTTGACTGGATCTTGTCCTTTGACTGGATCTTGACCTTTGACTGGATCTTGTCCTTTGACTGGATCTTGTCCTTTGATCAGAACATTGCCTTTCATAGTGCCTTGACCTTTAGGACAACAAAGAAATATCCCCACATTTAGAACAGTGTATCTGCTTTAATTATCTAGTCTTTCCTCCAGGTCCAGCCACTGTTAACTGCAGTGTCCCTCAAAATGTGACTTGAGATAGGGGAGGGTCACCAGGGCTAGCTTTGGTCTGTGCTCTTGGAAGGCTGGGACCAGGGTTCCTCGAGTGTCCATTTCTTCCCCTCACCCTCCATTCTGGGTCCTAGGGCCCTCACGAGGATATGTCAGACTGAAGTGTCTTTCAGAGGTGGTAAGGTCACTTTGGCATCTTTGAGGAAACTTAATGGAAGGGAAAGGAGCCGTGAGACACTTACCAGGAGACCTGGGTTCCATCCTGGCTCTGGAGATTGTCTTGACAAATCCTCACCCCTCCCTAGGTCTCAATGTCCTCCTTTGGAAAATAGGGGTCTTCAAACTACATGATTTCTGAGGCCCTGTTGGTTCTTAACCTTCTCTTAGAGGACTGATGACAGGTGATTTTACGGGGCAGACAGGCAGGGGACAGACCCCACAACCAGGGACCAGATTCCTGGGGCCCCTCACTTCATTGAACGTTCTGTCCAAGTATCAACACTTGAGGCCAAGGTCATGTAACAACACTCCTTCCACAAACAGCCCTGATATCTCAGTCCTGGGGTGGAAAGCATGTAGAGTCTAGTAGGCAACTTCCTACTTCTCTGGATACGCTGGAAACCTACTGTCCAGGCTGAAGAGTGGGCTCTAGCCCTGCCTGCTGCCTTGGAAGACCCCCTGTCAGTACCCAGGCTGCCCCCAACATCCTCTCCTCAACCCAACCCAGCCCCACCCAGGCCACTTCCCCATTCACCTTTTACGACAGCTGCCTGTGCCACCAGCGTCCCAAGGACAAGAAGTACCACCACTGGGATCAAGAAGTTTCTGGACTTCATGTTGTCAGGAAGGTGAATGGCTAAGAGCTGAGCCCAAACCTATTTTTATGCAGCTCCAGCTTGGCCTGGCGCCAAAGGTGGCTCTGTGGTTTCACAAGGGACAAGGCGTACATTTTCTTAGTTCTACCAGGAAATATCCACCTCCATCCTGGGAAGGACCTTGAGCCTTTCCCCAAGGATTATTCACAGGGAGAAATGGCAGTTACTGTTGCATCATCTCTGATAGCCCCAAGAGTTACCTCACTTTCTTACAAAGAAGCAGGGCTGGCTGGCCCTTGGCCACCATTATAGCCAAATTCTTCATACTTAGAATAGAAAGAATATGGAGCCCAAAGAAGAGAAGGAATCACCCATGGTCATTTAACAAGTCAGTGGTAGGTCTGGTGTTCAGTTTTCATAGCCAAGGTGTTCCCCCAGTTACTCCCTGTTCCTGCAAGACCCACCTACCCTAACAGTTTACCCCTCCCAGCATCAAGCTGGGCTTTTCTTTCATTCTCCCCTAACCCCAAGAAAAACTCTCAAAGGCATGTTTGCCTTGGACGTCTAAATATACTTTTCCATTTCACAGGTAGTCTCTGAAATGCTCCAAGAAAGTAACAGGGAAGGTGGAATTTGACATCTGGAATGGCATGATGCCCTTGAAATCACAGTCAGAAGAGAGAAAACACCCATAAAATAAAAGGAAGAAAATATAAATCATCTATAAGGTGGACATCTACAGTGCATACATCCAACATGGCTTCCTCCTTCTTAGAACAGCATGCTGTTTCTTCTGAAGAACTCTTGTTTCTTTGTACCATCAATTTAGGAATCTAATGGGACTGCTGATCATGAAAGCCTGACACCCAGTCACAAGAGGGTGTGTGTGTGTGTGTGTGTGTGTGAGCCTAGGAACTCCAGAAGCTATGGTTCCAGTCTGGGAGTAGGTTAACTGTGTGAGAAAAAGGAAACTAATTCACTTAGAAAATTAGAGAAATGATGGTGAGAGAGGATTTGGAAGACACAAGCCAGCCCTTCATTCCCCTTTTGCTTGAGAGCAGCTCTTCCCACACCCTTCCCCTAGTTCAGTTACGACCCAATAAATTGGCTTTCTGCCTAAGCTAGTCTGAGAAGGTATTTTGTCATTGCTACCATAGTTCAGAGTAATAAAAGTGAATACCCAGAAGTTGGGTGTTGTCAGGGACAGAACCTGAAGTGTGGAAATGACAGTTGAGTTCTGAGTGAGATAGGGATTAAAGCAAACTAATTATTTTATAGTAAACCAGTTGTTTAAATCTTCACCTTTGTCTCTTCGGATTCAGACCACTTGCCCACCAATGCTGAAACACTAAGGAGATATAAACAAATGTCAGAACATTAGATTCTGCAGGCTACTTTAAAAAAAAAAAGCTCACTGAAAAGTAAGCTATACAAACAAAAGAATTTTGTAGAACATACCTATATTCTTTAAAGAATAAGCATTAAAATGGAAGCCTGTACTCACCTGCCAGGTGAAAAAGGAGACTATTTACTCTACAGCCTATTACCCTATTAGCTTTTACTCCTATCCAATTTCTTCCCTCTCCATTCTCCACAGAGGTAACACTTTCTTGGATTTCCTAATTTTCTGTTAATTCAAGCATCTTGCTCATTTCTAATTGGGTTGTCTATCTTTTTCTTGTTGATCTGTAGAGAAAAGAAACTCTCACACATTACTAGTGAGAGTATATATTCATGCAACCTATTTGAAAGTAAATTTGGATCAGCTAGTAAAATTGAACATGAGCAAAATCGTTTAGATTTCTATCAATCTGATGGGTGAGAAGTGATACATTGTTGAAGTTTTTAGTTAGCATTTCTCTATCATGAATTATTTCAAGCATTTCTTCATATTTTAAAAGCCACTTATATTTCTTTACCTGAAAACTTCATTTCTTTGGCTCATTTTCCTCTATAGTCATTAACCTTTTTCTTCTCAATTTCTAAGCACTCTTTATATATTATAGAGAAAGGTCCTTTGTCTGTGATACGGTTTATAAATAAAATTTTTTTTAAACACTGAAGTCTTTTATTCTGTTTCCCTCAGATCCTAAGAGTTTCCTTTACATTTGTTACCCCCTAGATGAAGTCTATTAGCAAACTGCATGCATATTTACATCAGTCAAGAAGTTTGAGCAGATACTTCCAACAAAGCATGTAATATGTGAATTAGATATTTTGAATGTTGGAAGAATTAAAGAATCAATCAGCTACTGGACGTAATTTGTGCGGATTCTGAAGTATTTCTATACAACTTTGCTTCTAACAGAAAAGGGAAAACCCTAACTCTGAGTTTGGCTTCTTATTGTGCAGAAAGATTTGAGGACCAAGTTTCAGACGTGGTAGGGTCACTCACCCTCATATCTAGTGAGTTCCATATATGAAAAGGCTTTCCTTTTGTTTTACAAGTAGCTCCTTATTGAAGGCTAGCCTTTCACCATTGAGAAATTAGGGTTTAGGTATTAATCTAAGCAACACTGAGGTTAATTGCATCACCTCCATCCACAGGGGTCTAGCACCCAGGGAAGCCAAGAGTGAGAATAGGGTGAGCCCAGGACACACATGTTAGCAGAGACAGTGCAGCATGATGAGGTGTGCATCCAACACCCTAAGTGTGCTTTGGTTACCAGAATATTTGACACACCCACAAATTAAGTAGCAAAACATTTTAATCCATTAAATCTAAAAATAACAGAGACATTTTATATCCGGTGCCACCTCCTCAAAAGTCTACTGCAGATTAGACAGCCAGACTGCAAATTACAAAACCAGACATTAAAGTTGAAGATGCGGGGCCTCCCTGGTGGCGCAGCGGTTGAGAGTCCGCCTGCCGATGCAGGGGATACGGGTTCGTGCCCCGGTCTGGGAGGATCCCATATGCCGCGGAGCGGCTGGGCCCGTGAGCCATGGCCGCTGACCCTGTGCGTCCGGAGCCTGTGCTCCGCAACGGGAGAGGCCACAACAGTGAGAGGCCCGCGTACAGCAAAAAAGAAAAAAAAAAAAAGTTGAAGATGCAGTTTGGGACAAGACCATCATGGGGAGATTTTCCCCCTCTTTGCTCAAAAACATAAGTTGTCAGCTCAAAAATCCTCAGACAGAAAAAGAAAGCTTTCTCTCTATATAACCTCTTTATTTTAAATCTGTTTGTAATGTTTGAAGGCAAAACAGATAATCAGAAAACCAACCTCCCAAGCAAGTACAAGGATCTGAGCTGGACTCCTGGGACTAAAGACTGGTTTAGTTCTATTTCTACCAACACTGTGATGTGAGGTACCATGGTTCTTGTTTTCGTTACAAGAGGTGTTAAGAATGAATGCCCACACACAATTAATAATAGCTTATCTAGCACATAACTCTGCAGCACAGTACCAACAACAGGAGTATTGTAAAGCAGGGTGGAGAAGAAAGTAGACATTAATACAACTTAAGGTTTCCTTTGTTTCTTCCCCTCTTTTTACAAGGAGAATTCAGCTCAGAAACAAAACTCCAGAATGCCCGTACTGTCCTTTGGCCCACCAGGCCCAGAGAGCCTCAGGCTTTAGTGATGTATCCTTCTCAGATGAGGAAATCGTAGATTTCCCATGTTTTGTTCACGTCTATCTTGATGAGTGTTCTTGCCTGTACCAGTCTCAAGCCTCCTTGCTTGTTACATTCGTTCAGTAGAGCAGATTTGCATTCTAAATAGGCTCCTGGGACCAACCTCACCATCTGACAGAGCTCCTTTTCTTTTTCATTCAACTTCTCTGTGCCAGGGAGGCCAGTGAGGTTCAAGGGCGGTGCACTTTGTCTACGTGAATTCGAAGCCATTGGTACGGAAGGACTCAGGCCAGAATCAATGTCAGCCTGCCGGCAGAGCCACTGCTGGCAGGCGCTACTGTCCTGGATGTACTGGAGAAGCTCTGAGAGCATAGGGCATTTGAGACGTTCCTCTTCTGGTCTTTCTGAGGTGATCCTAGGTTCTGGCACTACGAAAATTGGTAATGCCTGCTGTCCTGTATTTCTGGAGCCTATTGATTTCCCTTCGGAGTTCGAATTCCAATGCATGGCTTTCAATGAACTTGTCATGCCCCACTGGCGCCACTATCCTTGCAAATCACCTCATTGTTTCATAAAGGTCTTGGACTTGCTTGGGATACCACCGTTCCATTAACTGAAACTTTCTAAGGTTGATTAATCTATGGTCTCTTATAATTTTTTTTCTCCTTTTTCTCTCCTTTAACCTAGAATGATAGATATCCACAACAACCATCTTCAGAGTGTGTAAAATGTCCGAGTCATCTTCAACAAAATCAATGTCTCTCAAGTCCCATTCTGCATAATTGTCAGACTCCTCATTGAAATCTGCTTGAGCTGGCATGTATCCTGCCAGGTCCCGAGAAAGCAAGGAGTCAAAGGTAGGTTGGGGAGGGTCATCTGTAGAGTGAAATGGAATGGCTGTGTCAGCAGTTTTTGACTCCTCTGCTTGCTTCAGGTTTAGCAGGGTAGATGCAAACAGATGGCTATTGAAGAAATGCTTCATGTAGTGCTTCTCACACTCCTCCTTGGTCTTGGTGCATACTTGATTGGCTACATCCTATCAATTTCCAAAGCCACAGTCCATCACAGCTTCTAAAATGGCCACTTCTTGAGCAGTCCAGCTGGGGTCAAGAACAGGAAAACCTGAGGTCATTATTTCATAAGTATGATTACTTTGATGTTTCTTGTACTCAAATCCTCGAGTGAAACATGCTAAAGGAACTCAAACGGTCCATTTCCCAGTTGGCAAAGACTGCTGCTTTTATCTTCCTCAGTGTAGGGCTCTTTCAAGGAGATTTCAGAACTGGCCAACACATACACCAAAGCGGACCACCACCCCCCCTTCACCGCGTCCCCCTCCTCTGCCTAAATAAAAATTTTAACTCATTCTTAGACCTGCACAAAACAGCTCAGGGTGGCACCATTTCCTCCTCTTATCTAGATATTGTATCCTGTTGTTTGGTTATTTCTGCTCTGGACTTCTGCATTTCTGCTTCCTGATAGCCTTAAACTGGTGAAATTGGTTCATTATTTTCTTTCAATTCATGTGTCAGAAAAAAAATCTAAATGATACAAAAAGGATCATAGAAAAAAAAATAACTTTCTAAATTGAAACAGACACCAGGAAAAGTAGAAAATCTGAACAATATTGTAACCTTCCTAGAGATGGAATCAACAGTCAACAATTATTTGACCAAAAAAAAGCATTAGGATCAGATTTCTTCATAAGAAAAGGCAATCAAGGAACAACTAATTCTAATATGACATAAATAGAAAATAAGATACAATTTCCAGCACGTTTTATGAAGTAAATATAATCTTGATACCAGAACTTAATAAGAATTTGTGTCTATCATATCTCAATAAAGCTGTTAAAAAATAAAATTCTCAACAAGGATACTATGAAAAAGGAAGATTCTAAGCCAATCTCACTCATAGAACATAGATTCATGAACACAAAAATCCTAAATAAGTCACTTACAACCTGAATGCAGTAATATGCAAAGAGGACACTTTTTTGTGACTAATTTTAATTTATCTTAGCTATGAAAGGTAGTTTAATGCTAGAAACTCAATTAATGTAATTCACCACACTAACAGATTAAAGAAAAAATATAAGCTTAGATACAGAGCAGCATGCAATAAAATTCAAGATGCAGTTGCAATATAAAAATAACAAATTAGGAATGAAGAATAATTCTTTTAAAGTGATAAAAACTACCCCATAGCAAACATCATACACAAATGTGAAAGGTTTTAACCTCTCCTTATAAAATCAGGAACTGGGCTTCCCTGGTGGCGCAGTGGTTGAGAGTCCGCCTGCCGATGCAGGGGACACGGGTTCGTGCCCCGGCCTGGGAAGATCCCACACGCCGTGGAGTGGCTAGGCCTGTGAGCCATGGCCACTGAGCCTGCGCGTCCGGAGCCTGTGCTCCACAACGGGAGAGGCCACAACAGTGAGAGGCCCACGTACCACACACACACAAAAAAATCAGGAACTATTCCCAATTCTGTTCAATATTATTCTGAATACCCTATTCTATAACATCAGACAAGTAGAAGAAATAAAAGGTGCAAGTAAGTATTGGAAAGAAAAAACAAAATTGTCATTATTCAAAGATGATGCAACTGTGTTCAAAAAATTCCAGACAAATCTACAGATAAATTGTTAGAATCAATGAGAGTTTATCATGACAGACACATACAAAGGAAATATACAAAAATCAGTGGTACTCTATACATCAACAATACAAATCAGTAAATGAAATTTTAATGATATATATAATTATATAAAATATGAAGAGCTTATGAATAAATGTAATAAATTTTGTGCAGAACCACTACAGAGAAAATTAGAAAACTTTAGTGAGAGACATTTTTTAACACCCCCAAATCAGAAAGGTATACCACGTTCATGGATTAGAAGACTGAATATGATAAGGGTGCCAATTCTCTTCAAACTGATTTTTAGTCTCAATGCTATCAAACCCCCAGAAAGGTTTTTGTAAAAGTAAACCAAAAAAAAAAAGGCAATATAATTCTAAAATGCATACAAAAATTGCAAAAGACAAGATAGCCAAGATACTCTTGAAGAAGAATAATTTAATAAGACTTGATATAGGAAATATCAAGGTTTATTTTAAAGCTGTAATAATTATGATAAAGTGGTATTACAACAATGACAGATATGCAAATGAAACAGAATAGAGAGTCCCAAAACAAATGATTGCACATAATGAGAGTATGTTTTTAACTTGGCTATAGTAAACAAATATCACTTTGGTTATATTAAGAAGGCTGCACATCATAATATTAATATACATTCCCTGAGTGGTTGATAGGAGGATACAGGTTAAAAAGGTAGGATAGAAGGAAGGAGAAGGCAAATAAAAACAAATAAATAAATAAATATTGCTTTACCAAAGAACTCATCAAGTCTGATGTGATCCTATTACATTTATAAATATAAATGTCCATGAAATCTTACCAACAGAAAAAAAAGTAGGAGAGTAATATATGTGTTTTGATATTTCTGTCGAATATAGAACTCCTGACAATATTTATGTATGAAAAAGGAAAAGGGTTTGAAGGAATACACACTGCTGTGAACATTGGTTACATGATGATGATGGGAGGGGATAAGTATGAGTAGTTTTTCCTTTATATGTATTAGTTTCTAATTTTTTTACTTGTCACAACTGTCGATAAAACTTCAGTTAACAGTCAAGATAAGAAGAAAAGAAGGAATTTTATTTGAGCCAAACTGAGAATTATAATCCGGAATACAGACTCTCAGAAAGCTCTGAGAAACTGTTCCACCAGGTGGAAGTTGAAGGCACAGTCATATACATTTTCGAGACAAAGGATCATACATCAAAATGACATACTGATACTTTACACAAAGTTCACCAAGGATACATAGTCCAGGTAAGCACATACAAAGAAAGCAGCAAGTCCATGACCCACTACAGAGTTGGGAAAGAATGTTATTCTTTTAAGAAGTTACACTGCTGGTGTCAAAAGAAAGGGGAAAATATTATCTTTATGGTCAAGCAGACACTCCTATCTTTGAGGAGGTTTGGTTAATGTGTAACCAAACAGATGCACACTGCTTATTAGGGAGGGAGGGAAGAGACCCAAACGAATGCAGAGAGAGAATTTTATGTTTAATTTTTTCTTGTCCTGCCTGAAAATATGGATTTTATTTCATCACAGCAAAAGTGATCTGAACATATCAAATAAAGAAAATTAAAATTCATAAAGAATAAAGGACTTAAGCAATCACATGAGTGGAGAAAGGGTAATTGAGAGTTGTATCTAAAGAAGTGATTATATACATGTAATCACTTTTTTAAAATATTTATTTTATTTATGTATGTATTTTGGCTGCACTGGGTCTTTGTTGTGGCATGTGGGATCTTTTAGCTGCGACTTGTGGGCTTCTTAGTTGCGGCATGTGGATTCTTAGCTGTGGCCCGCATGTGGGACCTATTTCCCAGACCAGGGATCGAACCCAGGTCCCTTGCATTGGGAGCACCGAGTCTTACCCACTGGACCACCAGGGAAGTCCCTATATACATGTAATCATTAATGCAAGTGTTAAGAAGAGATGCTTAAATTATGTGTCATAATGTAAAGATATAATAATGTGTTATTCTGATGCAGTCAAAAGAAATCACTCTAGGTAGTTCAAGCAGAAAAAGAACTTCAGCTATTGTACGAGCACATTTCACTGTAAGAACCCAAATCACATGTGAAATCCTGGATGTGAAAGAGTCTGGGAAAAGATAGGCATTTGATTTACAGCCCCTGCAGGAAGGCATTCTGGGATCAGTTGAAATGCTTGTTGATGAAGACACTGCAGGTACCTGCCATACCCCTGCACCCTCCCACACTTACACTTCCAAACATCAGCAAATATTCACCTCCCAGAAGCCAAAGCACCCGCCTTGCGTGGGAGTTGAAGTGAACGGGTCTGAGAACAAGAAAGGTCGGACACAAGTGCTGGGGGATAAAAAAAAAAAAAAAAAGAAAAGAAAGAAAGTGAAAAGATAAAAGAAAATGCATCGGGGGAAAAAATATGGGGTACTGAGAGAGATTATTACCTTGAAATGCTGGAGTAATATCTCTTAGTGGCCATGGCTGGTGGCGGAAGGCCTCCTATTTCAGACGAGTATTTAACAATCAAAGAAGTCCACATGTGTATTAAGAAAACTGTCCGTTATTGTAGCAACAGAGGAGGGAGCCCTTGAGCTAAGAAACTAAGGAAACTATTCTAACCTCCAACCCTTCCCACTCCAGTAAGATATTCCTTTCAATAACTGGTCCATGAAAATCTACTGATTTTAAAATAAGAAAGAAATTTGGAAATCATAGACCATACAAAAATACTCCTTTTTAAAAAACAGAAATGAGTAGCATCGCTTAAAAGCATTTAAAACAGGATTTTTAAAATCCCCAGTACAATGTCACCACAAAGCTGAGAAAAACTGATATTCTAAAATAAATGTTTAAAATTAGTAAAGCAAATTAAAGGTATGAGGAACCATCATAAAGCAGAAATACAGAAACTCAAAGAAGAGACAGCAAAATAGCAGGGAGATGTGAAATGGAATCTGAAAGTAGAGAAATTGAAGAAAAGGACAAAAACATTTCATAAATAAGGACTAAGTAAAGTAAGGAAGAAAATGGAAAACATAAGAAAAGCAAAGAACATGAAATAAAAATAAAGAAGTAGCTTAAAAATACAGAGAGTCTTAAATATTAAAAAGTCAATGGAGATTCACCAGACACATATATCAAGTCCCACAAAGAAGAAAATCAAAACAACAAAATAGAAGAATTATTTAAAACTATAATTGAGGAAAATATTTCTGAAATAAAAGATTTGAGTCTACATATTAAAAGCTCACATTGTGATGAACATAAGATGAATGCAAGTAAAAATTTTGGACTTTCAAGATAAAAACAGAAGACTTCAGGAAGCCACCCTCACCCCCAACCCCAAAACAAAATCTAAAAAAATCAGATTGTATGACGGCAATACTCAATGCCAGAAAATTGTGCAGCAAAACTTAGATACTCAAGGAAAGAAAGTGTGTACAGAGGACTTTTGTACAACTAATTTGTCCTGGACGTAAAAGGCTACAAGAATATATTTCTAACTGTGCAAGAACTCAAGGACTCTTGTTTCTAAGAGCTTTCCTGAGGAGTTTATAAGGGACAAGTTTTACCCAACCAAGAAACATTTGTGAGAATTAGCAACATGATTACTGTTGAGTACTGAACATTCTAACTGTGGAACTAAGTCTAAGATGAAGGAATAACTAGTAAATAGTATGCAAATATGATCTGCTGTGAAAATGTAGAAATAGCAACACTTCCATCAAATAGGAGGATAAGGGAGAGTGAAAGTGATCAAAGAGTAAGCTTGATGATTGCTTTATATATAATAGCTTCAAGTCAAAAAATATTTAAAACACATAAGCTTTGGGACTTCTCTGGTGGCTCAGTGATTAAGAATCCACCTGCCAGTGCAGGGGACACGGGTTCGATTCCTGGTCTGGGAAGGTCCCACGTGCCGCGTGTGCCACAACTACTGAGCCTGTGCTCTAGAGCCCGCGAGCCACAACTACTGAGCCAGAATGTCACAACTACTGAAGCCCGCGTGCCTAGAGCCCGTGCTCCACAAAAAATGGGACCTAATGAAACTTAAAAGCTTTTGCAAAGCAAGGGAAACTACAAACAAGACGAAAAGACAACCCTCAGAATGGGAGAAAATATTTGCAAACGAATCAATGGACAAAGGATTAATCTCCAAAATATATAAATAACTCATGCAGCTCAATATTAAAAAAAAAAAACCAATCCAAAAATGGGCAGAAGACCTAAATAGACATTTCTCCAAAGAAGATATACAGATGGGCAAGAAGCACATGAAAAGCTGCTCAACATCACTCATTATTAGAGAAATACAAATCAAAACTACAATGAGGTGTCACCTCACACGTTAGAATGGGCATCATCAGAAAATCTACAAACAACAAATGCTGGAGAGGGTGTGGAGAAAAGGGAACCCTCTTGCAGTGTTGGTGGGAATGTAAATTCCCACCAATGGAGAACAGTATGGAGGTTCCTTAAAAAACTAAAAATAGAATTACCATATGACCCAGCAATCCCACTACTGGGCATATACCCAGAGAAAATCATAATTCAAAAAGACACAGGCACCCCAATGTTCACTGCAGCACTATTTACAATAGCCAGGTCATGGAAGCAACCTAAATGCCCATCAACAGACGAATGGATAAAGCAGGTGTGGTACATATATACAATGGAATATTACTCAGCCATAAAAAGGAACAAAATTGAGTCATTTGTAGAGACGTGGATGAATCTAAAGACTGTCATACAGAGTGAAGTAAGTCAGAAAGTGAAAAACATATATCGTATATTAACGCATATATGTGGAACCTAGAAAAATGGTACAGATGAACCGGTGTGCAGGGCAGAAATTGAGACACAGTTGTAGAGAACAAATGTATGGACACCAAGGGGGAAAGCGACGGGGTGGGTGGGTGGGTGGTGGTGGTGGTGGTGGGATGAACGGGGAGATTGGGATTGACATATATACACTAATATGTATAAAATGGATAACTAATAAGAACCTGCTCTAAAAAAAATAGAATAAAATTCCAAAAAAAAATCCTCCCAAATTTCTCTTGGTAATTAAGTAGGGGTAATTCATATTATTAAATACTAGCAAAAACTAGATAGAAAATATGAGTTAAAAAATCCTATTGAGCATTATCAAAATACATAAAATACCTACAAATAAATGCATCTAGAAATGTACAGAAATTTTCTGAAAAAAACCTACAAAACTTTACTAAATGACATTTTAAAAGATATGGATAAATTGATTTTGAAAAGAGAAAAAAAGATTCTAAAAAGATATGTTCTTCCCCAAACAGGAAGCCTCTACAAAGTCAAGATGTCCTTCTTGGCCAACGTCATTTATACCTTAAGTATAATCAAAATCAAAACCCGGTGGGTTTTCCAATCTCTAATGAAGTTATTGATTCAGGTGATGGTTATCCATGGCTTCTAAAATCATTTGGTAAAAGTTTGACTGGGACTGATATTTACAGGGGGCCAAGTCTTCTCCTCACAGTTTATCTGCAGTTTGTAAGTAGGAAAGCACCACTTTACAAAGAGAGTATGAGGGGATATAACCTAAAAAACATTAATCTATCTTCACTGCACTAAAAGTCTTCCTCCTGAGATGTTGCAATACAAACACACAGCATGGCTGTGATGTGTTCTTGTCAAAATACCGAACTTGAACCTCAACAAACCTCATCTACAGGAAATACGAAGGATAGAGAAGTAAGTTGAAAGATATCACAGAGAAGTAACATGGGATACTCTAAAGAACAATTCCTCTGTTTCATTCAACAAATAAATAACATGAAGTAGGAAGAGGAGGATGGGAAGGAAGAGAAGTACAAGTTGAAGAAATGTTCTAGATTAAAAGAAACTTAAGAGACATACAACCAACTCGATGTGTGTGACTTGTTTGGATTCCATTCAAACAAACCAAGTGTACCAAGTCCTTTTTGAGATGGTGAGAAAAATAGACTATTAGATGATATTAAGAAAATACTGTTAATTGTGTTAGGTATGACAACGGTATTGTGATTACATGAGAACGTGTCCTTATTTCTTTGAGATGCAAACTGAAGTACTGAAGGATAAAAATGAGAGATGCAGTGGATTTACTTTAAAATACTTCAGCCAGAAAAGGGGCGGGCTATACAAGAAGGACGTGTTGTCAAATGTTAATCGCTGAGACTTATAAGTTCCAGAGGTGTAATGTACAGCATGATGACTTTAGCTGTCAATACTGTATTGTACACTTGACAGTTGCTGAGAGAGTAGAGCTTTTTGTGTGTTGTTCTTGCTGGATTCTGCTCACTCTTTTCCCTCTCAGTTCTACTGAGATAACTGACACACAGCACTCTCTGTAAGTTTAAGGTGTACAGTGTAATGATTTGACTTACATATATCATGAAATGATTGCCACAATAAGTTTAGTTAACATTCATCACAAAAAAAGATACAGATACAAAAGAAAAAAAAAAAGAAAAAGCAATGTTCTCACCATAACAACAACTACCTCAGAATGGTAATTGTGTGAGTTAAAGAATGTGTTCAGTGTTGGTGGGAATGTAAATTGGTGCAGCCACTATGGAAAACAGTATGGAGGTTCCTCAAAAACCTAAAAATAGAGCTGCCATATGATCCAGCAATCCCAGTCCTGGGCATATATCTGGACAAAATTCTAATTCAAAAAGATACATGCACCCCTATGTTCACAGCAACACTATTCACAATAGCCAAGATATGGAAACAACCTAAATGTCTATTGACAGATGAATGAATAAAGAAGATGTTATATATATATATATATATATATATATATATATATATATATATATATATAAAATGAAATATTATTCAGCCATAAAAAAGAGTGAAATAATGCCATTTGCAGCAACATAGATGGGCCTAGAGATTATCATACTAAGTGAAGTAAGTCAGAAAGAGAAAGACAAATACCATATGCTATCATTTATATGTGGAATATAAAATGACCCAAATGAACCTATCTACAAAACAGAAACAGACTCGCAGACATAGAGAATAGACTTGGGGTTGCTGGGGTGGAAAGCAGTGGAGGGATGGACTGGGAGTTTGGGATTAGCAGATGCAAAATATTATATATAGAATGGATAAACAACAAGGTCCTACTATATAGCACAGGAAACTATATTCAGTATCCTGTGATAAACCATAATGGAAAAGAATATGAAAAAGAATGTAGATATATGTATAACTGAATCACTTTTCTGTACAGCAGAAACTAACACAACATT
The DNA here is from genome assembly GCF_964341445.2 of Mesoplodon mirus. Classification (NCBI taxonomy): domain Eukaryota; kingdom Metazoa; phylum Chordata; class Mammalia; order Artiodactyla; family Ziphiidae; genus Mesoplodon; species Mesoplodon mirus. Next base: position 15,425,385 of record NC_138991.1, read on the forward strand.
GTACATCAACTGTTACATCAATAAAATAAATTTTAAAAAAAGAATGTGTTAACTAACCTTATTATGGTGATATGTAATATATATGTGTACGAAATCATCACATTGTGCACCTTAAACTTACACAATGTTATATGTCAATTAATATATCAACAAAGCTGGGAGAAATGTTGATTGTTGAATCTGGCTGATAGGTATACAGGGCCTCGAAAAGTATTTACTGTTTTTTTTGTGTGTGTGTGTGTGTGTTTGAAAATTTTTATGATAAAATGTTTAACAAAAAACAATGAATTTATTTTTGAAATTAAAAAAAATGATTGTTAGGTCCACAGGAAAGAATGAAATACCTGTGACATGGACAATTGAAAATGTAGATTAATGAAGGGTAATGGGTACCACCAGTCACTAAAATGTATTGTGAAGCTACAGTTACCAAAGCAATGATGGCACAAGAATAAACAGTCAATGAAGAAGAACAGAAACCCCAAACACAGCCCCTGTTACATATAAAACTTGAGTTTTTACAAAGTTCTAATTTCCAATCAATGGCAAAAGTATGAATTATTCACTAAATGATACTAGGACAATTGCTTAATAACTTAGAACAGAAGGTATTTCCCTATCTCATACCCCTATGCCAAAATAGATTTCAGATGCATTAAAGAATTAACATGTTTTTCAAAATCCACAAAAGAAATGTAAGTAAATATAGTAAACATGCATCTGACATCAGAGTCGAAAAGACTCTTTGCAGCATAAAAACAAAGGGAGAAAACACAAATGAAAAGGCTGATCTGACTATCCCCAAATTTAAAACTTTGGTACAAAGCAAAAAACAAGAAAACAAATATTTGCAGGATAAGATTTAAACAAGCATTTAGAAAACTCATCTCATTCAGTCCTCAGAACCATCCTATAAAATAAATATTACTACCTCTATTTTATAGAGAGTAAACTGAGGTTTAAAAAAGTTAAGAAATGTGTCCAAAGTCACACGGCTAGAAGCTGGTGGCACTAGGATTCAAAAGTAGGTCTGACCTAGAGAGATGGGATAGGGAGGATGGGCGGGAGATGCAACAAGGAGGAGATATGGGGATGTATGTATATGTATAGCTGATTCACTTTGTTATAAAGCAGAAACTAACACACCATTGTAAAGCAATTACAGTCCAATAAAGATGTTAAAATTTTTAAAATAAATTTAAAAATAAATTGGAAAAAAAATTTTTAAAGTAGGTCTGCCTGAGAAGCAGATTCGCAGATACAGAGAACAAATTAGTGGTTACCAGTGTGGGGGGGTGGGGGGCGATGGCAACATGGTGGGGGGAGGTACAAACTATTGGGTGTAAGATAGCCTACAGGGATGTATTGTACAACATGGGGAATGTAGCCCATATTTTGTAATAACTGTAAATGGACTATAACCTTTAAAAACAGTATAACAATTTTAAAGACTTATTAAAAGTAAATTAATTTAAAAAGTAGGTCTGCCTGACCCCAGTTTACATCCACTAACCACTTTACCATACTGCCTCTTGTGTATGACAAGCTAGTAGTACCCTTAATATATAAACAGTTCTTAAAATTCAATAATAAAAATAAAAGTACCCCCAGTAAAAATGGGCAAAGTACAAAATCAGGTAATTTACACAAGAAGAAATACAGTCGGTCAGTGTGAACATATAAAGAAATGCTCTTCATCACCAACATTCAGAGAAAGGTGAATTAAAATGAGACACCACTTTCCATTGGCAGAGATTTTATTTACTTCTTTTTAAATAGCATGTATTTGGTGAGTATATCTGTTAAGGATCTTTGGTTGTGGGCAACAGCAACTGAATTTTAGGCAGTTCTCTTTTTTTTTTTTGCGGTACGCGGGCCTCTCACTGTTGTGGCCTCTCCCATTGCGGAGCACAGGCTCTGGACACGCAGGCCCAGCGGCCATGACTCACGGGCCCAGCCGCTCCACGGCATGTGGGATCCTCCCGGACCGGGGCACGAACCCGTGTCCCCTGCATCGGTAGGCGGACCCTCAACCACTGCGCCACCAGGGAAGACCTAGACACTTCTCTTTAGAGCACTGCCTTCTCTGTTCAGGATTTGAGTGGAGGGGTGGGCAGGTTAGAGGTCATGGAACTGGATCTAATGCCCTCACCTGTGATATGGAAGTTACCTGGTGACAGGCAGGCAAACAGAATTATAGGAGTTGGGGAGCAATGACTCCACCAGGGACGCTGGGCAAACAAAAACAAGAGACATCTACTGCAAAGCAGGTGCAGGCTCTCCTACACTCATTTCCTTCCTTTCTGAAATGGAATTTGACTGGATACTCAAAGCCTGAAATAGATCATGCCCTTTGACCTTGCTTTTTTTTTTTTTTTTTGGTTTTTGGTTGTTTGTTTGTTTGTTTGTTTAACATCTTTATTGGAGTATAATGGCTTTACAATGGTGTGTTAGTTTCTGCTTTATAACAAAGTGTATCAGTTATACATATACATATGTTCCCATATCTCTTCCCTCTTGCATCTCCCTCCCTCCCACCCTCCCTATCTCACCCTTCTAGGTGGTTACAAACCACCTAGCTCATCTCCCTGTGCTATGTGGCTGCTTCCCACTAGCTATCTATTTTCCGCTTGGTAGTGTATATATGTCCATGCCACTCTCTCACTTTGTCACAGCTTACCCTTCCCCCTCCCCATATCCTCAAGTCCATGCTTAATAGGTCTGTGTCTCTATTCCCGTCTTGCCCCTACGTTCTTCTGATCATTTTTTTTTCTTTTAGATTCCACATATATGTGTTAGCATATGGTATTTGTTTTTCTCTTTCTGACTTACTTCACTCTGTATGACAGACTCTAGGTCCATCCACCTCACTACAAATAACTCAGTTTCGTTTCTTTTTATGGCCGAGTAATATTCCATTGTATATATGTGCCACATCTTCTTTATCCATTCATCTGTTGATGGACACTTAGGTTCCTTCTATGTCCTGGCTATTGTAAATAGAGCTGCAATGAACATTTTGGTACATGACTCTTTTTGAATTATGGTTTTCTCAGGGTATATGCCCAGTAGTGGGATTGCTGGGTCGTATGGTAGTTCTATTTGTAGTTTTTAAAAGAACCTCCATACTGTTCTCCATAGAGGCTGTATCAATTTACATTCCCACCGGTTGTTTTATATTGAGGTATAATTGACATATAACATTATACTACTTTTAGGTGTACCACGTAATGATTTGCTATTTGTATAGATTGTGAAATTGATCATCACAATAAAACTTAACATCTGTTACCATACATAGTTACAAAATTTTTTCTTGTGATGAGAACTTTTAAGATCTACTCTCTTAGCAACTTTCAAATATCTAATACAGTATTATTAACTATAGTCACCATGATGTACATTATAGTCCCAGGACTTATATATTTTATAACTGGAAGTTTGTACTTGTACATTTCCACTTTGACAAATTTACCCTAAGAAAATAGAGATGTGACTCAAAATGTATGTATAGAGATTGTTTCACAGCTTTATGTATGAAAGTTAAAAAATGGAAACTTATATGTTTCACAATAAGGAACTAATTATATATGTTTGGGCATATCAGTCTGACAAAATACCATATAACCATTAGAAATGATGATATTGGAGGACACTTCATGACACCGGAAAATGTCTACAAAATCATCTTAATTGGAAAAGCATTTCTTCAATGTACATGTGTAGTTTGTAATCAGGAAGAAAAATTAGCCTCATAAAATTCTCCTTCTAAATAAAGCTGCCAAGGGGATGCTAGAATTCCAAAAGTCACATCAGATCATAGACTACAGGGCTCCTCTTTTCCTGAGAGCTTAGAAGATAGCATGAGGGATTCAAGTTAAACCCAAGAAAGAACTTCCTGACTGTGGTAGCTGTCCTGGACTGGAACATTCTCTTCCTTTCTCAGGGTCAAATGAGGTATTGCCTCACTTCTAAGGACCTGGATGGGGATCGTGGAGAGGTGATGACAGATGTCCCAGCCTAGTTAGAAATTAACGTTGTGTCCTTGAGCCAGTCCCCTCCCATTAACAGCCTACAGTTTCCTTATCTTTCAAATGGGAGGGTGGGGAGGATGGTCTTGACCTCCTCTGGTCCTGGTAAGTTACTAAGGTTCAGTGGGGTTTCTGCTTGGGGCCCCTTAGGACCCTGAGCCCCAGTTGTCTCTCTTCCACCAAACGCAGGAGCGAGATGATGTGAAATCTATGGTGGGGGCCTTGGCTGAGACGATTTTTTGCTCAGGATCCCTTAGGGCCAGAGAAGGGGTCCCAGAGGCCACCTCCATCTGCTGTGACCAGCGACCGCAGCCCAACCTAAACCCTGCTCCATCCACCCCCGACAGCTCAGTCAGGCCCAGGCGGAGGGCAGTTCTACCAGATGCCGCTGAAGGTGACCTTACCAAAGGTGGGGAGGTCTCACTCTCCCATCCACGGGAGCCCAAGAGGGGAGGCCAGGGCTGGCGTCAATCACCGTGCCAGCCTGGGCCAGCCTTCTCCAGCAGAGAGCGCTGACCCTAACTCGAATGCTTCCTAAGCACCCAGAACACTGCAAACCCTCCTGGCCATTCAGAGCTGACTTTTCTCCTCTGCCTAAGCCATTGCTGGGGCTTCAAAGTCTTAGAGAACCAGGAAAGGGAGCATCTGACTCAACAACCCTCACTCTTTATACAGATGAGAAAAACTGAGGTCCAAAGAGGAACAAGACTTCTGCAAATCACAGCCCAAGTCGGTGATACAGGCAGGACTGGATCCTAGCCCCAGGCACCCAGGGCCTGTCCCCATCCATCGTCAGTTCTTGCACAAGCACCCTTGCACAGAGGCCCTTGAGCAGGGGGTGAGGCCAGGATGAGGCAGACACATGCCACTCCATCCAGCCCCTCTCCTTCCTCCCCTGACTCAGTTGCTCTAGCCTCCCTGAGGTTGCAGGTGTTAATTTAGGGGCCTCTGGGTTCCCCCTCATTAGGTGTTGGCAAGAGAAACATGAGGGCCCACAGCTTCCTTCTCCTGGTGGCCCTCCTGGCTTTGGGGAGCCAGCTGCCTGCTACCTTGGGCAGGAGGAAGGGAGGTGGGTTTGGGTAGTTTCCTCTGCTCCAGGCATAGAGGTGGTTTCTACCTCGTAGGGGAGAATAAGGGTTTGGGGGAAAGCAAGCAATGCAGTGTGTGTGTGTGTGTGTGTGTGTGTGTGTGTGTGAGTGTACCTGTTTCTTAGTGCTTCCAGCAGCTTGCCTTTTGTCTGTATAGCTTTGTGCCTGCATGTGTGGCTGTAAATGTCCTCCTGCCAGTTTCCCCGTGCTTGTCTGTGCCTGTCTACACATTTGAGTGTAAGATTGTGTTTACACACGTGCGTCTGTCTCTATGTACACGTGTCTCTTTGTGCCTGCTTGTCTGCGTGGTTTGCATCTGCACATGTATCCTTAGGAACGACCGCATACATGTGTGCCTGAGCCTGTGTGCCTGTCCATGTGAGAACACGCGTCTCCCTGTGCCTCTGGGGAGGGGAGGAGATGGACCGGAGGTCCCCGCTCTTTGGTTGTCTCCATGGAGGTGTCTGGATCTGTGGGTTCGCGTGGCAGGGAGATGACTCTTTCTGTCACCTTCTGTGGCCAGCTAGGCCTGGTCTGGCCCCCTGGCCATCTTGTTTCTATCGTTCTCCAGCCTTCTCTGTCCCCCAGCCCAATCTGTGAAAGGGTCTCCAAAGTTGACTAGGGGGCATGGTTTCTGGGATCTGCAATCTCTCTGGAGGAAGACCTGTCAACAGGTGCGGGAGGCTGAGGCTGCTGGGGTAGCTACACAGGTGCCTCCCGGCTTGGGCGATGCCTCCACCTCCATCCCTTCTGGGGTTGTAACACTCTGACCTACATACACCCGGGCAGCCCTGGCCCTGCTTTGGGGGAAAGAGACAGTCATGGAGGCAGGTTCCCTCCTCCACAGGGCCCTGGGGAGCAGTTCTCTGCATCCTCTCTGCCCCTTGAGCCTTCCTTAGAGCTGTGAGCTGCTTTGGGAAGGAGAGTGCTCAGAGGCTCCCAGGCTGACAAGGGAAGGATGCTGGCGAGTTCCAAGGCCAGAGCCATGCTGGTTGTGATTCATGCACCATCACCACGTTCCTCTCATTGCCATGTTGTGAGGTCAGGACTATCTTTATCCCCATTTTGGAGATAAGGAAACTGAGGCTCAGCGGGAAACCACTTGCACAAGGCCAAGGACAGGACTCTGAGTTAGTGTCACAGATAGCATTTGGATGCAGGTCTTTGAAATCAGGCGAAATCACCCTCCCAACTTACTCCTTGAAAAATGAGGTCGCATGACTCCTAGGAGTAAACAATGTCTTGAGGAATAAGGTGCTGGCATCCAGTAAGTGCAGCCTAAGTGGGCACTTCAGGAGCGCTTCTGGGGGCACTGGGAGAGGACACCCTGAAACCCAGCCCAGCTACACAGAGATGAGAGCTGGCGCCCGCAGAATGTGAGCCCACGTCGGACCTGTGTCACGGCTCAGTGGGACACACTGGTTTCCCCCTAATTCACACGTCCCTTTCTCCCCTGATTCTCTCCCATGAGACATCGGCCCGGGACTCAGTAGGATTTCAGACAATGGAGAGAGGCACAGTGTTGTCTGTGAAAGCCCAATCACCTCTGTTTAAAAGACACCTCCCTCCGCCCCCCTTACTCCCACCCCTCAAACATCTGGGCATCTCTGACATAAAGAGCCTGCACAGTCTCTGGTAAACAGTAAGTGACTAACCCATGTTTTCAATGGTTATGTCAATAGATCTGTGTCTGTGTAGCTCTGGGTGTGTGGTTGTGTGTATATGACTGTGTATGCACTTATATGTCTCTCTGTTCACAACACATATGCTATACACTTATGCATGTATGACTGTTTATGTATAATTATGTGTGTTTATACTTATGTGTGTAGGCATGTGTTTATAACTTATTTGACTATGTGTATATGTCCCAGTTCATACATCCCAGTTCATTATACATGTATGTAACTATTAACTATCTTGTGACTGTCTGGATATATATATATATATATATATATATATATATATATATATATATATGTATATGTATATATACATATGTATGTGTATAGGTCAAACTACATGAAATTGCTATTTTTATAGATCAACAAAGTTGAATATCAGCTATTTCATATGGTTAAGCCCATAGCTAATTGTGTGTATACATCTAAGTGTGTTTGCATATTTGACCGTGTATATGTATCTATTTCTATGCGCACAGATATCTATGTAACTGTGTCTGGCTATGAGTCCTTCATTCTCTGAGTCTTCATATCCATGAGACATTCCTAGTACTACATGGTTGTTGGGGTGTGTGTATGACTGTGTCTCTATGTATACGCCTGTGAGTGGGGAGCCTGGATCTGGAGGGAAGGTTAGGAAAGGCAGATGAAGACTTGAATGTGATGGGCAAAAAAACAGGCCCTGCAAAGAGAAGCAGCTTGGAGTTGCTCAGGAGCCACCAAGTTAAAGAGTGTAGACAGTGAGACCAGAGAGATGGGCAGGGTCCAGACCAGGCACAGCCTTGTTGGCCCAGGTGAAGATTTTGAACTTCTTTCTTTTTTTCTGTCTTTTCTGTCATCTGAGTCTCAAACCAGCCCTGGGAGAAAGGAGTCCTGCTTCCGATTTCACAGACAGAAAACTGAGGCTTGGAATTAAAAAAAAAAACAAACTTGCCAGCCATTTACAACATGGATGGACTTTGAAGGCATTACGTTAAGTAAAATAAGTTAGACAGAGGAAGACAAATACTGTATGATCTCATCTGAAAAACAAAACAAGGGACTTCCCTGGCGGTCCAGCGGTTAAGACTCCACGCTTCCACTGCAGGGGGCACGGGTTCCAGCCCTGGTCGGGGAACTAAGATCCCGCATGCCGTGCAGTGCAGTCAAAAAGTAAAAAAGAATAATAATAATAAAAAAAAACCCAAAGCAAAACAAAACAAATCAAGCTCATAGATACAGAAAACAGTTGGTGGTTGCCAAAGGTGGGGCGTGGCAGTAGGAGTGAAATGGGTGAAGGGGGTCAAAAGGTACACACTTCCAGATGTAACATAAATGTCATGAAAATATAATGTACAGCATGGTGAATATAGTTAATAATGCTATATTGCATATTTGAAAGTTGCTAGAAGAGTTGATCTTAAAAGCTCTCATCACGAGAAAAAAAATTGTAACTATATATGGTGCCCAATGTTAACAAGACATTGTGGTGATCATTTCACAATATATACAAATATTAAATCACCACATTGTGTACCTGAGACTAATTTAATGTTACATGTCAGTTAGGCCTCAATAAAAAAATTAAATAAAAAATTCAATACAAGCAAGTCCATTCAAAATAAAAATTGCCAAAGGACAGGCAAGAAGTGAGTAGTGGAGAATTTAGATTGTGTGATCTCCAGGACAGTGCTTATACCTAATTCTGAAGTGCCTCCAGCTGCAAAATTTGGGGGGTTCTCTTACAGAGAAATCTGGGGGCTGCCCACCGGACAACGGGCCCTGCATCCTATCGGTGCCTGATCAGTGTGTGGACGACAGCCATTGTCCCTCAAGGATGAAGTGCTGCCACAAAGCATGCTTCCGCCCGTGCGTCCGTAAGGTTTTCGGTAAGAATCCCTCTCTACTTTGCTGACCGCCAGCCAAGCCCCAAGCCCCAGGGCCAGGGTACAGGTGGGACTCACCCGGCTCCTGTGTTGCAGTTAAGATGGGCAACTGCCCCGAGGACCAACTGTGTTGCCTCAGCCCCGTGCAGCACCTGTGCTCCAGAGACTGGGATTGCCCGGGCCACAAACGGTGCCTGCGGCCAGGACTGCAAAAACCCTCTCTGAGGTATGGCTGTGTGTGCCCGGGGCGAGTTCTTTCCCTCCTGAGCCCCAGCCCTAAGAGATTCCTCCAGTTCAACAAGCTTAGCAGGAACCTTCCCAGAAGCCTGGGCCTCCTGTGGCCGGAATTGGGGAAGTGAATGGGGTGGGAGGGGTCCTGTTAGGATGACAGAGGAACTGGGGATTCTTGTTCTCTTACTGAACTTGCTCCATCACCTGGACCACAACCCTAAATGCTCTGAGCTTCAGTTTGCCTTTGTGAAGGAGGGTGGGGAGTCCGGCCTTAGTGTCTGGGCTGATGGGGTCTGGATGGGGGATCAAGTCCAGAACCCAGAGCTTTATTACGGGAGGGGGTTAACCCTTTCCTTCTCTCTCCTCAGGCTAATTCTGATTTAGGATCCATAGCTCTGGACCTCAGGATGGGATTCCCTGCAGGAAGGTATGATGATGGGGGGCCTGGGACCCAGCCACCCAGATAGCACTCTCTGCCAGCAGCAATTCCAACCTTCTGATAAACACTGTTCTAGAAGAATTTTCCAAACATCAGTCTATTCACATACTCATTTCACAATGTTCGCCATACCTGCAAATAGCATCACGATATTTTGTGTATTGCCTCTATTCCTATTGCCTGTACTTCTGTATAAAAATAAATTTATTTCAAGAGAAACACTGGATATCACTACTCTATATGGGATAAGCAGGATCACCTGTCACAAATAGAATGTACTTGTAAAAGCAGATGGAAAAGGGACTTCCCTGGTGGTGCAGTGGTTAAGACTCTGAGCTCCCAATGCAGGGGGCCTGGGCTCGATCCCTGGTCAAGGAACTAGATCCCACATGCATGCCGCAACTAAGTTTGCATGCCACAAATAAGGAGCCCAGCTATCACAACTAAGACCCGGTGCAACAAAATAAATAAAATATTTTTTAAATGTGTAACTTGGCAATTAAAAAAAAGGCAGATGCAATGAAAACAGCTAAATTCCATTAAAGTAAATCATGTCAGATTAAAAGATATTAAATAACAGTATTAAATTCTGGCTAGATACTGCCACCTGCCAGGATGTGAGTCTGAAGCCTACTCTCTGTCTCTGTTGTAATAAAGAAGATTAATGAGGATTAAAGAGATGTTAAAGGGGCTTCCCTGGTGGCACAGTGGTTGAGAATCTGCCTGCTAATGCAGGGGACACGGGTTCAAGCCCTGGTCTGGGAGGATCCCATATGCCACGGAGCAACTAGGCCCATGAGCCACAACTACTGAGCCTGTGCGTCTGGAGCCTGTGCTCCGCAACAAGAGAGGCCGCGATAGTGAGAGGCCCGTGCACCGCGATGAAGAGTGGTCCCCGCTTGCCACAACTAGAGAAAGCCCTCACAGAGAAACGAAGTCCCAACACAGCAAAAATAAATAAATAAATTGGTGAACTCCTACTCCCAACCTCTAAAAAAAAAAAAAAAAAAAAAAAAAAGAGATGTTAAAGACACAGGCTTCTAATCTGAGACTTCCTTCCTGGTGTAATTGGAAGGATTGAAAAGAACTTCCTCAATCCAAGAGTCAGTGTTGTATGATGTTGCATCCAGGCATACCCTAAGATCATTTCGAATCACTCCACATTTGGGGAAATGTTGCCTGAACAGTTGGGATGTCATTATTTATGGGTGGGTCAGTCTCCATCACTGGATGATAACTCACTGGCCTCTATTCCTTGGGGGCCTGGTCATAGTCAGGACTTAATGAGTGGGGGTGTCCATGAGGGAATGACAGCCACCCCAAGGGACATTCCTGGACCCAGGGAGCTGGATTTCTGACTCTCCCTCTTCCCAGGACTCACTTTGGGGTGGGAAAGGAGGCGGGCAGATTCCTCCCTGCTTTATCTGCTGGGTCTCCATTTGTGTCCTGATAGAATCTGGGGATGGAGTTGTGGATCCTGGGTCTTCTCCCCTTGTTCCTTTGACCTTGCGGTGTCATCACAGGTGAGTCACTGCTCTGGGCTTCTGTTGGCCCTGTTGGAAGATGCAAGGATTCTACTTCCTCACTGCCACGGTCCTTCTCACGGGTTTCAAATGGCTGAACTGTTGACTCAAAAGCAGCAAATGCTAATTATATGGATACAAGGTGAGACTTGGGAGGGGAGAAGATGGAGAACAATCAGGGAGTCACTGACTGCCTATGAGCTTGGGTATTTCCCTTCCTCTTTCTGGGCCTCAGTTTGCCCATCTATAAACTCATGTGGTTAACGCAGAGAATACGGCACATTGTATTCTTTGCCCATAGTCTCCCCTTCCCTCCCCAAACCTGACCCTGGCTTTTGTGGAGGAAAGTATACATCCCCTGCCTAGTGATTTGGGGTTTGGCCCTGGAACTTGCTTTGGCTAATGGGACATGGGTGCAGGTGACCGTGTGCCAGTTTCAAGGCAAGGCACCAGGCTTCTTGGAGCTTCCACCCTCTGCCATAAGAAGAACTTGCCTAGAAGCCACTGGTCTCAGATGAAAGACACCTGGTGGGGAGGGGCAGGCCTGAACTTGAGGTGTCCCAGCCAATCTTCAAACTTGTGAGAGGGAAATAAATGTTTGTGATAGGAAGTCAGTGAGATATGGGGGTTGTTCCTTATGGATTTATCACACTAAGAGCTTGTCTAATTCAGATAATGATTATTATTCTTTAGTGAACGCCCACTGTATGCTTCACACTTTAAAAGATCATTTCATCCACCCGATAAGCCCAAGAAAGGTGGGTATCGTTATTCCCATTTGACAATGAAGGAACGGAGCTTTGAGCTAAGAGGTGAAACAGCCAGAACTAAACCATATCATGTTCCTCTTCAGATACTGATAAAATCAGCCACAGTTAAAATCACAGCGCACTTACACTGTACCAGGTGTCATTTTCATTACTTTACCTGTATAATCTCATTAAGTCCTCACAGCTTTACTATGTAGGCTTTATCATTTTTGCCCACGTCATGTACAAGGAAACTGAGGCACAAAGAGGTTAATCTGGCCAAGGTTGTACAGCTTATAACTAGTAGAGCCGGGATTCAACCCCGAGGAGTCTGACACCAAAGCTTACAACCTTATTGACCACAATAATTACATTCTGTGATTATTGAAAAGAAGAAATTTGAAAATTACTTCTAGCTCTAAAGACTCAGTTTCCACATCTGAAAAATGGGGATTATAAGACCCAAGACCCAAGAAGCATGAGTGACCAGCCTTAATTCTAGGTACTTAGAGCCTGAGTCTGATGGTGTGCAGCTCATTGCCCTGGGTTCCTTTCCTGAAAGGCATCAGGAGGAAGAGACTCCCACATGAGCCAGTTAGGATTTGGCTGCCAAGGGCCCCATGTCCTGAGGCTTTGAGTTTTGAGCTAGTTGCCTGGAACAGCTGCAGGCAGCAGATCACAGGTCACGGCTTCTCTGGCTACAGGTGGCAGCAACTATACAGACCATTCTAGAGTCACCTGCTTAGCTTCTTGCCTAACTTACGACTGTTCCAAAAGGTTTGTGCTTTGGTCTCTGCAGTGTCAGTTCTGTCCTGAGCTACCAAATTCCAGCCCATCCAGCTGCATCTCCACTGCTTGTCTCCACTGCCCTTCTGGAAAATCCGGTGGGAGGCTGGACACCTGTGTCCAGGAGCCTGGGCCTTCAAACTCCAATCTCGCTTTCCTCCCTCCCTCATCCATGAAATGTTTGCTGAGCACTTAGTACAGGCTCTAGGCTGTGCCTTCACAGAGCTCCCACACTGGAGGCTGAGACAGAGACCTAGCTACAGAGTTTATGTTATGCATCAGACTGGAGGAATCCAGGGGACCACGGGAGGCCAGGAGGGACCTAACTCAGCCTGGAGACCAGTAAAGACTTCCTGAAGGAGGGTGAGCCAAGCCAAGACGTTGAGTGTTAGTAGGAATTCACAAAGTTTGACACCAACAGCAATGTCCCCAGTTAGATATATTTGCCCACCCCCAGGTTACTGGGGTGCTGGTGGCATTCTATATTTTGACCTGGGTGGCTGTCACACAGATGCATAGATATGTAAAAAAAAAAATCATTCAGCTGTAACTTAAGATTTATGCACTTTACTATAAGAACATTATACTTCAATTTATTAAAGTAAATTAAAAATTTAAAAATTTGTTTCCTCCCTAAGAGGCCTCTGTTTCCTCATTGGTAAAATGAGGGAATCAGACAAGAGCAACTTCCTGCTCTAACCTCTTTTTTTAAAATTTTTATTTATTTTTGGCTGTGTTGGATCTTTGTTGCTGCGCGTGGGCTTTCTCTAGTTGCGGAGAGCAGGGGCTACTCTTCGTTGCGGTGCATGGGCTTCTCATTGCGGTGGCTTCTCATGTTGCAGAGCGCGGGCTGTAGGCATGATCTTTTACTTTGAGGGAAGAACTGAAGTGGCACAGCCCAGAGATGCACTGCCCAATATGGTAGTCACTAGCCACAAGTGGCTACTGTGCACGTGAAATGGGATTAACCCAAATTGGGATTTACTGTAGGTGAATGTGGTAGGCAGAATTCTAAGATGATTCCCAGTGACCCTTACCCCTGTATACTCTCCTCCTCTTTGAGAGTAGGTAAAAGGGAGACTGTCCTGGATGGGCCTGGCCTAAGCAGTGGAGTCCTTTAAAAGCAGAGCATTTTCTCTGGCTGCTCACACAGCACTCCGGTTTGCCTAGGAGAATTTAAACATCCATGTTGCGACTGCCTGTGGGCCCACGTGGCCAGGAACCGCAGGCAGCCTTTAGGAGCTGAGAGTATCCCCAGCAGACAGCAAGCAGGGAAAGAGGGAGGTCAGTTCTGCAACCACAGGGAAACAAATTCCACCAACAATCTGTGAGCTGGAAGAGAAGCCCAAATCCCAGATGAGAACCATCACCCTGGCTGACACCTTAACTTCAACCTAGTAAGACCCTGAGTAGAGAATCTAGCCATGCCATACCCAGACTTTTGACCCACAGAAACTATGAGATGACAAATTTTGTATTGCCTTAAGTTGCTAAGTTTGTGGTAATTTGTTACACAGCAATAAAAAACTAATGCCCTGGGGCTTCCCTGGTGGCGCAGTGGTTGAGGGTCCACCTGCCAATGCAGGGGACACGGGTTCAAGCTCTGGTCCGGGAGGGTCCCACATGCCGTGGAGCGGCTGGACCCAGGCACCGCGGCTACTGAGCCTGCTCTCTAGAGCCCATGAGCCACAACTCCTGAGCCCGTGCGCTGCAACTACTGAAGCCTGTGGGCCTAGGGCCTGTGCTCCGCAACGGGAGGGGCCACCACAGTGAGAGGCTCGCATACCTTAACAGGGAGTGGATCCCGCTTGCCGCAGCTGGAGGGGGGCGCGTGAGCGGCGGCGAGGACCCACTGCAGCCAAAACTAAATAAATAAATAAAATAAATTTATTTTAAAAACCCCCAAAAAACGAATACCCTGGATTTTGAAGACTTAGCACAAAAATGAAAATGTAAAATATCTCGTTAATAATTTCTTTATTGATTCCATGTTGAAATGATAATATTTGGTTAAATAAAATACATTATTAAGACTAACGTCACCCGTTTCTTTTTACTGCTTTTAAATGTTGTTATATGAAAATTTTAAATTTTATATGTGGCTTACCTTACATCTATTGGACAGTGATGGCCTAGAGGACTCAGAAGTCAACCGTATGACCTTGAGCAAGTCACCTCACCTCTCAAAGCCTTACATTTCTTATCTGTGAGATTGGAATAATATCAATAATAGCGCTTACACCACAGATATATTTGCAGTTTAAGAGATGAGGTTTGTAGAATACTGGGCCCAAGGTAAGAGCTCAATAGATAAATCATTATTATTAACCGTATTTGTAAAGTAGGGATCCTTTCCTGTATCCAGGTGCTAATCTTCAGGACCCTCTCCCCAACTAGGCACACAGTAGGTGCTTAATAAATGCTTATGGTTTACACAACCTTGACAAAACTCTTTGGCACAGTTCTCTGTTACCCTCGGCACCACGAATCAGGAATCTATGGGCAGGTGATGACACTGAACTTCAGGGGCAAAATGACCTGTTTCAGGCTTGATCTGTTTCAAGATTTCCCTGCGGAAATCTTGGGAGATGTGAGTTCCAATTTCAGGTTCACAACTCCTAGCTAAGTGCCCTGAGCGAATGACTGGGCCTTGTCTGTGAAATGGGTAACAGAAGACCCTGTCCATGTCGTTTGTGTCAGGAACAACTTAGATGCCTGGAGCCTGGAGCCTGGAGCCTGGAGCCTGGCCCAATACTAAGGACTCAGTTAAGGAAGCTATTATTACTGCCGCCGCTGTTGTTGCTGTTCCTTTGTCAGAGAAGCTCCGGCCAAAATCCCTCTCTAGAGGGACCCCTGCCCCTTAAATTACCCCTCATCCCCAGGCCCCTGACTTGTGGGGGGATGCCCTGGCTGGGCCCCGTCTCCAGACATCCCCCCTCTGCCCAACTGAGTCAGGAATAGAAACCCCCGCCTCCGACAGCCCGCGGCCTCCCTCCTTCCCCGGGCAGCGATCGATGCGGCCTCAGCCACCGGGACGGACGGAGGAAGACGGGGAAGGAGGAGTCAGCGGGGCCTCCGGGCAGAGACATCGGGCGCGGCCGGCCAGCGGCTCCCCAGACTCGGCACCTTCCGGGACCTCGCGGCCGGCGGACGCCCTACAGGGGCCACGACAGGTAAGGGACCTCCCCGGGGGTGGGGGGGAGGCACAGTCCGGGGAAGGGGCGGGGGCTGCGAGAATGGGAGGCCGGGCTGCCCTGGGTCCCGGTGCCCGTGTCCCCGCTGTGAGACCCCCCCCCCAACCCCGACCCAGGAGGGAGCAATGTGGGGCTGTCCGGGCTTGGGCTGTCCTGTCTGCTCATCATCACAATGGGATTCAAAAACCTCCCTGGCAGGGTTGGTGGAGGGATTAAACCCGCGAAGTGTATCTGGAGCCCAGCGAAATGACCAGCACATAGTAGGCGCTCAAAATAAATGTGTGGAGAGAGTCTTGAATCAAAAAGCCTAGTTTCCAACCTCAACTGTGCAATGGGTTAGCGGGGTAATTTGAGCAAATCACTTCATCTTTCTTACTGATCCTCAGATTCTAGGCAGGGAAGGTTTGTTATATTAATCATCCCATTTCACAGAGCAGGGAGGTGAGTTCCAGAAAAAAGAGAAAGTGATTTGCCCACAGTCCTGCACCTAATGGTTGATGGAACTAGATTAGAAACTCCATCTTTTGACACCAAGTCCAAGTAGGGGGTGAAGGCGTGGAGCTGCATCACATATGTATTTATTGTGCCCAAATTATGTGCCAGGGACTGTGCTGCCGATAAACAATTTACCTTATTTAATCCTCAAAACTTCTTATGGAAAGTATCATGTTCCCCAGTTTACAGATGAGGAAAGCGAAGTTCAGAGGGGCATGATTCTGCTCAAGGTCAACAGTTAGTAAGTGGCAGACTCAGAATCTGAACCTATGTCTGAGGAGAGAAGGGCAAGGGGTTGACATTTATCGAGCACCCATTGTGTTCCGGGGGCTTTGCACACATACTCACAATAACCCTTCACCAGAAGTGCTGCTATCCCCATTCTGTAGATAAGGGAGCTAAAACCCAGAGCTGGAGGAGACTGGCCAGAGGTCACACAAGTGACAGAGCTAAGGACGAAACCCTGACCCCCTTAAACACCAAGCCCAGGGTAAGTGAAGGGCACCCTGCCCGCTCCCTGCCAGGCACTGGGCCAGCTGCTTGATACACACTCAGTCCCCCGTTCACCCAAGGGAAGCAGGCATTACTGAACCCACAGCACAGATGAGATTTCTGAGGGTCAGGAGGTGAGTCACTAGCCCTCAATTCCAGCAGAACTTGGAGACAGTAAGCAGTGGAAGGATGTAACATTTCCTGAGCATCCACTAAGGCCGAGCACTTCCATAACCTACCTTAATCCTCCAGCCTTCCTTGGGAGCAGGTGCTATTGTCCGCATTGTGAATTGTGCACCGTGCCAGAAATTGAGACCTAGAGAAAAGCATCTTCCTCAAGGCTCCAGATGCATCAAGGGTGGCTATAAACCCAGGTTTGCATGACTCCAGGAGACAAACAGGTGGATGAGTTACTACACCCCTTCTGTGGAGCCAGGCCTGCTAAAGGTCATTTAATCTTTCTAACCACACTTGGAGATGGATATTTTTAGCTCCATTTGACAGAAGCTCAGAGAGGTGACATGACTTGCTTATGGTCACACAAGAGTGCCAAAATTCAATCAGACTGACTCTACAGATGCTTTAAATAGTCTAAGCGAATGGCTCTCAATCTTGACCATGCATCAGAATCACCCTCCAAGCTTGTTGAAACACAGACTGCTGGACCGCATCCCCTGAGTTTCTGATTCAGCAAGTCCAGAGCAGGCTGAGAGTACGCTGCATCTCTGACAAATTCCCAGGTGATGGTGAACACACCTTAAGAACTTCTGGTCTAAACTGATTCTCTCAACGACCCTAGATAGTAATGCTTACTATCCCACTGTGTAGAGGAGGAAACTGAACTTCAGAGTGCTGGCTTGAGCAAGATCCCATAGGAAGCCTCTGGTATGCTAAAATCCAAGTATGGGCAAGGAGACGTCCTGAATGAGCAGCCACCGGGTGCCAGGACATCCTGCCGTTCTACAGCTTTCATAATCCTCCAAGGGACATCTCAGCATCCACTTTATGCAAATGAAGAGGTGGGGGGAGTTCTCAGTGATTTGGCCAAGGACCCCAGTGGGGGAGTGGGGAGTGAGGGATATTCAAACCCAAGCTTGACTCTTGAGTCCAGAGGGCACTTGACACTGTGTGCCTATGGCTATAGAGCCTCCAACACCCCTGGCTGGGGATGGAGCAGGGTGGGGATTTAGACCTGGTCTTCGTGGAAGGGAGGCCATCTGGGAGCGCCCCCTTCAGCGTGCCCATCCCCTGTCCGCAGGCCAGCGCGCGGCAGCGATGGTGAGCGAGTGCCCGGGGCCCGGAGCCCGGGTCCCCTGGCGGCGAAGCGACGAGGCGCTGCGCGTGAACGTGGGCGGCGTGCGGCGGCGGCTGAGCGCCCGCGCCCTGGCGCGCTTCCCGGGCACGCGGCTGGGCCGCCTGCAGGCCGCGGCGTCGGAGGAGCAGGCGCGACGCCTGTGCGACGACTACGATGCGGCGGCGCGCGAGTTCTACTTCGATCGGCACCCGGGCTTCTTCCTGAGCCTGCTACACTTCTACCGCACCGGCCGCCTGCACGTGCTCGACGAGCAGTGCGTCTTCGCCTTCGGCCAGGAGGCCGACTACTGGGGCCTGGGCGAGAGCGCGCTGGCCACGTGCTGCCGCGCGCGCTACCTGGAGCGGCGCATGGCACGACCGCGCGTCTGGGACGAGGACAGCGACACGCTGAGCAGCGTGGACCCGTGCCCCGCAGAGATCTCTGACGTGCAGCGAGAGCTGGCGCGCTACCGGGCGGTGCGCTGCGGCCGCCTGCGCCGCCGCCTCTGGCTCACCATGGAGAACCCGGGCTACTCGCTGCCCAGCAAGCTCTTCAGCTGCGTCTCCATCGGCGTGGTGCTCGCCTCCATCGCCGCCATGTGCATTCACAGCCTGCCCGAGTACCAGGCCCGCGAGGCAGCGGCCGCCGTGGCCGCGGTGGCTGCGGGCCGCAGGGCGGAAGGCTTGAGCGACGACCCGGTGCTGCGGCACCTCGAGTACTTCTGCATCGCCTGGTTCAGCTTCGAGGTGTCGTCGCGCCTCCTGCTAGCGCCCAGCACTCGCAACTTCTTCTGCCACCCGCTCAACCTCATCGACATCGTGTCCGTGCTGCCTTTCTATCTCACGCTGCTGGCTGGCGTGGCACTCCGAGACCGGGGCGGAGCGGGTGGCGAGGAGCTGGGCGACCTGGGCAAGGTGGTGCAGGTGTTCCGTCTCATGCGCATCTTCCGCGTGCTCAAGTTGGCGCGCCACTCCACCGGGCTGCGCTCGCTGGGTGCAACGCTCAAGGTAGGGTTAGAGGTTTCGGGGAGGCGGGTGTAACCGTGGGGCAGGTTAGCAGGGGAACTTCCAAGCCTGTGGTGTCCAGACACACGGGGCTAGACACCAGGTGTGCATTTCACGTCCAGTTCTACCTTCCCAATAGCCCTGTAAGAAGGGTCTTTCTGTTATCTGTTTCCCAGGAGAGAAACGGAAAACCGAGGCAGAGTTTTGCTTGTCTTTCTTTCCAAAACCAAACCGAAAGACAAAAATAAACAACGATAACAAAAACAAGACAAAGGTTACTTTGGATCTATCTGTCAAACATCACAAAAATATTCCAAGCAGGATGCTCACTGGCTTCTCTGCTGAGCCTTCGTGCTGGTATTATCAGGGAGCACGGGTATCATAGGTCACCCTTCATAGGTTAAGTCTAGCCATAGCCCTAGAACTAACACTTACTGACTGCTAACTCTGTGCCAATTTCATATCCATTATCGATTTCATCCTCAGGACAGCTTCCTCAGGAAGATGCTATTATTTATTCCCTTCCCGTAGGTGAAGAAGCTGAGGTTGGAGGGTTGCCTTTTTAAAACCTGGTTGCAGTTTATTGAGCACCCGCCCTGTGTCAGGGCCTGCACTGGGGGTGAATCACTGCCCTGGCAAGCTTACCCTCAAGGGGGTGACATTAGCCTGGTTTTGGGAGGGCGGCAACGTGAACAGCTTGGAAGAAGGCCTGGAGAGGGAAAAGGATGGTGCTGGGAGGGGGACATGGCGGGAAGGGTGTGCCCACTGAGGAGGTTGGAGAGGTGAGTGGGGCAGGGTACTGAAGGATCATGAACTCTTGGCCCGCAATTTGGGACTTTTTCCCGTGGGAATAGGGGATCCTGTGAGAGGTTTAAACAGGGGCAAGTATTTTTGTGACTACTTTGCAGTTGTGGAAACTGAGGCTCCAAGAGGTGGCAGGACTTGTCAGAGATTCCTCAGCAAATAAGTGGTACAGCCCAGAGGAGAATCCACCCGGTCCTGACCCTAGCACCTCTTTCTCCTAAAGCTCCACGCAACCCTGTTAAGAATCCCTAAAAGGTGCTGAAAGACCCCTTCTACCCGTGGCTTAGGAAAGCCTTTTGCATGCTCTCACGGCAGGGCAGCCAGGATGCTGGGTGCAGGCAGGGTGACCTGGGCAGACTGCTAGGGCAGGTAGAGGGAATTCCATTAGCCAGACCCCTGCACTGAGCATTTCTCCAGGGACAGTCCGGCCCAGAACTCTGCCTTGCCTCCACCATGCAGGAAGCCAGGGCCTGATGCTGCTAGCTTTTTCTGCAAGGAAGGAGAAGAGTGCTGATCAAAGCTGCAGCGTCCAAGGCACGGGTGTAAGACTTTGGATGAGAGCCTTGCTACTCAAAGCCAGGCCCCTGGCCAGCAGCAGCTTTCTCATTACCTGGGAGTTTGCAAAATCTGTGGCCCTACCCCAGACCTACTCAGTTAGTTCCCCCTACATGATTTCTCTGCACCTTATAGTTTGGGAGGCCCTGTTCCAGACTAGGGGTTCTCAGCCTCAGCACGACTGACATTTGGGGCCAGATAATTCTTTGTTGGGTTGCGGGGTGCTGTCTTGTGCAACGGGGTGTTCAGCAGCATCTCTGACCTCTACCCACTAGATGCCAGTAGCACACCTCTCCCAGCTGTGACGACCAAAAATGTCTCTAGACATTGCCCCGTGTCCCCTGGGGGACAGAACTGCCCTATTCGAGAATCAGTGCCGTAAGGCTTGGCCTTGGGGGCAGAGCAAATATACACACCCCTAGGCAAGTGCATTCAGTGGGTGGTCCAGGGCACTTATGTATCCTCTTAGCTTCCTTGAGAGGCACAAAATATTTTTGTACTTATCAGAAATGGGATAGACCAGTCAAAAGGACATGAAACCAATTCTTTACATTGTGGAATATAAACTGCGGTTCTCTCTTGGTTCTGCAACAGTGTAAAAATCACCAGCTTTCCGTTAACTGGCTGGCACCACCAGTGGCCCCTGCATTAGAAGAAACAGCCGTGGTTTAGCAGGCAGGCTCTTTGGACAACAGAAATCAGGCCTGTGTTCAATCTCAGGGCGATTTGCTGGCTACTGTAGTTGAACGACCTTAGTGTGTAGGCAGGGCACCTGGGTGTTGGCACCAGCTCCACTTTGCTCTGTGACTTTGGACCTGCCCCTTCTACTCTCTGGGCCTCAGTTTCCCCATATGCCCAATACCGGGTCTGTAAGTTCACCAACTCTGACTTCCTGCATTCTCTTCCAGCACAGCTACCGTGAGGTGGGCATCTTGCTGCTGTACCTGGCCGTGGGTGTGTCTGTGTTCTCCTGCGTGGCCTACACAGCCGAGAAGGAGGAGGATGTGGGCTTTGACACCATCCCGGCCTGCTGGTGGTGGGGCACGGTGAGCATGACCACCGTGGGCTATGGGGATGTGGTGCCGGTGACAGTGGCTGGCAAGCTGGCAGCGTCAGGCTGCATCCTCGCGGGCATCCTGGTGGTGGCGCTCCCCATCACCATCATCTTCAACAAGTTCTCCCACTTCTACCGACGCCAGAAGGCCCTGGAGGCTGCTGTGCGCAACAGTGACCACTGGGAGTTTGAGGACCTCCTGAGCAGCGTTGACGGAGTGTCGGAGGTGTCTCTGGAGACCTCCCGAGAGACCTCCCAGGAGGGAAAAATCTGAAGACCTGGAGGCTCAGGCCACTAGTGGGCCTCCAAACTCTCAGGTTTATTAAAACCAGGGCTCCATGCCCCCCTTCCCACACCCCTGCAGTGAGCTGAAACAGAGCAGAGATTCCTCCCTTGCTTAAGTTCTTCCTGGTGGCATGACCTCTCAGTATCACTCACTCTGGCTTCAGAAATGACACCTGGAGTCCGGGTCCTTTCCTCCAAAGGCGCAGGGCAGTATAGTGTTACCCTAGATTCTGTGAGCCTGGGGAGCAACCCAGAGACCTTTATAAACGAACCTGCAAGCCACCCACAATGCAGGCATGAGCCAAAGAGGGAAAGTCAAAAGGATGCTAACAATTCCTGAGCACCTTCTGTCTATTAGCCATGTCACATTGGCCCTATGTTGGAGGATGAGAATCGTCCCCATTTCACAGATGAGGAAACAGGCTCAGAGAGGCACAGTGACTTGCCCAGATGTCGCACAACTAGAAGTGGTGGAGCCAAGGTTGGAATCCCAGCTCAGTCTGCCAAGGCAATGTTCCTTCCACTGGTCTTTCTTCTGCCCTCACAAAATTTGCATGTGGTTGTAGGGGGTTCATGGAACCCCCAGAGTTGGTTCATAGAGTTAGAACCTTCTGTTAGAGCTAGGGAAAGGACCAGGCAGGGGATTCAGATGTAGGCTCCTGGACCTCAGCTGTGGTTCTTTTCCAGGAGCTTCCAACAGGAGTCAGCTTTCAAAGATGAGGTCTTAAAGGAAGGACTAGGAGGCGGCCCCCTTAGTGGATGGGCAAGACTTGCTAAACAATAGTCCTGAAGCTTCCTCCCGGGGCTGGCTTAAGATACAGAACATCTGAAGGGGCCCCGGCCTGAGGCCTGAGGTCTAGACCAGCTATGCTAGGACCTACTCCATTTCCACATTTCAGCCCATCTATTAGATGGTCACAATCTGTGCCCCAGAGGGAGATGAAAGCCAAATGGAGCACTGATTTAAAGCCAGCTCAGCTCTGAAGTGTTGGTGGCAAGGAGCTGCCGTGCATCGACACCTGTCCCCCCCTTCCCTAGATCCCCCCAGGCTGATCTTGGCAGTTCCCTTCAGCCCTACCTTGGGTCACCATCTGGGCAAACGCTTGAGCCTCCTGTCCCTTGTGGCCAGGTCCAGCCCTCTCATCCTTGCTGGGGCTACATGTTTTATACTCGCCTGCTGAATCCTCTCTTTATTTGCTGAGGAAGTTGGGAGGGAAGGGTTCCTGCAGCCCTTTCCACATACTGTAGCTGGGACAGCCATCACTGTCATGTCATTGCCGGACTGTGGCTCTGTCTGTCCCACCACACTGAGCTCCAAGATGGAAGACACTGCCTGGTTGAACCTGGCTTTGCGGGGAGCAGGTATTTAGTAAACGTTGAATTGATCAACCAATTTGTACAGCCTACTATATGTGGAGCACTGAGAAGAAAGAGGAAATAGAGAGACCTTGTCCTTAAGAGGACAGAGACAAGACCGAAAAGGAGATCCTTTCAGTTTGCCTCTCTCCTCCTCCTTGCTTTTTGAGGATTTAAAAATGACTTCCTGGGACTTCCCTGGTGGTCCAGTGGTTAAGACTTTGCCCTCCAATGCAGGGGGTGCGGGTTTGATCGGGGAGCTAGGATCCCACTTGCCTCGTGGCCAAAAAACCAAAACATAAAACAGAAGCAACATTGTAACAAATTCAATAGAGTTTTAAAATGGTCCACATCAAAAAAATCTTAAAGAAAAATAAAATAAAATAATAAAAATAAAAATGACTTCCTTGTAAATTCTCTACTCATTCATTCAACAAATATCTTTTAGAAGAGGCATAAGCTGGGGCTTCACGTGTGGCCTGCAGATGTGTTTTGTTTGGCTGAACAGTATTTTAGTGTATTTTTAAAAATTCAAATGCCTCTGGGCAAAGCGCAGGCTCTCCAGTTCCCCATAACGTCCCCCTCCCACCCACCTCCTCATACACACAGACACCACGGTGTTAGCCCCGCCACTTCTCAGATTTACTTTACCCACCTGGCCTCCTATTTATCAACTGCTTACTAGGTTTCAGAGATACAGTGGGGAACAAAATTTATATTCCTATACTCGTGAAGCTTACAGACTAGTGGGGGAGATGGATTTTAATTCAATAACCACATAAATATGTAATAGCTTTATGAAGTAAAGGGAACTATAAGCGCGTAAGGGAGCAGGGACCGTTAACCGAGGTCAGAGAAGACTTTCCTGAGCAAGTGACTATCTCATCATAGGGATAAATACCTAATTAGGCAATGAGGGTGCCTGGAAGCATTTCAAGCAGAGGGAACAGCATGTGCAAAGGCCTTGTGTCATACACAGGGCCTGGTACATAGTAGGCCCCTACATGTGGGTGGATTCTGAGTCTCCAGATTGGAGCAGAGACTGGAGCTAAGCCAAGGGGTTGCCTATGAATTCACCACACACACACACCAGCCCTCCTGCACACTCACCTCCTAACTTCTAGGTCCAGCTCTGCTCAGGTGGGAGCACAGAGACCAGACGGGCTGCATGCACCACCCTTGTGGTCTTGCTGGACATACACCAAGGAGCCAGATAGCTTCCAGACTTTGAGTCCCTAGAGCTGGTGTGAGGAAAGCTCAGGGAAAAATGATCTGACCTGCATCCATCATGAGGCTGTGTGTGGCCCTGGTAGAAAGGCAACAACTCACTCCCACTCTCGTGTATCAGTGAAAACTATTCTGCAAATAGACTGGCTGCCTGGCGTGCTTTCTGGGTGACTGGGGATGGTGGGTGATACGTGGAGTGACTCAGAATCCACATTCTCGAGTTCCAATCTTGGATTAGGCACAGGTTGTAAGTGATAGGAATCCAGCGGGTTACTAACTTAGTCAAAAAGGGTAATTCATTAGAATAAATAAGTGAAATGATGAACAACGGTTACAGTTAGAGTTCTTTGTTTGCAAACAACAGAAACTGACTTCCTTAAGAAAAAAATTAATTTATTGGAAGGTGTATTGTTTCCTGTGGCTGCAACAAACGATGAAACAAACTTGAAACAAGAGAAATTTATTTCTCTCACAGTTCTGGGGGCCAGATTCCAAAATCAAAGTGTGAGCAGGGCCACATTCCCTCCAGAAGCTCCAGGTAGAGTCCTTTCCTTGCCTCTTCTAGCTTCTGGCAGCTGCCAGCATTTCCTGGCACGTGGCTGCATCCCTCCAGTCTCTGCCTTTGCCATCACGTTGCCTTCTCCTCTGTGTGTGTCCCATCTCCCAGGGCCTCTTTCTTATAAGGATACTTGAGATGGCATTTAGGGCTCGCCGGGATAATCCAAGACGGTCTCATCTCAAGATCCAAATAAGGTAACATTTATAGGTTCCAGAGATTAGGATGTGGGCCTATTTGGGGACCACCATTCAGCCCACAACAGAAAGGTATTGGTGAAGTTCACCCAGTCAAAGGAAAAACTGACTGTCCAGGCCTCAGGAAATGTAGGAATGAGCAGAGGTCTAGGGACCTCAGTAGCAGGACCCATGAACCTTCTGTTGAGGACACTGCCATTTAAATGATCCCTCTCCAGTCACTTTCCTTCCCTGTATCATTCTGGTCACAGTCCCAATCCCAGCAAAGAGGTTGATTTGCCCAGCTTTAGTCAGATGCCTCTCCCTTGATGGGGGTGAAGGGTAGGGTACCTGAATAAACATCTACCACAGACCACTTGGGATGGAGGAAAAGCGTTACCCAAAGAAAAGTCCCTGTGAGGTCACCAAAATAAAGGGGAAGGATGTTAACAGGCAAAAATAGCAGGTGTCAATTACATTCCAACCCCTGGCTGCCCAGCACATTATATGCTCACAGCTTCTTCCCATGCACACAATTTTATAAATGTTTCTAACATAAGGAAGCTATCTTGTATATAATCAAAAATACACTTGTTACTCTCCAGGCCCTGTTAATGTTAATCAACGTAGTGGATCAGTTTGATGTCGTGTGGAACAGGGATGACCAGGGAATCAAAGTCTTTCTGCTACAGAGCTAGAGAACTAAGGTATCCCTGGGTTGGAGACTGTTATCCCTTCCAGCTAATAGTAAAATGCTTCTAGTGGTTTCTGTTCCTTCGAATAGAGAATGAAACCCATAGAGGTATATTAGCTCCAGGGACTCTGATTAGGAACACGTACCTAACACAGAAGCTAAAATGGGATTTGCCACTTGATTAAAAGAATCCACTGTCATTTTCTAAGACCCATCTAATTTTGCACCAGCCAAAGAGGGGAAACTAATGGTGTATTGATAGGAGTCATCCATCACCCTGTGGGAGCTTTGGTGGAAACACAAATCTCTGCAGCCTCCCCAAAGATGTGGTATCTCTGTCAAGTTGTCTATCTTTTTTTTTTTTTTTTTTTTTTTTGCGGTACGCGGGCCTCTCACTGCTGTGGCCTCTCCCGTTGAGGAGCACAGGCTCCAGACGCACAGGCTCAGCGGCCATGGCTCATGGGCCCAGCCGTTCCACGGCATGTGGGATCTTCCCGGACCGGGGCACGAACCCATGTCCCCTGCATCGGCAGGCGGACTCTCAACCACTGAGCCACCAGGGAAGCCCCGAGTTGTCTATTTTGAAACAGTTACTGAACTGAATTCTGCTGGCCTCTTATATTATAATGGCCTCCATGGGTCAGGGAGCCAATGTAGGGATCTTTTCCAACTATCATTCAAAAACTGAAGATACAGGATAACTTTGGGATCCCACTGGACCTCCAGTGATATGGGCCGAGATCAAAACACAATTTTTCTCATGATTGGTGGACCTGCAGTGGTCCTCTAGGACTCAAGTAATTGGTATTAGCTTGAAGTCTTCATCCAAGTTTCCCTAAAAGGTTTGGGTATTTCCCTTTCTTCAGCACCCAGTTACCCTTGTAAATGGCCACAGTTCCTTTTGCAAGAGAACTGTTCACATTCCACTCAGGCCATAGTATGGCAAAGTCCTTCCTGTAGACAAGTAGTGTATCCTTCATTCAAAGAACTTTAGATCAGGGCTTCCCTGGTGGCACGGTGGTTGAGAGTCCGCCTGCCGATGCAGGGGACATGGGTTCGTGCCCCGGTCCGGGAAGATCCCACATGCCACGGAGCGGCTGGGCCCATGAGCCATGGCCACTGAGCCTGCGCATCCGGAGCCTGTGCTCCGCAACGGGAGAGGCCAGAACAGTGAGAGGCCCGCGTACCGCAAAAAAAAAAAAAAAAAAAAAAAAAAAAAAGAACTTTAGATCAATAAAAGAACTCAAGCCAGGGTGTTAGGTGGCCATCTGTAACTGTCACGGTGGTTTAAGTCAGGGCTTTTTAAATTTTTCATGGGCTGGAGAATGCCTTTGGTTTTTGTTTTGCTGAGTTTTGTTTTGTTTCTTGTGCCTTGTTGGTTATGCAAATCAAGTAAGACTTTAGTGGTCACCTTTGATGTCACTTTTCAGGGCCCTCCGGCATGAGATTTATGCCTGCTGAATAAGGTGATGATGGTTCCTAGTTAATTTCTGACAGTTAAATGCCAACCTGGCCTCCCGCACCTCTGCATTCTTCCTTCTTTCTGAGATCAGAAACCCCACTTCAAACTGCAGCCCCTCCACCCAGCACTCCTGGTCTAGACTTTCCTCAAGCAAGGGTAAAGTGTTCTGAGTTCACCGAGGGCCATAGTTAGAGATATTTACGGGGAGGAGGCACAAAATTGATCCAATCCAGCATCGCTGTCTTCAGAAATCTTTGAATCTCTTCCTCCACATGATGCTAAGGGACTTGGGAACTTTAAATCCCATTTCATGTGGGCCAGCCTTTGGTCCAGGTTTGCGTTAGCCAACCCATCCTTCATTAGACCCCATACCAGAATCCATGGTATATGCATCCATGTCAAGAAGATCATCCTGGTCCAAAATTACGTTTCCCCTTCCTTCATCCACTGCCCCAAAAATCCATTCCCACAAATACACCCCGAATTTCTGATGGCATCAATTAACAAGTTTCTGCAGTTCTCTGTGGATCCAAGATTCTTTCCTACTCAGAGTCTATTTTTCACCCTCTAGGTTAAAACTGATCCTCACCTTCCAGCTAAGCAGCCTTGAGGGTTGGGGCAAGCAGGACATTGGGAAACTTCTGTAGTAAGGAAGGGTGAGGGCTGCTTCCCCCCGGGGTGTTGCAGATTGTCTCGGATTTCTCTCATACATCCTTTCTTACAGCCATTCCACTGGTCATAATCCCACTCTTTCTCTCAGTACCTAACTCCATACATGTGCAGCAGGGCTGTGAATTCAGCAACCTGCAGAATCAATGGCCATCTCTGGTTTTTGGAGATGTCAGCCCACTGCAGGTCATAAGAGGTTCTTTCTCTGTGGCCATATGCTCTACTCTTTCCCTCCCCCCGCCATTATAGTTGGACTTCCTTTGTTGACTTCCCCTTTACATTATTCTGTACAGTTAGAGATAAGGCATTCTAGTCCACAGCCTGGGCATTCCTCACGTCCTTAAAGTTGAAGTGTGACAGAAGCTGTCCCTTCCCTGAGAGCCAGATCCTCAGTGGTCGAATGATAACAAGTAACACAGGAAATAGCCTTTTACTGCTGCATCCCATGGTCTGCTGGTGTCCCAGGCTAGAGCACGAGCAGCAACCTCATTGTGTTTTGCCCTGGGACAGCCCAATTATGGAGGTATGTTGCTGTAATTCCACCCTAAGTCCAGTTTCTGTATCAGTTAGGAGTCTTTGGTTGTAAACAACAGAATCGAACTCTAGAAAACTTAAGCAAAAAAAGACTGCATCTGATAGGTAGTGGATAGGATTAAAGTAAAATTAAACAACGAGGCTCAGAATGATAGGAGTGAGGGCAAGACAGGGATCAAAGTAGTTAGAACCCATGAATCACCTCTTCAGGGCACTGCATTTATTTATTTATTTATTTTACTTATTTTATTTTTTTGCGGTACGCGGTCCCCTCACTGCCGTGGCCTCTCCCGCTGTGGAGCACAGGCTCCGGACGTGCAGGCCCAGCGGCCATGGCCCACGGGCCCAGCTGCTCCGTGGCATGTGGGATCTTCCCGGACCGGGGCACGAACCCGTGTCCCCTGCACCGGCAGGAAGACTCTCAACCACTGCGCCACCAGGGAAGCCCAGGGCACTGCATTTAAAATGCTTTAGTGACACCTGCCTCTGTTTTATGTATCACTCTGCTCAAAATTCGCCAAAGATTGAATCTCACTGGACTGGTTTGGATCACATGCTGATCACGTGGCTGGGGGTGAAGGAACCACCACTGATGGTCTCTCAGGACCCAGATGATGGAGTACCCTGAAGAAAAGGCGGGGTGCTTTCATTAAAATGAGGGAAAGGGATCCTGGGTGGGCAAAACCCAACAAGTACCTGTTACGATATCACTCGTCACTGGTGAGTGACGGTAGCCAGTTGACTCGGCTTCAGCAGTAACAGAATCTAGGGACAAGAGGGAGAGAGACCCAGAGACAGAGAGAGAGAGAGACTGATTTCTGCATCCCGTGGCAGACAACAGGGTTACCACCATCTCCCAATTAATTCCACCTCTTGTAGCACCCCTGCCAGCGAACTCCTTCCCAGTTCCAGTTTGAAAAATGTGTTAGAAGAGCTCTGATTGGCCCAGGTCCAGATGAGGTGACTGGACCACTCAACTGATGCAAAGAGTTGGGTCTGTGCGGAGGTCGCCCGCCACCATGTGAACCCTGGGCTGGTGTGGGAGTTGGGCCTTTTCTAGAAGAGGAAGGGAGCGCCGCACAGGTCCCTGGGGTATCCCTTGCTGTTGTGCTCTCTTGGGCTTCTGTTTCACCTTCTGTAAAATGGAGAGATGATGTTCTGAGATGTTCAGGAGTAACTGCAGAGTACACGGGATAGCTCTGTGTCCAGGGCTCTAGGATGGGACACCTGTGATGGTGTCTCCCTGTTTGCAGGGACCGGGGGTGGAGGGGAACTTCCCGAGTAAGTGAGACATAATGTTCCTTAGGGATGATCAGATCTGAGGTCTGCTCCATCCCCAGCCCCGTATTACAGAACAGAAAACAAAGACCCAGAGAGGCCACAGTCATACCTCAGTTCGTTTGTGTGGAGACAAGCTTTTTAGCTCAAATAAGAGCCAAGCAGGGTGTTCATACTGGAAAATGGAGGTGGAAGGGAAGCTGGTTGACTCATAAGGTATTTCTTGCGGCTCCCAAGAGGGAAGATGACCTATCAACTGATAATAATAATAACCACCCTTCACATGTCTGTGGCACACTACAGTTGACAAAGTGATTTCACATCCTTTATCCCATATATTTTTCACAACAACCCTGCAAGACAACAGCAACAATAATAAAATAGTACAATCATTTTTGAGCAGATTCAGGAAACCGTAGCCCATAGTCACTCAAAAAGTAGTGAATAAAAAAAAGAGCAGTGAATCAGGGATTCAAACTCGGGCTTCCTAATACTGGACTGTTCTCACTGGGCTTCACACCCCACTGTCATCACTTTGTCTGGCAAACTTAACTCCCCAGGCACTGCTGAAGGAAGTGACTGTGCAATGTGGGTCCTGTTTTAAATTTCTTCTCTCCTCGGGCTCTGGACACAGCCCTTGGGTGCCGGCTGGGACGGTCCTTGATGACTACCAGCCCTCCTATTTCAGGCCAGCCAGACCCTGTGCCTGAGTGTGGAAAGAATTCTCCAGAAAGTTTAATAACTTGAGAAGCTAACCTTATAAGACAGGAACCTTTGAGGTGACAGGGACAGCATCTTTCAGAATCATGGCTGCTAGAAACGAGGAGAAGGACAAGGCAGATGTTGACTAGTGCTTGACCTTGTTCCAAAGGACTGGGTTCAGAACCCTCAGGAAGTCCATGCATTCAGGAGGAGGGGCTGTGCACACCTTACTCTTGGAGTCATACCTGGGTTCAGATATGGGCCTTCCTACTTACCAGCTGCATGACCTTGGATGCGATCTGTTGATCTCCAAGAAGCCCATCTCAGGGCCAACTTCCAACCTCCAACAGGGCTGGTACCCAAAGCCCTCACCCAGCTTTTCCTCCCTTCTTGGATTGGTAAGGAATCTTTCAGTTACAAGTGACAGAAACCCAACAAGGTGGCTTAAGTACCAGGGGATCTGGAGGTTCAGCTGAGGTCACCAACTCTTCTCTCCTGCTCTGCCTTCCTGTGCTGGCTTCATTCTCAGGGGGGAGGTATGAAAATTACTTGAATATGATGGGAGACTTACTATGAGCGTGGTGCAGAGGAAAGAATATGGGCCCTGAGGTCAGAGAGACTGAGACTCGAATCTCTGCTACTAAGGTGCTGTGTGATCTTGGCTGGATTTCTTTGCCTCTGTGAGCCTGTTTCTTCACTTGTCTTGAAGTAATAAACACCTACATCTCAGAGTATTAATATCAAGTTCAAGCGAGACAATATATGTGAAAATGCCTGGTGCAATAAATGTTAGGTATTAGCGCTCAAAAAATGCATAGGAAGGAAAGCTCGGCAGCCCCCATCAGAGCTCTTGTTCTCGTGGTAAAGCAACTCTGAGCAGAGGGCTTTGGGAAAGGAAGTAGTTTGCATGTCCAGAGATCACAAAGCAGACTCACTCTTGTACTTGAGGCCCCAGATGAGGTCTCAGAATGAACAGTGGGGTCAGGAAACCCGAATTGGAGTCCAGACTCAATATGGTCAACTCTGAGGCCTCAGCTGCATCATTGGTCAAAGCAGGATGCTGGCTGAGACAAAGGCTGAGGGCTAAGAGTAGCTACCCCGTACATTTGCACGGGCTGGGTAGTGTCCCTCTGACGGCCCTCCATCTCATCCCGCGGACCACACAGCCCTGCGTGCTCGTCTCACCGCTCTGACCTCACTGCCACCTTCTCTCTCCTTCGTAAGCTGTTCCAGGCACGGTGGCCACGCTTCCAGCAAGTCAAGCTTTTGTTCTTCCCTCAGAGTCTTTGCTCCTGTTGTTCCCTTAGCTTGGAATGCGTATCGTCCACGTCCTCCGCCTAGCTGGCTCCTACTTGTCACTCATTTCAAAGGTCATCTCTTCAAAGACCTGCCTAGATCCCTCTGTATAGGGCTGCCTCTCCCTACGCTATGTACACACACACACACACACACACACACACACTGCTCTCAGTCTCATTACTCTGCTTTCGCTTCTTTATGGTACTTCATCATTCTTTGAAAAGTGGTCATTTGTTTGTTTACATGGTACACAGAATCACTGTGAATATGATAGCAACAAGTCTAAACGGATCTTGGTGTGTTGTCTTGCACTAGTGACTCAGATATTACAGGTGTTTGCTGCCGCCACCGATGTAATTTTCTGAAATGGAGACTAACTCTTGGTAAATCTCCAAACAAAAACTTACAAGTGTCTCTCCATTCTACATCGTTTATCCTGGGAAAATGAATAGTAAAAGCTTGTACAGGGCTTCCCTGGTGGCGCAGTGGTTGGGAGTCCGCCTAACGATGCAGGGGACGCGGGTTCGTGCCCCGGTCCGCGAGGATCCCACATGCCGTGGAGCGGCTGGGCCCGTGAGCCATGGCCGCTGAGCCTGCACGTCCGGAGCCTGTGCTCCGCAACGGGCGAGGCCACAACAGTGAGAGGCCCGCGTATCGCAAAAAAAAAAAAAAAAAAAAAAAAAAAGCTTGTACAAGGTACTTTGTATTTAGATGTAAATGAGGTTTGGCTTAGCACCAGGTGTTTATGAGTTTCTCACCAACATACGTGTCCAGTTAGACATTTGCATGTGGTGCTGAATGCAGGACAATGTTTTTTGTCATTCAGGATTGTCCCAGAGCACCTGGCAGGACCTCTAGCATCCCCACCTCTGCCCATTAAATGCCGATAGGTCCCTGTTATCCGTGTCACAACAAAACACTCTCACACATTTCCAAAATGCTTCCTGGTGGGCAGTACTGCACACTGTGAGAATCACGTTATTTAGAGGAAAGGTTTAGGACTATATACCTCAGGGTCTGTGAGAAAAAAATGAAATAACCTAAAAGGCTCTGTATTGTGTCTGGCATATATAAGTGCTTAGTAAACATGAATTTACTTCATCTCTTTCCCTTATTCTGGCCACAAGTTCTCAGTCTGACCAAGAGGGAGCATCTACCATCAAGTCTGGCAACACGTAGGAAGATATGCTAAATATTTCAGGGAGTGAGCGAGAAAGTTAGGCAAGAGGAAGCAGACATCACCCCCACCCCCAGAAAAGCTGGCAGAATAGCATGACAGTTATACAAATCGATTGTGGAACTATTATATGAAATACTGCAGAGCAATTTGACTTGGGACCTAAACTTAGTTTTCGGTGTAACTTTGCTCCCTCCCAGCTGTGGAGTAGATTTTTAAGACTAAGAGAACCCAGGCTCAGGCTAGGGAATTGTTTCTGGATAAGGATGGGCAGGACCCAGCCGATCCCCTCTGAGGCAGTGCCTGGCCTGGCTTCATCAACGACAGACAGAGATGAAGGATGCCATGGTGATCCTATGTCCAGACTCTCACACCAGACCCTTTGTACAGGCTGGTCCCTCTGCCCAGGATGCCTTCTCTCCCTCACTTCTCACCCCTTCTCCACCTGGCCGTCTCTTCCTCATTTTTAAAGTTCAGGATGTATTACCTCCTCCAGAAAAGCTTCCTTGGACATCCTAGCAGAACCGACTGTTGCTCCCTCCTGTGTCCACAGGTTGTGTACTTTCTTCTACCATAGTATTTCCAGTGTTGTATGCTTGTGGGCTGAACCGACTCCCCAGGTGGCCTGCAAGAGCTGTGCCTAGTTCATCTTTAAATCCCTGACAACCAGCTCAGTGCCTGGGACACAGCAGGGTCCAACAAAAGTTTACTTCCTACGCCACCTACCTCTCCCCGGCTTTGGATTCCAGAATAAACACACCACAGAGTCGATGCCACAAAGTTCACAATACCATCATCCAGGCTATAGATGGAGGCGCTCATTTTTAAAAAGATAGACTCTGGTCCAAATGACAGTTTATTTAAAACAAAGGTGACACAGTGGAGGAAGGAGGAAGGAGGGAGAACAACAATTCTA
This sequence comes from Mesoplodon mirus, assembly GCF_964341445.2. Lineage (NCBI taxonomy): Eukaryota > Metazoa > Chordata > Mammalia > Artiodactyla > Ziphiidae > Mesoplodon > Mesoplodon mirus. The sequence goes on from NC_138991.1 coordinate 15,459,002, forward strand.
ACATAAAAGCACATAGGAAGCATCTCAATTTTTTTTAAAAAAGGCAGTGGAGGAAGCTATGTCTCATACATATACAAACTGCTGACCTCGATTGGTTATTTACATCCAAACTTTATAAAATAGCATTTCAGGTCAGCTCTTAAGCCAGTGTTATTAGTTTTTGTTACAAAAAGTTAAAGCTACAAACTTCACATTTTTAAGTTGTACGTCTGCAACAGCATTTAAGCTTTTTTTTTTTCCAAGTTGGTCTGAGTGCAAGCTGGTAGAAGAGATTTTCTTTTTCCGAACACAAAAAAGAACATGGATTCCAAATGCAATGACTATAATCCTGATGAAGATACAGACATAGTGCTTAAGAAAGGATGGGGTGAGAGGATGTGGGCTGGGCAGGAACAATTTTCCAGTAAAAAAGGAGCTGCAATCTTTAGAGGCAACATGGTATGCTAGAAAGGGCACTGGAATAAGGATCAGAAGTCCTGGATTTGAATTCTGGCTCTGCCATATTCTAGCTACTTGACCTTGAGCAACAGACTTTACCTCTCTTGAGCCTCAGTTTCCTTATCTGTAAAATGAGGACAGTAATACCTGTATCACCCAGAGCCATTAAGTTTTCATAGATAAAGGGTTATTCGGACCATCTACTTCTTCTTGAGTGAGCTATGGTGCGTACTTTGTATCTTTCAAGGAATTTGTCTATTTTATTTAAGTTGTTGAATTTATTAGCATAAAGTTATTCATAAAGTTGTTATTAGCCTTTTAATATCTGTAGGATCTGTAATGATGTCACCTCTCTCATTCCTGATATTGGTAAGCACAACTGAATTTTAAATGGTATAAACAATACATCTCTGGCAGCAGGTGCTAAATAAATGTTTCCTGGATCAGAACCTACAGTCTGGAGGAGTCAAGGCTATAGTTCTTAAGTTGCTTTGGAGTATTGGGTCTATCTGTGTGTCCGTCTATCTATCTATTTAACCATGTATCCATCAAGCCAAACATTCATCCACCAATCCATCCATCCATCCAATTGGTGGTTGGGAGAAGGGACAAGGAAAAAGAAAAATTGAAATTTGCTTCAAAATTACTGATGAGGAAGCAGTAAAGATATTCTTGGAGAATCTGAGATTTTTAAAAGACACAGTTAGGTCTGGGTCATTGTTTCCTAGGAGAGGACAAGTCAGAGGCCCAGAGTCCCCTGGAAGCTTGAGTCACAAATGCTCAAGCAATGACTGACACTCAGGGCTCAACGGAAGCCAGCTGACCTATCTTGAATTTAGTATTCAAGGAAAAAAATGACTAGGATTTGCTTCTCTGCCTTCCTGTCACAAGAAAACAAACACACCTTGTCAGGAAATCCATCTCATCCAAAATAAACTGACTTTTGGCCAAAGGGCTCTGCCTAGCTAGACTGGAAAGCAATGTACTTTGTTGGACCAGCATGCTGGATGCACACATGCTTGAAACAAAATAAACCTCAGATCGAGATTCATCACCCAAGAATATTTATGGGGGAAAACTGAACCTTCTTTTACTTGGCTCTAGCTTAGGAAGGGAGAAGAATGGGCATTCCCCTCCTGTGTGGCCAAGTGCAAAATCCTTTAAAAAAAAGAGAGAGAAAGAGAGAGAGACTGAGGCAGGACTGTTAATTAGTGCAGCAGATGGTGTAGGAAAAGTCATGCTCCATACTTTGGGTTTTAAAACTCACTTGGCTGTCAGACTTGACTGTTAATTCAGTGGTTTCTCAACCTGAGAACGCCAGCTAGAGTTTGTTAGTCTGTGCAAGAAAAGTGGTCATTTCATTTTTACGAAGGCTTGCTGGATAAACAGGGAACTATATTCAATATCCTGTGATAAACCATAATGGAAAAGAATGTGAAAAAAATGTATATCTATGTATAACTGAATCACTTTGCTGTACAGCAGAAATTAACACATTGTAAATCAACTATACTTGAATAAAATTAAAAAAAAAAAAAAAGACGACTTGTGACTTTCCTTTTCCCTGTAAATACTGGTCCCACATGGTGATGCTATGAATCCTGATTCTACCACTTACTACCTGTACCACCTTGGGAAAGAACTTTTTTCTCCCTGAACCTGTTTCTTCATCTATGAAATGGAGATAAAGTACTTAATTCACATAGTTATTGGGAAGTTTGGAGCTGCCACAAAGAGCCTACCTACCTAGTGCAGTGCCTGGCGTATAGTAAGTGGTCATGATCGCTAGCTGCCGTTGATTATTGTAGCGGGATCCTCGAATTGTCCTCTGTTGTCTGTACCTGTCACAAGCCTGCTTAGCTGGCCAAGCCCTGCAGACCGACAACAGCCTCTTGCATTTTAAAAAACTTGCTGTAATTGTAAAGAACAGAATCCAGCCACAGAAGAGGAACATTCCCTGACTCTCCACTGATCCCCAGGTTTGGGGAGCAAGAGCAATAATGGAATCAAGTTACAGTATCCTTAGGTGCCACCTAGTCATAGCTCCCCTATCTGAGGGGAAGAGGTACTAGAAAACAAAAAGACAGTTGTCTTTCCCAACTGTCTGCTCTCGGCTGTGTGACTCAGTGACATGTGGCCTTGAGCCAAGGCTCCAGAGGGATGGCTCGGCGCTGTCTGTTGCAAAGCCCTCTGAGCTGCTTTAGGCCCTACAGCTGCCCGTGTGATGCCTGTCTGCTGTCCGGCAGATGCTGTGGAGCTCACGGAATGGCTGAAACTGAACGATCTGGCTCCCCTTGGGAATCTCTTCACAGCCAGTCGCCTACTGAAGAGACAAAGCAAGAGCAACTTTCCATTAGCAGGATTCCCTGAAACAACTTCACCAAAACTGACACAAGTGTCTTCCCTCCAAGAAGGGGCTGCTTGGTTTAGTGAAGCAGGAGTGAGGAGCCCCAAAGTCCAATTCCAGCTCTTACTTTAATTTGCTCTGTGATTTGGGCCATGTCACTTCTCCTCTCTAAGCCCCTGTTAGACCAGATGATGTCTATGGTCCCTTCCAGCTCTGGCATTTTACGGGTCTGGGTTGAGTCTCCTGGAGAACAAATCTTAGTCTGATATTCATGTACCCTTTCCAGACCCCGTAGCAGTAAAATGAAAAAGAAAACAGTCACATGTTTGAATGTGGGTCTCAAAAGCAATGCCCTCTACCCCTGTCTGTAAGGAATGTGGAGCAAAATGCCATGTGTGTAATCTTCACATGGATGATGAGAATTTCAAAAACCTTTTCCCTTTTGCAGACTGAACACAGCTCCACTTTGCTAGGAGCTCCTGGCAGGCCTGTCCCCTTGCTGGATCATGTCTCCTCTTAAGGCACTGGGCAGTGTCTTTGCTGTGACTCTAGGCAGTTGGGAGAGTGGAGATGGATGAAAGGCATTGAAACTGCAAAGGCCCGTCTTGCAAGGAGCGTGCCAGGCTTCTCCTGGGACTCAGAAAGTAAACACCAGTACTCAAGCCTTTCCCTTGGGCATCACTGATAGCTCCAGAAGCCAGGGATGGCCTGCACAAGGCTGAAAGTGTGGTAAAGGAACAGGCCCCAACCTAATCTGTCAGTGCAGCCCTGCAAAAGGGTGGGGTTGGCTCCAGGGGGTGGAGTGCCCCCAGCAGTCTCCTGGTGTTCTCTGCCCTCATGTCCCATAGTACCATAATCTTACAGAAAAGAGGCAACTGTTTAAAACTGTACCTATACAGAGATGCCACCACGCCATGTGGGGAATCTAGTTATAATTTATATATATATGCATATTTATATATATATTTTAAAGTCTTCCAGAAAGAACCACTGAAAGCTACTGGGAGAAGAAAAACAAAAGACAATGGGACACTTTCCCAGCTCTCACTCAACTAGGAGTCTCTGCTTCTGGGGTTGAAAACTCTGAGTTTCAAAGCGCCCACATGAATCCTCTGAAATGATATAACTGCCCAGTTTAAATACACACATCAGGGCGGCGCGCTGACCGGCACAGCAGCCCTGGCCACTGGCGCGCGTTCCTGAGTTCACAGAGGGGCTGGAGAGATGATGGAGGCAGCTGGAGGGCCGAGCGAGCCAGAGTTCACCGTCGGCCTGGGGCCCTGCCGGCCTCGCCCCCTCAGAAGTTCTGCTGCCGCCGCTTCTTGGCCTCAATGGCATCAAGAATGGGCTGCCGCTTCGACTGGTACTTCTGCCGGATCTCTTCAATCTCCTGCTCCATCATGGGGTCCAGGGCCAAGAGCCTCTTCTGAAGGTCCTCCACGGTCCAACTCTTCAGCTACAAGAGAGGGAGAAAGTATAGTCACGACAAGGTCCAGGTCAGTGGCTTTTGGAGACAACGTATCCCAGGAAGAGTTCTTTTTTCTTTTGGCCGTGCCATGTGGCTTGTGGGATCTTACTTCCCTTATCAGGGATTGAACTGCGCCCTCGGCAAAGTGCAGAGTCCTAACCACTAGACCACCGAGGATTTCCCCTGGGAAGAGTTCTAAGTGTTAATCTCTTTGATTTACTGTTCCTTGACCAGGAACTTAATGAATGAGACTTTCATCTCCCCTCTCTTGTAAATTAATTACATTGGATTCATTGTTAGGGCACTAAAATAACAGTAACTTGGTATATATAGTATAATGATTGCCTCCTGGCTCTCGTCCTACCCGTGACACGGGCATCTGCACGGTGGCCATGTCTCCTTCGGGACCCTACACCAGGGAGGACAGATGCTCGCTGAGGATCGGATGCCCTCCCCCGGCCCCCGTCTCCCCACACCACAGTGTCTCGGCACTGTCATCCTAGTCATCGCTAGCATTTACTGGGGGCACCACTCTAAGTGAGCACTTTATATGGATGATCGACGTAAGTGTCTTGGGAATACAGACACAAGCCCTTTGTGGGGGTGGTGGGACGGGGGGCTAGCTGGAGAAGCCCTGAAACTTCTGAGATGAAGTTTCCGTCATGCAGAAAGGAAAAAGAGGACCTGATATCTAAGTTAATAATAAAGGCAAGCACCTACACAATGCTCTCCATGCGCCAGACACTAAGTGCTTGACATACATTATACATCAATTAATTTAATCCTCATGACAATCCTGCGATTTCAGTATATTATTATCCCTATGTCACAGATGAACAAGCCAAGGAAGAGGGTGTCTCAGTGATTTGCCCAGTGTCTCACGGCCGAGACGTGGCAGAGTCAAGATTCAAACCCAGAGGCCCTGCTCTTAACCAGCGTTGGGGGCAGGCAGACTCGCAAAAGCACGGGTTTGAGAACCAACTCAACCTGTGTTGGAAACGTGGTTCTGCCTCTGCAGATGCTGTGAGACTCACGCCAGGGACCGATTGCTCCAGGGCTTCCTCATCTACAGAAGTGGGACCACAGGGCCTCATCGTGTTTATTATAAGAATCAAATGAGACCGTGGCTGTTGGGTGGTCGGCACAGCGCCTGATGCCCTGTGTGCTTAACGATGGCAATGAGTGTGACAACACACAGTCTTGGCTACAGCCCAGGGGGGCGCCATCTTCCACCTGTGTCTGCAGCTGTCGGGCAAGTGGCCTCGTGGCCATTGCCGTATGTGTGGAGTGTTCACTGCATCCGAGCGAGGCCAGGCCAGGCTGGCAGGGGCGGGAATGAATGCCGACGTTCTCCACAGCCGGTGGTGAGAAATTCTGTGAGCTCACAGCCAGGGTAACAGGCACAGTGTTTCAGGAACTCAAAAGGCTCACTCAAGTATCGCGGGAGATTTATAGAATCACCGGCTCCCTCAGCCCCTGCCTGAGGCCTCACCAGGGACAGGGTGTCGAAAGGTGGGTGAAGGAGCCTCTTTCTGTCCCCCTCTTCCCTTTAGAGGGAAGCGCTGCAGTGGCCTCCCTAGAAATGGCTTAGTGACCTGTCACCACAGGAATGTCCCTTGGTCCACTTCAGGGAGGTGGTCTCAGAAGTGAGAAAAGCCTCACAGTTCAAGACGGAAGGTTCTTTCTAATATGAGAATGGAAAGGCTTGAGAGGGTGTGGAAGTGCTGGAAAGTCAGGCTGAAAAAATCCATCTTGCCTTCCAGCCTGTGTGGTTTTACTCCATCCTGGAGGCTGGTGTTCTTGGTGCAGGGACACCCCGGAGGGTGATGCTTGCCTAGTCTTGAGCTTTTCCAATTCCTTCTCCAAAGAGAGGACACCCTAAACCTAATACTGAATGTAACTGGTGGTTAAGGACAGATCCTAACTGCATTGGCTGTGTAACCTTGGACAAACAACTTGCCCTCTTTGAGCCTCACTTTTCTCCTCTGGAAAACAGACAATCCCAGTTCCTCCAACCTTGGGGTGAAAAGAGAATTGGACGAGTTCATAATAGGTGTGGCGGTCTTACTGCAGGACTTCATGTCGTAGGTATTTGGTGGACAGCAAACATGCCATAAATGGTAGCTATCACTGCTGTTATTAATAACTGTTATTGTTATATTATCATTATTATTAATATTATTGGGAAGTCTCTAATTAATCTCTCATCAATAAGCTGTTCCTGTAACCTCAGATCCAAACCAGAGTCAAAGGAGTGAAAAAGAGAATATTCTGCTTTATTTTGGGTTAACAATGCCTAAGGGCTGGCACTTTCCCACAATGCCTGTTAACGTCTGTATAGTTTAACAAAATAGTTTTCATCCAACCATTCATCAAATATTCACTGAATACCTACTATAGGCCAGGCACTGTGTACTGAAGGCACATAGGATCCTTCAGTGGAAAGAAAAACAAAAAGCTCCCCAAATCGTTGCCCTCACGAAGCTTACATTTTAGTGAGGTGAGACAGACATATGACAATTAACACAGTAAATTAGTAAATGACTCTTAGATTAGAAGGTGTTACAGAAAAGAAAAGAAAAAAGATACAGTGAAGGAAGGCGAGTTGGGAATTGGGACGGGAGGCTTGCTTCTGATCCATCCATTTGGATAAAGACTCAACTGCAAGATGAAGAAGTGCAAGTCGGTGGAACTGCACTGGCTTGCCAGCTTGTCCTGCCACTTCAGGCAAGCACCACCTCCTCCCTAGGCCTCAGTTTCCCCCACTTGTAAGAGAGGGCTGCCTAGACGATCTCAAAGGTCTTTTGAAACTCAGTGGTTCTCAAAGTACGATCCATGGATCACCTGCATCAGAATCACTTGTTGAAAATACAGACTCCTGAGCCCCCAACCAGAGCTACTTGATCAGGCTCCCTGGGAGGGGAGGCGCAGGACTTGAGATGCTAGAGAAGCTATTCAGGCGTTTCTTCTAAGCCCTCAATTTGATAAGCGTGATCCTACACCTTCCTTCTCCTCTTCCCGGCAGTGAAATTCTCACAAAGTAATTGCTGCCTGTCTCTGGTCAAGGCTTCTTCTAGGTTTCCAATTTCTATGCAGCTCTTTTGCCCTTGATTCTAATCTGGGGGCAACAACAAGCACCCTGGCTTTATCTCAGCCACCTTCAGACTAATTTACTTGCCCTAAGGCCCTTGGGGCTTAAGTTACAACTGACCTATTAGAACACAGCCAGCCAGTCACACCATCCAGATATAGATTTTTCTGAAAACAAGCTCAGAGAATGGTTTTATGGTGCCAAGGGTAGCATTTCACCTTCCTGGTCCTTGGTGGCATAAATAAATTTCAAATGTATATCCTGCAGTAAAATAGCTGTGGTTCTACAGTTTCCTGCAGCCGGCATCCTGATGGAGTAAATGCTCATACCAGCCACATAGGTAGCTTGAGCGGTTTTCACTAGCTAAAGGGAATATCACCGTTTAGTATCTCATCTAAACCCTAGGACTGAAACATCCTCTCTACACTGTGATTCCCACAGTTCCATCTCTAGACCAGCATTCTCCTCTGAACTCCAGACTCACACACCCTGATCACATCCTGCTGGCTACCTCCGTCCCTTAACACGTCCAAACTAAAACTCTTGAGTCCCATCCTCCCTCATCCCCAAGCCTCTTCTCCTTAGCCCCCGGTCTTCCCCATCTCAGGAACGGCACCCCCATCCTCCCAGGTGCTCAAAATCATCCCCGACTTTCCCCTTTGTGTCACCACCCCCTTGCCCACATACAGTCCTCTGATCTAGTCTCTGAAATACTGGTATAACTCAAATCCAACCACTTTTCTCATCTCTGCCTCCAAGCCCTCAATTCAGGCCACCATCATCTCCCAGCAACAAACAATTAAAAATACAGAAATGAGGGCCTCCCTGGTGGCGCAGTGGTTGAGAGTCCGCCTGCCGATGCAGGGGATACGGGTTCGTGCCCCGGTCTGGGAGGATCCCATATGCCGTGGAGCGGCTGGGCCCGTGAGCCATGGCCGCTGAGCCTGCGCGTCCGGAGCCTGTGCTCCGCAACGGGAGAGGCCACAGCGGTGAGAGGCCCGCGTACCGCAAAAAAAAAAAAAAAAAAAAAAAAAAAAAAAAAAAACCAGAAATGAGCCACCCTTATGTTGCCTACTGCATTTAGAATAAAATCCAACAACTCACCAGGGGCTACAATGGCCCTGCATCTCTGGCCTATCATCCCCTCCAACTTCATGACTGCTGTTGCTCAGGACCCTCTAGCTATGCTTTATTTCAGATTGTCAGACAGGCCACACTTTTCTGGCCTCAGGGGCTATGCAGTTAATGATCCTCCTGCCTGGATGGCTTGTCGCCAGTTCTTCCTTATCCTTTTGGCCTTAGCTCAGATGTGAACTCCTCAGAGCACTCAAGCAAGCCCTCTCCTGCAAGCAAGCCAGCCCGTCTTATCTAGAAAGGCTGCTGGAGGAGCAGCTGGGTTTAGGGGGAGAGCAGTGGCTTTGAGTCAGATGGCCCTGGTTCCACGGGTGCCCTGCCTTTGGGTGCTGGATGGCCCTGGGCAAGTCTTTAATGTGTGCCACACCTGCCTGCTTTTTCAATGGAGGACAACAGTATTTCACCTACAAGGGAACTTGTGAGGCTTAGAGGTGTTGGTAAAGTATAAAACATAGCGCCTGGTGCGCAGAAAGAAAGTAGATGAATGGAAGCTGCCACCTTAAGTCCTTTATTGGAAAATGGAGGAAATAGGTGAGTAATATAAATAGTAGCTGCTGCTGCTATAAGAACTGAGCTTGATGAGCTCACAGTGTGGTGCAGGACACACACCCCACTCACAGAGGCGTCTCTAGTGAACTCTGTGTGAGAAACCCTGAATCAGATGGACCTGGCTTGTTTCTTCTGGGCCAGACGACAGCAAAGTCCTCAGATTGCCGGCGTGAGGACGGAGCCAGAAGGCTGATGGGAAGTGACTTCTTCTCAAATGGCCTTAGCAACCCTGAGATTCTGAATGATGGCGTGTCAATGTCAGTTGCACAAGTGGCCTAGAGAACAACCGAGAAGATCTGGCTGGTGTTTCATCACAAGCAACAAGCCATAGGAATTACACTGACAGTGAGCCCATCTTGAATCAGCAGGGTCAAGCTAAACTGAACACATTAGAACATACAGGAGAGTTTCATCCTGCCTTGGCAACGAGGCCCATGGTGAACAAACAATCCAAGGTACAGGATTTAGACCTATCTCAAAGGCCTGCTCCGCTGCTGCCAGAAACTCTTACCTCAGAAGTCTATCATGAGAATGGTGTCATGATATGTCCCTAAAAAAAAATTCAAACATATCATCCCTTCGGGACAGGTAAGTCAGGCTGATACCCTGTCACAGGTGATGTTTTATTGCAGCCAAGAACGAACACACCTTTGGAATTTAGCAAGATGATAAGGAAGCTTGATAGAGGCGAAACTACCAGCAGGCCACCCCATTCCTTTACCACCCGCCACTAGAAGGTTAGCAAAAGTGCAACAGAGAAAACATATAAAGGTCAGGCAAAAGGTATCTAAGACATGGATTTAGTTCCACCAAAGATACGTTCCCTATCTTGAATTGACCTTATCTTTATCTAGGGGTGGATTCAAGACTGGGGAGAGGTGACTCCAGTAAGATAGGACTCTCCAGGGATGCAGTCACCTCTCAGCAGATGAGTGAGAAGATGATAGCCAAGCAGGAAAGCAAGGACGCTGACACCCAAATCACAGCTGGTGTGGATTAAGTAAGCACTAGATTATTCGATTTCAAAAGATCTTGCTCCTTAAATAAGCCTTGTGAGAATTTTAATGAGAGATTTCCTCTGATTCAAATTGTGGTCAGGCCAAACCATGTCTCCCTCAGTCCCTTATAAACTCTGCCTCATGCTTCTCCAATAAGGAAGAAAAGTGGCAAAACTGTTATCAGTGAATTCTTACTTCAATCCCATTCTGAGCTTATGATGACTTCAAATCAATACATGGAACGGTTACCAGAATTCCAATCAAAGCAAACATGACTGCACGTGTATAAAATATTTACGAAGATGACTGGAATGAAATGCAGACTTTAAGCATAGGTAAAACAAAGACATCTGGCTTCAAGCAGGCACGGTGATATAATGACAAGAGCTCCAACAGCGGTCAGAAGATTGGCCTCAGACAACCTGAAGACTGCATCCAGAGAGCCCCCTACCGAGAGAGGGTTCAGTATGAATCGTGTGTGTATGTGTGTGTGTTGTGTGTGTGTCTGTGTGCGTATGAAGGATGTAATTTGATAAATGGTATAAACAAAAAGACAATAAAGCAAAGGGGTTTTTTCCTTTAAATAATGGGGTTTTACTATAATATGAAGAATAGGGAATTCCTTGGTGGTCCAATGGTTAGGACTCTGAGCTTTCACTGCCGAGGGTGTGGATTCAATCCCTGGTCGGGGAGCTAAGATCCCACAAGTGGTGCAGCAAAAGAAAGAGAGAGAGAGAGAGAGGGAAAGAGAGAGAGAAGGAGAGAGATAGAGAAAGAGAGAGAGAGAGAAAGAGAGAAGGAGGGAAGGAGAGAAAAGAAAGAAAGAAAAAGAAAGAAAGGACGGAAGGGAGGGAGGGAGGAAGAAGGAAAGGAAGGGGACTTCCCTGGTGGCGCAGTGGTTAAGAATCTGCCTGCCAATGCAGGGGACACGGGTTCGATCCGGGAAGATCCCACATGCCTCAGAGCAACTAGGCCCATGCGTCACAACTGCTGAGCCTGCGCTCTAGAGCACGCGAGCCACAACTACTGAGCTCACGTGCCACAACTACTGAAGCCCACACACCTACAGCCCATGCTCTTCAACAAGAGAAGCAACCGCCACCAGAAGCCCGCGCGCCACAACGAAGAGTAGCCCCCGCTCACCGCAACTAGAGAAAGCCCGCGCGCAGCAACGAAGACCCAACGCAGCCATACATACATACATACATACATACATACATACATACATAAATAAATAAATAAAACAAAGCAAACTCTATGGAGATAAAACATAATAAAAAAAAAGAAGGGAAGGAAGGAAGGGGGAAGAAAGAACAGTACTTGCGTTCTCCTGGTTATTTGTGATTTCCTGAAAGTCATCCTTAAACTTCTGTGACAAAATAAATTTTATTTTATTTTATTTTTTTGTGGTATGCGGGCCTCTCACTGTTGTGGCCTCTCCCGTTGCGGAGCACAGGCTCCGGACGCGCAGGCTCAGCCGCTCCGCGGCATGTGGGATCTTCCCGGACTGGGGCACAAACCTGTGTCCCCTGCATCGGCAGGCGGACTCTCAACCACCGCGCCACCAGGGAAGCCCCAAAATGAATTTTTGAAGAAGTACTTTTACATGCTTAGAATTTACTCCAACTCTGTTCTGGCATGAACTTTTACAACTTACTCTGAAAGTCACAAGGCACCTGCTTTTGGTTGTTGTTTCAGTTTGGTTTTGTCTGTGAGTTTTATAATAGCCGTTGGCCAAACGTAGTCAAGTTTTGACCAAACCCAGATCTTTCACTGCCATCATGATTCTGGCTTTCCACAGCAAGAACCCAAAAAGAAATTTCATACCCCAAATATAAAAGAGTAATGGACCTCAAGAGGCACTGCATTGCTAATATTTAACATTACATCTTTAATTATAAAGACGCAGCGAGTACCGGCTCTGTCAGACACCTGTGCTTGGCCTGAACTGGGCAGGAGTAGGGATGATTGAGGGGTGTGGCCAAGTAAGGGTGTGTATGGGACAGAAAGAGTATGGCAGGGTCCTTTCACACTAGGAGTAGAAATAAACGAGGTAGATAAGTCATGAAACCAAGCTACAGTATGAGGCATTACTGAGTAAGTGCCCAATGACTGCTAATTAGAGCTACTCTGAATTGAGTGCTATGTGCTAGGTAGGCACTGTGCTCAGCACTTTACATGCATCATCTCATGTAATCCTCAGAAGAGTCCACGAAATAAGTAGTGGTATCCATTTTACAGAGATGGAAACTGAGACTTAGAGAGATACAGGAGTTGTTCCCCTGACCCCAGAGCCAGCAAATGTAAGTGACTGGGTTAGGATATGAGCTCTTGCATGTCTGAGTGCAAAGCCAAGCCAACTCTGTGTCAAGGCAACATGTACTACAGTTGAGGGAAGGAAGAATCTCTGTGGTCAGAGTCTCTGAGAGAAAGAGCTTGCCTTTTTATATATTTATAGTGCAAAGAAGGGGTACTCACTCTAATTCAGGGAAAGTCTGAATTGTAGAATTTTCAAAAATGAAATGCAAATCTTGTTATTTCAAGTAACTATCACATATGAGGTAGAGGGAGCTAATAAAATTAGGTTAAGTAAATGAAAGGATTTATGAGTTCACTTATCAATATTACTAATAGCTACTCAAAATTCCTTTCGGTGCCATGGTTTTTCATGCCTCCATGATTCTGCAGAACAGAATCCTCCCTGTCCTCGGATTAGGAGATGCCCATTCGACCCTGTAGCCCCGCTCAAGCTCCCACTCCTCTCTCTCCCCAACTCCCTTTTCCTTTTACTAAAGTGGGAGCTATTTAAGAGTAGGAACTACCTCTAATATATTTTCAGAGAGTCAGGACAGCAGAAAACAGTTCTCAATGAATATTTAATAAAGAAATAGATCCTTCGATCTTGAAGCCTTTGCTTGAAAATGATACTGACTTTTTATTGGCTTCCCTCAATTACTAGTAAGACACCGGGCTTTTCGGAAGCTTTGAAAATATGTAACCAATAAATAAGCCTAAGAGCATAATATAAGTGTGTTAAATAAGGTTATGTCAGTTACTCCAAACTGACTCATGCATGCCAAAATCAAAATGAACAGCTCAGGGCCTCCCTGGTGGCGCAGTGGTTGGGAGTCCGCCTGCCGGTGCAGGGGATGCGGGTTCGTGCCCCGGTCTGGGAGGATCCCATGTGCCGCGGAGCGGCTGGGCCCGTGAGCCATGGCCGCTGGGCCTGCGCATCCGGAGCCTGTGCTCCGCAACGGGAGAGGCCACAACAGTGAGAGGCCCGCATACCGCAAAAAGGAAAAAAAAAAAATACAAGAAAATGAACAGCTCATCCAGTGTAATGACTGCAATAAAGTTACAAGGGAAAATGGACAGGAAAATCCACGCTGGTCTTGATGGCTGATGACTGCTCTTTAAGAAAAATTCTGTTTTAAGAGTAGCTATAAATTGGTTTATAGATTTCACACTTAAGGAAGCCAAACTATGAGAGGAAAATTTTCAGGAAGTTAGCAAACACATAGACTCCTAGAATAACTAAACGTCCTAAAATAACTGTCAATGTCTAAAGGAGGCAAAGTAGAGGAATAGAGCTGAATGTGATGCTCCTGATATGTGAAAGCACGAAAGGGAGACATCAACAGTATCATCGTTCTTGCGGGATATTAATCTTTCAGAGGATATGAAAACCTAAAACGCCAACTGCACCAAGCTGCTGTTTTGTTTTGTTTTGTTTTGTTTTTTGCGGTACGCGGGCCTCTCACTGCTGTGGCCTCTCCCGTTGCAGAGCACAGGCTCCGGACGCGCAGGCTCAGCAGCCATGGCTCAGAGGCCCAGCCGCTCCGTGGCACGAACCCGCGTCCCCGGCATCGGCAGGCGGACTCCCAACCACTGTGCCACCAGGGAAGCCCCAAGATGCTGTTTTAATGTAGCTGAAGAATTCGGGAAAAGGGCTAGCTAATCATACAAAAATCCCTATAAGTTGTGCCTTTGCACACTTTCTTGGGCTGGAAATTTCCAAGGTAACAAAAAGTCCAGGCTATTTTCTCTCTTATCTTACCAAATAAGAAGAAGCCCAAAGAGTCCCAAGCAAAATCTGAAGGCTGAAATACAAATTAATCTCACTTTATTTAGTAAAGGTAGTATTAAAAGGTATCTTCAAACATAAATAGGATCCAGTCTAAATACACTAAAAGAACAAAATGTTTACAGAAAACTAGTCAAGAAGGAAGGTACACGCTCTCTGAGTAAGGAACAACACTCAGTTTCTGGAGAGCATATAAAACCCCTATAAGCCTTACTGCTGGACACTCCCATGTAATGAAGGGTCAGAGATTTACAACCTAAGTACCCCAAGAGAAGTACTCTCACAATATCCTTTGAGGAAAAAAAAAATCTGCAGCAAAAGCAGGTAAGTTCTATCTGCAAGGCATGTCAGCATCTTTCTGCAATGGCCATCAAGTTTTGGGACCTAAATTCCTTACAGTGTCAAAAAGGAAAAATTAGGTCTAGATAGAGGGGTGTGTAAGACTTACTCGGCCCAAACCACAAAACTGCTAAATATGGATTTTTGCCATTTTCCTTCTCTTTTTCTGATTTAAGACTTCTGTAAAAAGTCACCTTTTTTTAAGAAACATAAATCAGAAAAATAAGAGCATTAATATGTATGTGTCCTAGATACTTTGAGACAGTCCTTTATTCTTTTCAACCAACGTTTAATCAGTATGGATAATCAAATGTGATTTAATTTATGCCATGGTAATACTTTTCAAATGTGTATCAATTCACAAACCAGAAAACATTCTTTGTAAAGACCATGTGTCCTAGCTTTTTGGCTCAGAAACAATGATCACCATATTCCTAGCAGTAAGCTCATCCAAGCTCAGAGTTAAAAACACTTAGCTTCTCTGGTATGAAACTGTTCTTTAAAATTTGTATCTTAAATGTTTTCTATAGTGAGCAGGCATCGTGAAGAAAGAAACTGTCTTCAACCTGGGGTCTGGCGTAAAATTTGGAAACTATAATGACAGGGAGAGGGGAGAATGGTGATAATAAGACAATGTATATGGTAATATACCATGGGACGGTATATTTCATGATTAAGATGATGTTTATATCTGTCTATAAACACAGTCTTTGTAAGTTCTAATTTTCTTAAAACATTTCCCCTCGTGAAATGTCTGACTGTTCATAGCACAAGTATATCTGACTGTTAATAGCACAAGTATATAGTTAGTACTGCTTTTGACTTGATAGTATTTCTTTTAAAAAGAACAGGGAGAGTGTATCAGTTACCAATTTATTACTCTCAGCTCTGAGTGCACCCTTCTCTGTGTAATGCTCTGTGGTAAACATGCATGTTGAGCGCTTCTCCTTTGAAGTGTACGTGATGTTTTTCTCAGGAGAGGCTGGGGGGACAGTGCAGGGAGGAGGCAGCTCCCCTGAGCGTCCAGCACTGGGGCCAGCAGTGTGGATGTGAGGACAGTTGGTGGAGTGTGGCCCAGCCACGGCCCAGAACCTGGCTCCTGTGTGACCCTGCAGCCTCAGCCTGGTAATAATGTTTCAGCAGTCCTGTCGACGTGGACACCAGAGCTCCCACAAGGGTTGCAGGCTCTGAAGGTCTCCTGGCCCCGCCAGGACCCAGACCCTCAATGCACGTCCATGGCACTGGCTGCTGCTTGCCTGCTCCTTGCCTGCACTCCAGAGGGCCATGGATGGTCTGCCCAGAGCCTTTGGGCCAGCTCAGGTCTGGCCAAATCGGCAAACTCCTCTGCTAGGCCACGGGCTGAACCCCACCTCCTCTATTCTGAACCCCTGGTAGTCTGTCCTTCCTTGGGGATACTCCGTCAGCCCTAGGGAACCATAGAGAGTTTCCCTATACCTTACAGCTCCTCTTTTATCATAGGTAATAACTCCTTGTATTTTGTTTTTTAATTTTTATTGGAGGATAGTTGATTTACAATGTTGTGTTAGTTTCAGGTGTACAGCAAAGTGACTCAGTTATACATATATATATATCCATTCTTTCTTAGGCCATTATAGAGTATTGAGTAGAGTTCCCTGTGCTATACAGTAGGTCCTTATTAGTTATCTATTTTACATATAGTAGTGTGTATGTGTCAATCCCAATCTCCCAGTTGATCCCTCCCCCCCTTTCCCCCGGTAACCATGTGTGTTTTCTGTATCTGTGGCTCTGTTCTATGTCTGTCTTTTTTTTAGATTAATAACTTCTTGTAGTAAACCTCCCCCGTTTAACCTACAATGTGGTTTGTATCTCCTGACTGGACCCAGACTGCTACAGGGAGACAGGGTGCCGGTGAGGACACACACGAGCATGTGCTTGCCCACTAATGGAAAAACATCAAAAATGCCAAACCCTGAAGAAAAATTTCAATTTGAAAAATGCCCAGGCAATTTCAAATCCAGAATAGTCGAGAATGTTTATTTGCAGCCCAAGTATAGGATTAAAATACTCTTATTTCCTCCCACTGAAACCTATACTAATAGTGACTAGATAAACAAATTGTGGTTTAGCCATACAATCGAAACTACTCAGCAGTCAAAAGAACAACTCCAGGTACGTGCGACAACACCGATGAATTGCAAAACAGCACACTAAATGAAAAAACCCTCCACAGAAGATTATGCCCGGAATGACTGACTCCATGCACAAACATTGTAGAAAAGACAAAACTAGCAGAACAAAAAACAGCATGAGGGAACTCTTGGGGGTGATGGAAATGTTCTATATCCTGATTATGGTTGTGTTTACACAACTGTACACATCTGTCACAACTCAGCAAACTGTACACTAATTTAATAAGCCAATTTTATGGTATATAAATTTAACCTCAATAAACTTGACTTTATAAAGCAAAATCTACACATAAAAAATTGTGGAAGGTAG
Source organism: Mesoplodon mirus (assembly GCF_964341445.2). NCBI lineage: Eukaryota > Metazoa > Chordata > Mammalia > Artiodactyla > Ziphiidae > Mesoplodon > Mesoplodon mirus. The sequence goes on from NC_138991.1 coordinate 15,475,931, forward strand.
TTCAAGTAATACTTAAAGGGAATATTAGAGCCTTACATGCATAGATTAGAAAAGAGAGATGATTTAAAATTATTAACTTTAATTATCCAATTAGAGAAGGAAAAATACCCAGAATAAACCCAAAGAAAGTAGATATAGGTAATATGAATTTATGAATTCAAAAGCTAATGCTCAATGGCAAGGATCAATAAAACCAAAAGCTGAATCTTTCAAATGACTAAAAAAAACAAAAAACAAAAAAACCCAGAAAACTTCTGATAAATTTGATCAAGAAAAAAAAGAAGAAACAAACACTAGGAATGAAAACCAAGCTGGAACTACATATTCTACAAATTTTAAAATCCAAAACTTGATGCCAAAAAATTTAAAACCTTATATGCAATCAAGATTTCTTGGGGGGGGGCGGGAACCCTAGATTTATTACTTGGAATAAAACCAAAAAGACGATGGACTAAGAAATCTGGACCACAAGGATAAAGGAAAAAATGTATACTTAACTAATAGAGACACAGAGGATGAAGCAATCTTTGAAAACAGAGATAACCATGATATTCCTGAGCAAAGTTGCTTCCCCTATAAGCAGGAAAAAAAAAGTTAACCCAATTTCCAGTTCTCCCAACAAGGCAGACTACTGATACATACCCTGAAGCTTCCTCCTGTGGAAGAAGGGAAATCTCCAGGGGCCAGAACCATTGTTCTAATACTAATCCCACCTTCCTATAATACTAACAATGCTATTCCTGGTAAATCAAGAAAGCATACAGAAAGGTAGGACAGAAGGATAAGCAGAAGCTCCCCCCCTGGGGTTGCCTTGGTGAGAGGGTAGGATTTAAAGAACTTGTTGTATAATGATTATAGTAACAATTACTATAATATAAGCCAGCATTTTAAAAACATTTATTGGGCTTCCCTGGTGGTGCAGTGGTTGAGGGTCCACCTGCCGATGCAGGGGACACGGGTTTGTGCCCCGGTCCGGGAGGATCCCACATGCCGCGGAGCGGCTGGGCCCGTGAGCCATGGCCGCTGAGCCTGCGCGTCCGGAGCCTGTGCTCCGCAATGGGAGAGGCCACAGCAGTGAGAGGCCCGCGTACCGCAAAAAAACCCCACATTTATTAACCACTATTAGCAGGTCACCACATCGAGTACTTTTTGTGTATCATCTCATTTGATCTTCATTAACTCTTGCAGCTCTAATTGTCAACCTGTTTCTTTAGGTGGAGAATTTGAGGTGTGCAGGATAACGTACTCTGTCTCCATCTGTAAAATGGCAAAGCCACATAATCCCAACTAACCTTCTGGAAAGTTTCTGTGAGGAATAATCAAAATAAACATGAGGGTAGAAGTTCCCTAAGGACAAATTTTGGCTGAAATCAAAAAACAAGGTATCTTCAGGCAGACCTTTGAAGGCAGTGGTATGTACTATTTCCCAACTGTGGAATCCCCCCTTCACAGAGATGACCAGAAGTGGTCAAGAAAACGCTGGACGATGTCTCTTGTTGGAGACGTAGCAGGACTAGAACGCGGGCCCTTTAAGGCCTCTGTCCATTCTGAAAGCCCAGCACTCTCCGACTGACACAATGCCACGAGAGCTTATTGAGAGAGGCGATGGCTTCTAGGAATTCAAGACATAGGCCATTTGTTACCTGTGCTTTCAGTGAAGCCAGGTGGAAGTGACCTCGGGACAGCCCTTCCTAGGGCCTGAGGTGTCAAGATACTGCTTGCAGGTCTTAGGATCCGTTTCTGCTCATCTGTTCTTTTTTTTTTTAATGTTTATTTATTTATTTGGCTGTGCCGGGTCTTAGTTGTGGCACACGGGATCTCTAGTTGCGGCATGTGGGATCTAGTTCCCTGACCAGGGATCAAACCCAGGCCCCCTGCATTGGGAGTGTGGAGTCTTAACAATTGGACCACCAGGGAAGTCCCTCTGCTCTTCTGTTTTAAGCCATCTAGATCTAAATTATTTCTTACTCCTATTCACACTGCTGCTACCCAAATTCACGAAACCCATGGTCTGTACTCTGTTCTTTGGCTCACCATGTGGTTGAGATAAAAACCATCCTACACTGTAAAAACAGAGAGAAACCGGCCACGAAGAATGAACTTGAAAGAAGGAGGCTGCCAAGCAGCCACGGATCAGGTTGCCTCAGAACCAAACAAAGGCAATGAAAACCAGTGTCAAGCTCACACAGGCTGATACCGTTCTAAACAACCCTCTGGGGTCATGAGCTGCGGCACTAAAGACTTGTTCTTGGTGCCATTTCAATAACCGAGTTAAAAACCAATCTTCCCTCGGCTGCTCGATTCCCCAGCAGAACAAGGCTGCTGTGGCTCGGGACAAAGACGACATTCATCTGCCATGTGGTTTCTCAGAAAGCATACCTAAACAGCAGGCTGCCCTGGCAATTTTTGATACATATTTCTTTTTCTGACTGATATTCTTGGCTGGTTTTCTGACAGTAAAAAGTACAAGATCTCATTATATTCCCAAGTACAAATTAATTCAGCCTCAAAGCCCAGCTTTACAGGAAAAATAAGAAATCTGAAACAAAAACAGTATACCTTGTCAGGGACAATTTAGGACAGTCTTCTCACCAGGAACCACTCGGCATGGTTACCCCAGTAAAGACCATTAATGTGCAACTGGTGTTTATCCTGGCTGGCTCCTGGGCACTCACAAGGCACTGCAGCATCGGAGACCAGAGTACTAATCATGGTCTCCATTCACCTTTCTTCCAGCACAGGATTATGAAAAGAAACTCATCAAAGAAAGGTTAACAAGTAAACAAGCATGGAGTTGTTTCCAGGATGGAAAGATGGTGGCCAGAGACAGAGAGAGTAGCATCTGAGGTTTAAAATCCTGGCTTCAGTCACACACTCCACAGACAAAACACCAACAACAAAGCAAACACGTTTGGTTGTGTATATATGTCCCAGCTAGCTAGTGGGAAGCAGCCACATAGCACATAGGAGATCAGCTCGGTGCTTTGTGTCCACCTAGAGGGGTGGGATAGGGAGTGTGGGAGGGAGACGCAAGAGGGAGGAGATATGGGGATATATGTATATGTATAGCCGATTCACTTTGTTATAAAGCAGAAACGAACACACCATTGTAAAGCAATTATACTCCAATAAGAATGTTAAAAATTTTTTTAAATTAAAAATAAATAAAATTATACATAAAAAGAGTAAAAAAAAAAAGATAAAGTTAATGACAAAACAAAAAACAAAACAAAACAAAAAAAGCAAACACAAAGCCTCATCTCCTAAACCTCTCACTGACAAGAAGAGAAAGCCTGGCTTAGTAAGTGTGAATGATCTCACAGCAACTTCGCTCCAACCAAAAGAGCTCCCAATACTAAACACCAAATAAAAGGAGAATGAGGAAGTCAATCAAAATAACATGATGTGGGGCTTCCCTGGTGGCACAGTGGTTAAGAATCTGCCTGCCAATGCAGGGGACACGGGTTCCAGCCCTGGTCCGGGAAGATCCCACATGCTGCAGAGCAACTAAGCCCATGCGCCACAACTACTGAGCCTGTGCTCTAGAGCCTGCGAGCCACAACCACTGAGTCCACATGCCACAGCTACTGAAGCCCATGCGCCTAGAGCCTTTGCTCCACAACAAGAGAAGCCACAGCAGTGAGAAGCCTGCGCACCGCAATGAAGAGTAGCCCCTGCTCACCACAACTAGAGAAAGCCCACACGCAGCAACGAAGACCCAATGCAGCAAAAAAAAAAAACAATAATAATAACATGATGTGATGGACTATTATGTAACCATCAGAATGATAATTTTATAGGTGTTTCTAATGATATGAGAAAATGTCTGATATGTTAAGTGAAAAAAAAATCAAGATGCCATATTATATATACAGAATGATCTCAGCTGTGTACAACAATTTAAGTATAAGAAATATGGAAACAAATACTTTAAAATGTGAACTGTGATTATTGCTGGGGGTGGAGGAACCGTAGAAGAAATTTTCTTCTCTAAGACTGGTGGTTTTAACCCAGACCTACATTGTCTTTCGATCACAGCAGCAGAATCTGCCTTTTTGCCTGCAAGGTGAACCTAAAAACAAGCATCGATGATAAAATCTTTAAAAGACACTATCATAATTTAGGAGAATATGACTACAAAGGAGGAACCTGCCAAGACGCTAAGATACTCAAGTAAGTTTCAAACTAGAAGAACTAAAAGCATTTCTGATTAAAGCTATAAAGAGAACTGATGTGAAAGAGTGAATCATCATTGCAGGTGAAAATATACCATTACAACAAATTCAACCCACAGCTAAATTCTACAATACCAGAGAAAGCTGGGAATCACTGTCAAAGAAAGACCTCAGATACCTATTCATCAAACTTCCAAGAAAAAAATAAAAGCATTTTAAAGTTATAATTACTAGGACTTAGAGAGGGTCTGAATTTGCCCCCCAAATATAAAGTCCCCAGCAACAAGAAACACTGACCATTGGAAGCTAGAAAATAGAAAGAAACTTAGGAGAAAAAGAAAAAGCTTGTACTTGATGCCAAATTATATAACCTGCAACCAGCCTAAGAGGACCTCCTGACTCCTTTTTCAGTCCAGCACTGAAGGCCTTTTGGTCAGAAATAATCAATTTTGCTTGGCAAAAAAAGCATCAAGACATAGAAATGCTTTGGATCAAATTCTGTAGAATCAGCCTATTTGAGACGCTTTAAAGTTAATGCCAAAACCAATCTGGTGTTCTGTTCACAGCTCCTTTCTAGAGGTTGTAAAAGCAGAAAAATATTTAAACTCAAAGTTTGAAGTGGAAACTTGCTATCTGTAAAAACAAGCCACTTTTAAATATTAGAAGCCTTCAAGATTTGGTGATTCCAAATTCACCAGGTATATTAAAAATCATTGGTTGGAAGTAAAATTGGCTAACTGTTTAGAAAAAGATGAAGCTGGATCGCAACCATACTCTTTACACCAAGACACATTCCAGACAGGATACATAATGAAAATGAAAAAATAAACATTCTAAAAGAAAGTAAGGGTTAATATTTTTATAATGTTGGGATCTGAAAAACTTCTAAACATGGCATTAAATTCCAGAAACCATAAAGGAAAAGCTGCTAAATCAAAACACATAAAACTAAAACTACCTGGACAGTTAGGCACCTTATATAAAGTTTTTAAAAACTAGGAAAATATCTTTATTGTATATGTTTAAAGGTTCATAATCTCACTTGATATATGAAGAACTCTTTGAAATCAATAGGAAAATAAGAATTCCAAGGATAATTAGACAAATAACACAAACTGACAATTCAGACACCAAGACAACAGGGGGATTTGACCATCGGTATCACAATCTTAAATGTATAAAGTTTGACCCACGTGTTCTACTTGCAAGGATTAACTCTAAGGACATATGTATTGTGCAAAGGTGGTTCATTAAAACAATGTTTAATATTAAAAAGCCGGAAGTCACCTAAAGGTCCACGATTTGGGGATTGCTTAAATCAGAGGTCATAAACGCAGCTGTTTTTTTTTTTTTTTTTAAGTCAGGAGGCTCTAACTTTTTTTTCTTTTTTTTTAAAGAAGATGTTGGGGGTAGGAGTTTATTAATTAATTAATTTAATTTTGCTGTGTTGGGTCTTCGTTTCTGTGCGAGGGCTTTCCCCAGTTGTGGCAAGCGGGGGCCACTCTTCATCGCGGTACGCGGGCCTCTCACTGTCGCGGCCTCTCTTGTTGCGGAGCACAGGCTCCAGACCAGACACGCAGGCTCAGTAGTTGTGGCTCACGGGCCTAGCCGCTCCGCGGCATGTGGGATCCTCCCAGACCAGGGTTCGAACCTGTGTCCCCTGCATTAGCAGGCAGATTCTCAACCACTGCGCCACCAGGGAAGCCCAACGCAGCTGTTTTTAGGGGCCGGCACAGGCAAGGAAAATGAGCTCAATGGGCCAGTTTTGATGCAGGGAAACAGGAAGTGGTGCAATCCGTGGTGAACTGGAGAGCTCAGACCCTTTTCGGTAATTCAAATTGTAAAAATTATGTGTGCCACAGCCAAACTGGCTCTCCTTTCCCCAGTCCCCATGGCCCCTCAGGGTTAGATGTGTAACCCACAGCCACGGGGTACATACTACAGCCTGGTCTCTCCCCTCACTGTGAATGCGGGATGCTCACCTACCCGTCACACTGGAGGAGCTACAAAAGAGTTCATTGATGCAGCATCACTGGCTCCCAGGATCAGACAAAACCTTAACGGTCATCTAGTCTACACGTTTCCTTGAGGCTACGGTCATTCCGCCTGGTTGAACAGGCCCAGGTACAGAAGGTAGCCAGGAGAAGGGGAAGGCACGGATGGGGGGAAGGCCAGTAGTCAGGGAATAAGGCTTATCCTGTGGGATTTTCATTTCCCACAAGAAAAAAAAACTGAGATGGGCTTCCCTGGTGGCGCAGTGGTTGAGAGTCCGCCTGCCGATGCAGGGGACGCGGGTTCGCGCCCCGGTCTGGGAAGATCCCACATGCCGCGGAGCGGCTGGGCCCGTGAGCCATGGCTGTTGATCCTGCGCGTCCGGAGCCTGTGCTCTGCAACGGGAGAGGCCACAACAGTGAGAGGCCCGCGTAACGCAAAAAAAAAAAAAAAAAACTGAGATGGGAGGAGAGGTCGTGCGAATGAAAAAAGGCAAAATCCTCCGAATCACATACCTTCTATATAACTGTACATAAAACTGATCAAATACCGGGAACTCAAGCACGATTTCTGAAAATTCTCGCATAAAGTGCTGAGTTCACAGTACCACTTAAGCATTCCTTCAACAATAAACCTCTGGGCAGCTGTTGCCCTCATTAACCAATCTGGCACAGAGAAGGGTTGCCACAGATAATGTGACAGATGATATATGGTATTTTATCATAAGATCTTAATTCATCCCAGGAACTGGTTTAAATCCATCTTAGAATGGTTGTAGTTTATAATTACAGTCTCAGCAGCATGTCAAAAGTAGAAAATATCCACCTGCATCTGGAATGGAACATTTCTCCCCAGTGAAAACAACTTTATGCTTGGTCCTACCGTATCTGGGAATAATAACACTTGGGAGAAGACAACCAATTCCTCGATTTGCTTCATTTTAAACACTGCTCCCCCAAGATTTTTTAAACTCTCAGATACATCAAATGGAGAACAGATTTGTCGTTGCCACGTGTTAGGAAATGGGGTGGGAGGGTGTACCTATAAAAGCCAACAGGAGGAATCCTTGTGGTGATGGAACTGTTCTTTCACTCTTGATGGATGAATGTCAATATCCTGGTTGTGAAACTATGCTATGATTTTGCAAGATGTTACCAACGGGGCAACTGGGTATAGAGTACACAGGATCTGTCTGTATTATTTCTTACAACTACATGTGAATCTACAGTTATCTCAAAATAAAAAGTCTAGTTTAAAAAAAAAGGAATATAGATAAGATTTTTAAAGGGATACATCTGTATTTGAAGGCTACAAAATCCTAGAATAGTCTTTACTATGACTGTGTTAAGTAAAGAGCAAATGGAAGTGATTGGTGGGTCTATAAAGTAGATACGAGTTTGCTCTTCTTCCAGCAGCTGGCCACCCTCTAATCCGATGTGTGCAATGCGAATTCAGCTATACAAGCAGGAGCACTCGACAGGTGATGGCTCCCAGATATGGTTCTCTATTGGTCTGTCTTGCATCCTTCTCATCTCATTTTCTCTTTCACACACACACACACACACACACACACGCACAAGTTATTTTATACCAACAAGCACACCCATCCAGATCAAAACTGTTTTGAAAAAGAACACCGATGTGAGAACTTTCCAGGTCCTACAGCTCCCAGGTAGGCACAGAAGGGAAGAAATCTCATCAGAGAAAACACACAACGTCTGTAGGAATCAGTAAGTTTGATACTTAAACCCCATGAACAAGAAAGCCTCAACAGAATTAAGCTCATTTCAGGTGTTAAATAAATACTTTGAAGCAAACACCACTTGACTAGAACGGGGGAGCTGCAGCAGCAGGGCCCTCGACAGAGCTGTGAAATGAGCTTTGGGCTTGTCTCCTGCCTCTCTTGTCTGGGGCGACCTACCTCGTCATTTTTAACTCTTTTGCCCTGGTAGTTCATCTCTCCCACCTAAGTCTTACACACGAATATAAATTTACCAAATGCCTACTATGGGTCAGGCACTCTGTTAAACACTTTAAAAGCCTTTTCTAATTTAATCTTCTCAATAAGCCTGAGGTAAGTATGATTAGTATCTTCATTCTAGGTTAAAGGACTGGCCTAGAGTTACAGATCCCGTCAACAGTGAAGCCAGGACTGAATCCAGGTGTGTCTGGCTCTCGGTCAGCATGTTATCCCGCCTCCTGTGCTCATTTTGGTCTCCAGGGTGTCCAGAGCACCTCCCCGCATTGTGAAAGGACAGGGGAAAAAAAATTCCATATACTGAGCATCTTTTATGTGCTTTACACAGGCTATCTCTTTCCAGCCCAAATAAACCCCCTGACAGGTATGCATTGTCTCCATCTTAAAGATTAGTGAACAAAGGCTGAGAGAACTTGAGGGCTCTTGAAGACTTTTTCATCTCACTTTTACTTAGTAGATGAAAAAACGAGAGCCCCAGAAAGACTAGGTGGCTTGCGTAAGGACACAAAGCTAGTTACTATCAGAGCCGAGACCTGATTGCCAGCCCACTGCTCTCTTTAATGATATCTAAGGTCTCGCTCTGAAAGGAACCAACATATTAATAATAGAGCAGGAATGCCAGGCACTTTGCTAGATGCTTTACATTCTTCATACAACTCTGGTCTAGGGGATTCCCCATACGGCTGTTCCAATCAATGTTTTCTACTAACTCGTACTACAGAAGGGGGACAAAACTTAAATTTCACATCTAACAATTGTACAAGGTGATTAACGTACTCCTATACACACGGATGAATGGATATCACAGGAAGAAAATATGAAGAGATTTGGAAGGGTTGTCAGAGAAGGCACAATGGGTTCGAACAACGAAATCAGATGACACATTCTGAGTACCTGTGTACCACGGCGATTTGCCAAGTGCTGGGCCCCTCAGAGAAAGACAATTCAGCCCCTGAATCAGAGGATCACTCCCCATCAGCACGTGTGTGACACTTCTCACCATAGAAGCGTGTTATTCTGAGAAAAACTATGGTCTTGACATCAGAAAACTTAAATCGAAAGCCTAGCTTCGTCACCCATGAATCACGTGCCGTGGGGGGATGGGCGGGCGGGTACCCATAAGTCAGAGTCTCTGAGCCTCTCTGTCAACGAGTGGGAGCTTCTGCGCCAGGATGCTGTGAGAGGCAAATGGGACAAGACTTCTGCAGGAACCCAACACACGATTAGCACCCAGTAACTGCTATTTTCATCAATTCTTCTCAAATTCTACAACTTGAAAAGAGCAAGTGTCCCTGCCAGTAAAATTTAAAATAAGACAAATGGGGAAATGGGGAGGTATTAGTCAGAGGGTACCAAGTTCAGGTATACAAGATGAATAAGTCTTAGAGATCTACCCTGCTGCATGGTGCCTACAGCAAACAATCCTGTACTGTATATACTTAAAAATTTGCCAGTAGGGTAGCTCTTATGTTAATAAAGAGTTCTTATCACACACACAAAAATAATAATAATAAAATAAATACAGAAGGTGGGAGGGAAAAGAAGACAAGATAACGAGCAACCAATATGAAGGTTACTGGAGTGGGAGGTACAAACTATCTGGGTGTAAGACAGGCTACAAGGATGTATTGTAAAACACAGGGAATACAGCCAATATTTTAATAACTGTAAATGGAGTAGAACCTTTAAAAATTGTGTAAATTAAAAAAAAATAATAAAAAAGATTACTAAAAATATTCAATGTCTACCACTAAGGTAAGAAAAGTAAATTTACAGAAAAGCTAATATTGAATAGATAACAGGGTATGAGGGGGGAAAAATTTGGGAATAAGTGCCTGAATGAGACCGATAGGCACAGACATATCACCAGAGGGCATATCAAGTGTTTGTTGTAGCCATTAAGACTCCTCTACAATTGATACCTTTGTTTTCACAGAGGTTATATTTGGTCAAAACTCAAAGCGTTCTTAAAATAATAATGCCTTTTTATAGTGAGCATGACTTTTCCTGAACAACATCACAATTACTGTAAAACCCACGGTTACAAAGTAAATAATAAAGAACACCAAAAGAAGGTAAAAATTACATCGTTCTGACAAGGGGAATTACTTATGTAAATAACTGATGAAATGCAAAGCCTGTCAATCTACATTGTGTTCTGAATAAGCATGAAAAAAATCATTTGGGTCAATAATAAATACTCTTCTACTATTCAAAATTCCCATTAAGACTCAATAAACCTGAAACCATTCTTGCTGGTCACTAGAACCCCCATCATGTATTTTTTGAAAAGATTCTTTCACCTGCTTTGTAAAGTTAAATAAGTATCTAGTATGTCACTGGAGCTCACAAGCAGTTTGTTTTGTTTTTCCTGTGAGAAAATACCCAAGAGTTAACAGAGACAGGAAGCAACCTGGGGATTTGGGTTCTAGACTTGATTCTGGCATTAAAGTAGGAAAATTGCCTTTTTATGTCTGGATTTCAGATCCTCAAACTATAAATGGGATAAGACCCTCCTCTTGCCCCTCTCACAGGTACACTGTAAGAACCACCAAGTTAAAGGGGAAAATAAGAATGCACCTTTAACTATATTAAATGCTGCATTAACCTAATGTGATGATATTACTGTCATCAGCAAACAGACGCATTCCAGAAGTCTGGGCTTAACAGGCTTAATGGCTCCTTTGGCTTTGTCTCTGGATTATCGGTTCTTGTTCAAAGATCTAATTCTTATTTTACAAAGGTAAAATAAAAAGTAAAATAATAATAAAATAAGCAACAATACTAATACACAATGAACCAAAAGCAAACATAAACAGCTTTACAATCCTCAGCTAATAGAATTCTATCATCGTTCTAAAAATAAACTTGGTTCAAATAACCCCAACTGACGTTTCATTTGATCCTTCCTCTAACCATGGAGGAAAAGCAGGACAGTCGGAATTATGCTTGATTTTTACATACCACAAACCTGAAACACAAACCTGAAAGAGAAAAGTCACTCATCCCAGCTCCCAGCTAAAGCCAGGGCCGTTCAACCCTCTTCTGACATAATCTGATGTTCATTCTACTGGTCTAAGTTACAAGGTACACCTATTTTAAAGGAACGTCCAACTTTCAGGTTGATGAAGGAATGTTATCATTAATTTTACACAGCTGGCAACCTCTCTGTATCACAAGGAAAGTATTCTACCCAGGAAGCTGGGCACACAAGAAGTGAGAGGGTGGCATCTATTGGTGAAAAGTGTGTGCTGCAGTGGAAGTAGTCAGTGCGATTTGAAAAATATCAGTAATGTTAATAGTTTATGAAATGAGGGGTGGGTACAAAGGAAAACCATATGGAACAGAGAAGTAAGGGAAAGCAAGAAAGCACTGAGTATATACACTACCAAATGTAAAATAGATAACTAGTGGGAAGCAGCTGCATAGCACAGGGAGATCAACTCAGTGCTTTGTGACCACCTACAGGGGTGGGATAGGGAGGGTGGGAGGGAGACGCAAGAGGGAGGGGATATGGGGATATATGTATACATATAGCTGATTCACTTTGTTATACAGCAGAAACTAACACAACACTGTAAATCAATTATACTCCAATAAAGATGTAAAATAAATAAATAAAATAATAAAAAAAAGAAAGCATTGAGAAGTTCTAAAAATGATACCCATGACCACTTTGGGTAATCAATTTCCAGCTGGTAATAGTTCTGATTCCTTTCTTTTAGAGCAGTTTTAAATCAGTCTCTTTGGGAGCAAGTTTTCTTCGGGAATGTATCTCTGGTTTTATAATGAAAGTCAATAGCAAATCAGTGGGGAAAGGGGTTTAGGTTACTGAAATTTACTTCATTGATGGTGTTTCAAGAAAGGAAGGGAGGGAAAGAGAAGGAAGTTAACATTTATGAAATGCCTATTATGTTGAAGGCACTTTATATGCATTACCACACTTAATTCTCACTCACACACAAAATCTATACTATAGGTAGCAGTATTATCTCCATTTTACAGTGAGCAAACTGAGGCACAGGGAGAAGAAACTGGCCCTAAAGTACTCAATAAATGGTAAAGTCAGGATGAGAAACCTAATAGTCTGACTGTAGTGATCTAAACTGTCCAGGCATACATACCACCTCAACCAAAATAGTAGTCACTTAGTACACATAGGCATAATATATTTCCTTAGAAATAGACCCAACTGCAACCTTATAAGACCCTCTAAATAAATGTGGAATCTCATATTTTCCTTTCCAAAAACTTGGATGTAGAGAACAATCAATACACACAATGAGTTGTGCCTTTACAATACAATAAATTACCATCAATCAGCCTTCTCCTCACTGATTATCTCTCAATACCTCTTCTTCCTTACACTGGCAGCTCAATATCTCAGTAACATCAGCATCGAACTCCAATAGTGAGATGAAGAAAGAAAAAGAGACACGCCTTCCATTCAGAATTATTGGTGCTTGGAGTGAACATGTCATCAAAGACAAAAGATGCTCAATTCTGTTGTATTTCGCTTGAGTGATGAAGCATCGGGATTTTTAAGTATATATGGTGACATTTGGGGAGGGAAATGATATACGTACTACATCTCGAGGAATGAAAAGAGTCCTACATCATCATTTTTCTTTCAAAGGTACTAGGCTACAAAAGCAAATACTACTTTCAAAACTCTAATAGAGATCCTGCCTTTGGATGGGAGTGAGAAAATTGGCATAAACCTTTTCCCTGTCTTCTCAACGTTTCATGTCCCAGGAATATAGATTACTGACTTGCCGAGAGTCCGTGTGAGAAAAAAAAAAAAAGGGAGGGGAAGCAAAGAAGAAAGACTGAAGAAAGAATCTGACAGCTCAAAGGAAGAAGAGTGAAAAAAGATAGGTCTAGGTAAATGAGACCACAATTCAATGTCATGGCTGTGGATTCAGCAGTAAGAAAAATAATTTACACTCACCTCAACTGAAAATGGAAAACTCTGCTTTCTAGATTAATAACTAATTTACATTTCAAAATGTTTGGAAGCTTCCGATTGACGAAGAGTAAATAATACTAAACTTAGAGTTGTTTTTTTTTCTTTTCTGACTTCAAATTTAGCAAAATTAAAGTAACTGACCCAAATCTGGCTTCAGTTGTAATGAGATCCAAACTTAAGAAATTCCAGGTTCTGATTACAGCAATTAGGAATTCCAGGCCTCCAGGGATTCTTTTGGTTCTTAATACCAACCTGGCAACATTTTGATACCTGGAGCATCTAACAATGTTTGTGGGGACTGATTACGCACACTCCTGTGACACAGGATTTATGACTATATCAGAGCCTAGTTAGTTTATATAACCAGCACCAGACTGTAGCAGAGGGATACCACTGAATCCATCTACTCATTGCTAGTGAAACAAAAGACAACATAACTACAAAAAAGAAAAAAAAAAGCTACAGAGACTTAAAGTATGTTACTTGCTTCTCAAAACTGAAAGGCTACAGCTATGTTAAAAAACAAAGGTAGCAATTATAAAAAGTTTCAATCTCTGTTTATGAATAGGTTTATGAAGTGATTAACCTTAAAACTACTACAAACAACCCACTTGTCTATCAACAGAGGACTGGCTGAATAAACTACTGTACATCTTCACAACAGAATACTAAGCATCAGGAAAAAAAGTAATCACTATCCCTATAAACTGCTGTGGAGTGATTCCTAGGACATACAGTTAAGTGAAAACAGAAAGGCAGATTAAAGTGTGTATAGCACCCTTCTTATCTATGAATGGGAGTACAAACATACATGTATTTGTATACAGTTGGCCCTCCACAGATCATCCACAGTTGGCTGAGTCCACAGATGCAGAACTCACAGATATAGAGGGCCAACTATGGGACTTCAGCATCCTCCGATTTTGCCATGTGTTGCAGCTCCTGGAATCAATCCCCCACGGATGCTGAGGGATGACTGTATACATATAACCAAAATGAAACAACAAAAAAGGAGGAAACAAAGTAGAGGGAATAGGGACAGAAGCCAAATCTGAATAACTCTGTTTTGTAGTTTGCCTTTGGAACGAATTAGTTTGTATAATTATAAAGTGAAACAATAAAAAGCAATATCTAAAATCAGAAAGCAAAGGAGAAAACAGCATGAGATGACTGGGGAAAACTGAACATCGACAAGGTATTTTATGGGATTAAAGAATTATTATTCTTTATTTTTAAAGGTATGATGATGGCATTGTGGTTACGTATTTTTAAAGGGATCTTTACTCTTTTATAGGGATGTATGGAAATATTTAAAATGAAATATGCCTGGGATTTGCTTCAGAATAACCATGTGGTAGGAGCGGTGAACAGCAGAAGAGGAGGATTAGATAAAATAAGAATAGCCATGAGTTGATGATTGTTATAGCTGAGTGGTGGGAAATTCATTACATTCTATCTTACTAGTGGAGGCTGGGATATTTAAGGATATGCATTTTTAAAACTCATCTTGAAATAAATGGACAATAAAATCAAAGACAGACGTTTGGGGAGTGTTTCTTTTGTTTCTACAAAATGGCAGATAAAGTTTCAAGTTGTAGATACTTGGGTTCCCTGAAAGCATAAGATGCACCCTTAAGAGTATCAGTGTAAACATGAGTAAATAAAACATTTCTGCCACCATATCAATCGTGAGTTTAAATTATAAATAAGGTAGCAATAATTCTCATCTCCCACCAAATGTCTATTTTCTAAAGTGTTCAGCCAAAAGCAAAAAGTGTCATCTAATAAAAAAATGAGTAATTGACTATGTCCTGACAATTCAGTAAAGCTTCGTAATAAAAACCCAAATAAATCTTGTTTGGAGCCCTGATCTAGGAAAGAATGGTTACAATAAAGTCTCATAAAATCATAGGCTTTTTCTCTCCAGGGAAAAACTCAGTGCTAAAGTTTATCCTTTCCTACCACAAAAAGCCGTCTGAATGGCTTGTAACTATCCACGTAACCCAAACAATCAATCTTGTTCAGGTTCTGTTACTTTTATCAAATTAATTTTGAATTAACAGTTCGGTGGTTTTATATCCTGATGGACTCATTATCACACAACTTCAGGGGGATGGTAGCTTAGCTCTTTGTGCTGCATTAGGATTCTATTTTTAATTTCTCTGATACATCAAGGAAAAATCTAAAAGGGTACTAAATATTTCCCCCCCAAAAATAAGGGCACACTGGGCACTAATTTACTTCACCTGAAGGGCTCACCATCGCCCCCTCCCCCCCACCCCTACATTCCAAACACCATTACTTAGGACTTCCTGGCCATTCCACACCCCTTAATGCCTCCACACACACACTTCCCTCTCTCTGTCTCTCTGCCTACAATGTCCTTTCCCTCCTTCTCTAGCTCGAGAATTCCTATTCATCTTTCAAAACACACTTCAGGGGCTTCCCTAGTGGCGCAGTGGTTGAGTATCTGCCTGCCAATGAAGGGGACACGGGTTTGAGCCCTGGTCCAGGAAGATCCCACATGCTGCGGAGCAACTAAGCCCACGTGCCACAGCTACTGAGCCTGCGCTCTAGAGCCTGTGAGCCACAACTACTGAGCCTGTGAGCCACAACTACTGAGCTCGCGTGCCACAACTACTGTAGCCTGCACGCATAGAGCCTGTGCTCCACAACAAGAGAAGCCACCGCAATGAGAAGCCCGTGCACTGCAACCAAGAGTAGCCCCCGCGCAGCAATGAAGACCCAACGCAGCCAAAAATAAATAAATTAATGAATTAAATAAATTAAAACAAACAAAAAAACCCAAAATATACTTCAAATGAGACTTCTTGATGCCTCCTCTGGGGTTCTTTTTACTGAAGTTCTTGCTCCCTCTTCTGGGCTCCTACTACACGTTTTTATATGTACTTTATGGACAGAATTTACCAGAAAAGCCTAGAGAGAGGCCATAAAGTGTAGGTGGTTAAGAGGCTAGGCTCTGGAGCTAAATCCCTGCTGTGCCACTTACTATCTGTATAACTTTATTCAAGTACTTACTCCCTTTAAGCCTCAGTGTTCTCATCCATAAAATGGCAATAATATTGCCTACCTCCTGGGATGGTTATAAGCACTGAGCTAACATACTTAAAGAATCTTACACCAATGCCTAGCACAAAGTAAGTTCTCAATAAATGTAAGCTATTATTAGCACAAGGTATCAAAATTATTTGATTGTCTTTTCTGCTACGCTATGTACTTTCTCAGAGTAGTGACTAAATATGTTGAATAAATTCAGAGACTGCCTCTGAGTTTAATTGAAAAGTATGTACTAACAATAAGCTAGGCAATTGCAAGGTGTTAGGAATACAGAGATGAGTAAAAATCCCAGTCGTCAAGGATCTTATAGTCTTGGCTATTCACACATAGAGGACTTCAGTGTATAGAGATTGAATTAGTAAGTGAGGGACAGCTATTACCAACTCTTTTTAAAGAATAAGTCATAAGAAATCTAGAGACAACTTTATTTGAATAAATAGGGAACTTACTCCAAAACCTAATATACCAAGAGCTGATAATCAGCAATCCTTGCAAAGTTAGTAAGATTGAAAAGTACTGTGGTTCATCTAGGTCTGCAGAAGCTCTGGCTAATTCCATTTAGACTAAAACCAGGGAAATCTAAGTATTGATAGAATTTTAAAAAAACATATCTCACTCTATTTTTTTTAATTTAAGTGAGTAATATGTTAATATTGTAATACATTCCCACTTTAAAAACAGTTAAAACTGAAGTTCTTCTCCTCAAAGGCAGTGACTCTTATCAAATAGTTTTATATCCTATCTTTTTAATCTATACAGTTGCATATGTACATAACAGAAATATGTAGCATGGTTTGCGGTTTTTTTAAAAATTTACACAAGTGGTATCACACAGCTTGCATTATTCTGCATTTTGTCATTATTATATAATAAATTCCTATAATATACACAGGTAT
The DNA here is from genome assembly GCF_964341445.2 of Mesoplodon mirus. Taxonomy (NCBI): domain Eukaryota; kingdom Metazoa; phylum Chordata; class Mammalia; order Artiodactyla; family Ziphiidae; genus Mesoplodon; species Mesoplodon mirus. The sequence goes on from NC_138991.1 coordinate 15,493,019, forward strand.
ATTTCTCAGCTCTATCCTCTTACCATTGATCTATGTTTTCTTCTGGCAATATCGCAATGCTTTCATTATTGTGGTGTTGTACATATAAATCCAACCTCACTGTCTTCTTTTTCAAAAGTATCTTGGATATTTTTATGCAATTACACTTCCTTATAAGAACTAACTATGGTATAATGTTTAAACATCTAGTTATCTAGGTTTTCAAATATAATGATATAAAATTTTAAACAATAATATTCTCTTCCCATTCTTACATTGTTCTATCTCTAGTAACATTCTCTCCCCTTTCCTCTACTATAGTTTATGGTATCTTCTCTTCCTTTTTAATTTGATCAAATCTGCCAAATGTCGGTTCCTTTCAAAGAACCAACTTTTGGTTTTACTGACCCAAATTTTGTTTGTTTTCTATTTCATTAAATTCTGCTTTTATCTTTATTTTTGTCTTATTTACAATCTTTCTTGTATTCTAAAAAGAAAATACAATTAAGGCTATAAATCTTCCTATGAATACCATTTTTGCTTCATCCCACAGGTTTAAATGACAATGATCTGGATTTTGTATGGTTCTTATAATTCATTTCTCAACATTTTATAATTTCTGTTTTGATTTTATCTTTAAAGCAAGAATTATTTAGAAATATACTTTTACATTTCCAAGTGCAATAAAGTGGCTTTGGCTACTTTATACTTGTTAATTTCCAATTTTATTTATTATAGTTGGTGAATGTGGCCTGGATGACTTCTGTACTGAGATTTTTTTCAAGCACTTTAAAACATAGTCAAATTTTGTGAATATTCCATATATGTTTTAAAATTTTCACGAATATTTGAAAAGTTTTCCTATTTTCTGTTTTATCAACCATGTTAATTGTGTTCGTTTTGGTTTTTTGTCTAACTGAAATGTCAAATTTTGAGAGAAGAATATGTAAGCCATCAACTATGACTGCAGTTTTCTTGTTGTTCCTTGTATTTCTATTGGTTTTGGATAAATATATATGCTTTGTATAGGTTCATGACTTTTGTCCTCTGGATTAAGCACACCTTTTAGCAACTTAAAATATGCCCCTTTCCCAGGTAATGTTCCTTTGTCTTGGATTCTATCTTATCTGATATTAACATTGTTTCACCGACTTTCTTTTAGGAATATTTGCCTAGCGTATCTTTTTCCATTCCTCTGTTTTAAACTTTTTGGTGATATTTTATTTTAGCTATATCTCTTATAAACAGTATTTAGCTGAATTTTGACTGTTTTTTGCTTGTTTTTTTTTTTTGTGGTATGCGGGCCTCTCACTGTCGTGGCCTCTCCCGTTGCGGAGCACAGGCTCCGGACGCGCAGGCTCAGTGGCCATGGCTCACGGGCCCAGCTGCTCCGCGGCATGTGGGATCTTCCCAGACCGGGGCACGAACCCGTGTCCCCTGCATCGGCAGGCGGACTCTCAACCACTGCGCCACCAGGCAAGCCCTTGACTGTTATTTTTATCCAGAGTCTCCATCATTCAACAGGTGATTTTAATGCACTCGCGTGTATTGGGATTACTGATGTGTTTATGATGGACTGCTACCCTGTGTGTCATTCTGCTCCTTACATACACTCACTGTGTCCTGCTTCAAACTCTGTACTTCTTCCCTCCACCTTCCCATGCCTGGCTTTCCTTCTTTATTCGGGTCTTGCTGAATGTCCCATCTCTCTGCAAGGCCTTCTCTCACACTATCTCTTACTGTGCTTTTTTTTTTAAATAGCCACTATTACCTGAACTGGTATATTACCTGACTTAAGGTCTGTTTCCCTCACCACAGTCAACTCCAGGAGAGCCTGGGTCTTGTCTGTCTTGTTCACCCTCTTGGTACTAAGCCTTCTTAGACAAAAATATTACAGTGTGTTTTTGGAAGATCTATGAGCCAAACTAGGTTTAAACTGGCAGCTTTTTGTGGCTTTACGATGGCAAAATGGGAGGGTTTGAATTCTCATAAAAGCAACATTCATTTCCAAAAAATGCATCTGTTTATAGACTATGAAATACTAATTGGAGAGAATATTGCATTTGCAAGCACTTTTTATTTACACTTTAATATGCCTCAAAAATTAAAGGAAATCTTTGTTGCTTTTTCAATTTGGCAAATAAGGCAATTCAATTTTAGAAATACAACAAGAATTCAGTTTCAGATGAAAATATGAAGTTTTTTGTCAGTATCAAGTTCTGCCACTGTTGATGATTTACTTACTTTCCATTTGCCATTTTGGGCAAAAACTTTCATTTCAAAATAGCAATTGCCTTCACAGGAAGAAAGAGAATATCTTCTTTATAACTAAATACTGCCCGCTGGGAAATCAGAAAGTCTCTCTCTAAGAGACAGTTGGGGGGAACAGGACGGCTAGTCTGACACACATCCTTCTTTAAACTTAGTGAGGTTACTCAGAACACTTTGTTCACTCAACAAACTGGTTCTTTCTATGCCAGATGTTACTTTCAAATGTACATTTTCCTGATTTTAGGTACTGCTTTGGTACCTCCAATAAGAGTACAGGAGACTCAAAAGGGGAGTAAAAAGGAAATTTTAAAGTCATGCAATGTTAATAAAATATGAATACGTGTGATTTTAGAATTTCTATAGTACCTAACAGGAAAGAAAGAAGAAATTTATATGAATTTAGCAGGTTAGGATCATGCATAAGGTAAGTTAAAACACAGATTACTGGGCACTGTCTCCAGAGATTCTGATTTAGTGTGTCTCGGGTGGGGCCTGAGAACACATTTCCAACAGGTTTCCAGGTGATGCTGACACTGCTGGCCTGGGAATCACACTTTGGGAAACACTATTTGAGACTATTATTTTAAATGCTTGATTAGGGATGAAGGTGATACAGCAAGAATATCAAGGCATTAAAAATAGTTTTCATCTGCTCTTTGGAACTTTTTGGTGTAGTAGCTCATATATACTCCACCTCAATTGTCTTTCATTGTTTAGCTTGAAATTCTCTTAAAAGAGAATTTTAAAATAAATTCTCCTGAAATTTTCAAGGTAAAATTAGAATAAAATTTTATATGTCAGGATGGGTTGGCTCAGACACACTGTGGACATATACAAATCCAAATGATTTAGAGCACGAGTCCCCAGATCAAATGTCCTAAAAATGTCAGACAGGTTAGATACTTAATACAAGTGAGTGAAGTCGATCAGATCTTGAGGAGAACTAGAGAGGGCAGACCCGAAGAGGGCAGCTGCTACTCAGCTCCAGACAGCCACCAACCAAAAATGCAGGTCTTTTATGGTCAGCTCTTCCAAGCTTTCAAAATAAGCTGGAGTTCCAACATTTCACATAGAAGCTCTCAGTTTTTAAACACAGGCAACTAATTTAAAACTTTTAAACACTGTGTAGGACACACAAAAAAGGTGTATGGGCTGTATGATGCCAGTTTATAACCTCTGATAAGTCTCAGGACCTTTCTCCTGCACCAGCCAGGAATAATACAGGTTGGGCAATGTGCTAACTTAGTCACGGTGCTCATGGGCCCACTCCCTCCAACAGTCATCTCCTTCCCAAATAAAAAACTCTCTCTCTAAAGACCTACTAAAGCCCCTTTGCATAAGTAGCTTGCCTATCAAAATAAGTTCTCTGGCAATGATCTTAGTATGGGAAGGCTATGGAAGAGAGAAGTGAATTCTTCAAACACTGGAACTGCTGATCCCAAATTAACGATTAGCTTAAAGTGACTGGAATCTCAGGATCATTAACTATACCTGGGAATACAGATTTGAGGATTCTTAAGCATTCTATCACAATGGTGATGTGATTTGGTACCCAGAAGTTGTTTCATCTTTACCTAAAGACTCACTAAACTGAGAAAATCAGTCCTTACAAAGATGTCCACGACAACTACAGAGGCAACGTGGAATCGCAAACATGAAGACTCAAATCTCTGAGTCTACTCTGATTAACAGTGTCGGCCTGGAACACTGTGTTAAGAAGGATTCTGAAGCTGAATCCTGGCTCAGTGGAAAATATGAATGCCAAAGACCTAGAAGAGAGGAATGGCAGCAGACGTGCCCCATATTTGGCCTCTTCTATATAGTAGGTAGCAACACTACACCTGTGTTCACAAAATCTAGTCTTCCTGTAGTGCATTAATATAGCAACCAATATAATGTTTTCAGAACATAAGTAGGATCAAGTCACATCTTGCCAGTAGCTTTACATTTCACTCACGCTGAAAGCTAAAGTACTTATTATTACACAAAAGCCCTAACGTTGTCTGACTCCCCATTACATCTCTGATCTCATTTCCTGCTACAACACGTCCCCTTGATGCCATTCCAAACATACTATTTACTTCACTGTTCTGCAAACACACTAAGCAAGTTCCTGCCTCAGGACCTTTTACATTTGCTATTCCAGCTGCCTGAAAAGCTCTTTCTCTGGATAATCACAAAGTTCACTCTCTCATCTTCTTACCAATGAGAACTTCCTTAACTCATTATTTTAAATTACTACAAATTTACACACACACACACTCCCTCCCTCTCCCTCTCCTTTTCTCCTTCCCTTCCCCACCAATCTCCTTTTCCTTCTTCATACTTTCTACAACACTTACCACTATCTGACACACTAAATATTTTACTTCCTTATTTTCCTTCTTCTAAAATGAAACCTCCAAAAGGGATGAATTTTTGACTGTTCTGTTCACTACTATATCCCTAGAAGAGTGTCAAGCACATACTGGCACTCAAAGAGCTAATAAATAAATGAGTGAACAAACAGATGATAAAACAAATGAACCTGGGTCCTAACATGGGTTCAGGGACTAATCGGTTAAATAACCTCAGGTGAGTTATTCTGGCCCTCAAAAGATCTCTATCATTAGTTGTATAAACTATGACATTCCTGTTACTCTACAAAAGCAGAAACTATGTTATAGAAGAATGACATCATTTCCTCTAGACAGGTCAGTAGGACTATAGGAGAAAGCCAGGACTAGAAAGCCTCCCCAAATCCAAATCTAATGTGCAAACTAAGTTCTTATAAACAACAGAACTATGACAGAATTTAAGAGTGTAAAAATTAAGTACTCCTAAAGAGAAAATCCTTTTCTGAAAAGGAATGCAGACTCCTTAACTTATTTTTTTTTGCACATTTTTTTTTTACTGCCTCTACAAATTAAATCTCTGTGAACATTAGCAAGTGTCCATGGTTGAGGGAGAAATGTTACACAGCAGAAAGAGGAAATACACACCCTGTTTTTCCTATGAAACTTTGGAATTATGTAATATCCAGCCTCAGACAAAATTCAGAATAATCCTCTCAGAGAGACTGAAATTAGGATAATGGTTAGCCAAAGAAAAAAGACACTACAAAATAGCACTAACTGCCCTCCAGTCTAATTCTTAAATATAAAATCACAATCCCAGATAAACTAGTAAAGACAGTGCATCTTCACTGGATGACTAAATATTTCGTTTACGATTAACAAATTCAAAGTCAACAAAAGGAAAAATGGCAAGTGAATAAATAATTATTAAAGCAAAAAAGATGCCACTAATTACTTGGGGGCCCTCGGAACAGCTCAAATGTCAGTCAAAATGTTGTCTCAGACTCCTGAGGCTGTTAGCCCAGGAGCTGCCGCCAGGCACATTTAGAGGAGCTGTGAGCTGCACAATAAAATGCTCAAGCACTTTGCACTTTCAGTGAAATGACAGAATTGGATGTGTGATATTTCAAACAACTTTCCCCCGCAGACATGACCATCTGCTTCCAAGTCTACTTACGAACTCATAGTCTCCATCCTGTGGAACTTTCCAATCTGAAGAGTTCTTCAGTGGGCCAGGGACACTCTTGCCAAAGCTGTTGATTTGATTTTCCTTTTCTTTTTGTTCAAAGTATTCAAGAAAAGATGGTCTTGCAGGCTGCATGGTCTCATCCCTTCCTGAAAACCAAGAAAAACAAATGGTGAAATATAGTATCTCAGATTTCAGATAAGTTTAGTAAACGGATCTGTCTCCAGATGGGCTAAGGTCATGGAATCAGTGGCTTTTTGTTAGATAAAGAGTCCTTCAAGATTCTAGTGAAAACTATAGGAAAAAGCACAAATGCTCACTCAAAATACTTTTCATAGAATTTCAGAGGATTCATAGCCTCCCCAGGGTCCCTTTTTCTAAATGGGAAGACTTGGTGATGCAATAACTCTACATCAGCTACAAGTAATACTTTTTGGATCCCCTATAGCAAAGAGTTCCTATAACATTTAGACCGAAAACAGAGAAGCAAGCCAAAATATTTATTAATCATCTACATATATAATATGCTCTACAGGCATTAGAGTCAGGAAGGGGGGATGATATCATAGTGATTGATTTCCCTTGGCAAAATCATGATCTAATTTGACTAATGAGAAAAATAGGCATGAAAAGGAAAATCTAAGTAAATCACAACCCACTCCATGAAATATTATATAACTTTTAAAATACTATTTACAAATGGTTTATGATAAAGTTAAGGAGAAAAAATAAGATATTATATATACAGTACAATCTCAACTCCGTAAAACCATACACATAGGAGAAAAAAAAAGACTAGAAAAAAATATACCAAAATGTTAACAGGATTTGTCTCTGATAGTAGGATTATAGGTGATTTTATTAAATTCTTTTAAATATTCTTTAAAAGAAGACAGTACAGGATAAATATTAAATAGATAGAACTGATTGTAAGAGTTACATGTGCCCAGGAGATGAAGAAATCTTGCCAGATGGGTGGTCAGGGAAGACTGGTAGAAGGGCTTAGGTTAGCAGTCACATAGCACGGTAGCTATATAGCAGAGCAGAATCAGTAGTTATGTAACAGCAGTTACCATATGAGAGCAGAATACAGCAGTTACTAGTTAGAACTAGTAACAATCACAGAAAGAATAACTTTACCTGGCATGACTTAAAAACCTAGTTAGCTGAATGCACCTATTTCACGGCAGTCTAATACTGGGAAGTACAGAAGTTTTTTCTTCAGTACTTTGCATGAACATGTGGATTTATACTGCCTTTTCCCCCAGTAGCCAGAAAAAAAGACCAGAAGGTTCAAAGCCTTAAAAAGTGAATGGGTAGGGGTCCAGAAGATAAAGAACAGCAAGTGTTTCCTCTCCAAGAACCCTTGTTCCATGCAGTCTTATCTCTTGACATCTGCCTAGTCCCAGTTTCGAGACAGCGCCCTGACTGCCTCTCAGATATTTGTCATCTTACTCACCATCACCACTGCCAAGTTCAACAGCAGCCAATCTCAGATTTGCCCACTTCCAGATGCTGCCAATAGCTTACTTCACTGTTGCCCCCTCATTTATTAGGGATCAAACACAATATTTGCTAGGACCAGTCAACAGGTATGTGCTGAATGTCTGTTTTGTTTTTTCTGTTCTAGGTACGATGTTAAGTGCTTTTCACGCTTATTTTGTTACTTTTTAAATTAAATTTAAGGTATTATTTCATAATACAGTTCTGAAGGAAATGCCACAAAATAAAACTTGTAAAAATGGGGGTGTTTTGGATTTCCTGACAAGTTCGGATGGAAAGTCCTTTTGACCAGTGCCTTCCTCTGGGACCACCAGAGGAGAAGGTTGGCTCGGAGACAACTCTGCGGCAAGCCTACCCATAATCCTACACATCAAAAGGGGTGTTTAGAGGGCCTCCTGAGCCGAGCAACTGTGACAGTGCTATAGATGGCTGAAATACACAGTATGAAGTGTACTTTTATACAAAATATTCTGCGACTTCCCTGGCAGTCCAGTGGTTAAGACTTCACGCTCCCAGTGCAGGGGGTGTGGGTTTGATCCCTGGTTGGGGAACTAAGATGCCACATGGTGCAGCCATAAAACAAATCCGGACCAGATACTAGGTTCAGACCAGCTGAAGAGAATAGAAAGTCTAGAAACAAAGTAGAAAGCCCAAATGGATATCCAAACAACTGGATAGCTGTTTGAAAAAGATTAAATTGTATCCACACCTCATACCTTCAACCAGGAAAACTCCAAATGGATAAGAGCTCTAATGGTAAAAATGGAAACCATAAGTACTAGAAGAAAACATGTGTGAATGCAATGCATTTAAAACCTGAATGAGGAAAAAGGCTTTTTAACATACCATGACAAAAACCCAGATGCAATTTTTTTAAAAAAAGGATGTTTTCTTTGTGTGAAGGAAATATCACAGATTTTTAAAAATTAATAAGCACAAATAGGGACTTCCCTGGTGGTCCAGTGGTTAAGAATCCACCTTCCAATGCAGGGGACGCGGGTTCGAACCGTGGTCGGGGAACTAAGATCCCACATGCCGCAGGGCAACTAAGCCTGTGCGCCACAACTAGAGAGAAGCCCACGCACCACAAGGAAGAGCCCGCACACCGCAACGGAAGATCATGCATGCCTCAACGAAGATTCCATCTGCCGCAACTAAGACCTGATGCATGGCCAAAAATAAAATAAGTTAAAAAATAAAAATTAAGCACACATTCACTATAAGCCAAGATGAAAGACAAATGACGAACTCAAAGAAAATATTGGCAACAAGTAACCATAAAGGTTTTAAAAGAATTTTCTTTTAAAAATAAATTTTAGAGCTCTTTATATCTAAGGAAGATAAGCTCCATATGTAAAGAATTCCAAAAATTAAGGAAAAGAAGACCCCAAAAAAGGTAGAAACATGGGCTAAAGAGAGTATACACACAAAGATACCCAATTAGTCCTTAAACATGAAAAAAACGTGTAGGTTCACTCATGAGAGAAATTCAAATCAAAATTACTTGGAGATGCGATTTCTTACATTTCAATTTGGCAAAAGTCAAAAGCTTGACAATACCCTATCTGCTGGTAAGGATGTGGCAACACAGGCACTCTCATACGTTGCTGAATTTGGATGCAGAGTAGTACAAGCTCTGTGAAGGGAATCTGGCAATATTTAATTATCAAAATATGAAACTGAGGAAGGTACAAAAAATGCTGGTGTGTTGAATTTAAACCGAGGTATTAACATGAACTCATGATTTATTAAAAAAAATGTTTGCTGAGCGTCTGGAGCCTGTGCTCCGCAACAAGAGAGGCCGCGATAGTGAGAGGCCCGCGCACCGCGATGAAGAGTGGTCCCCGCTTGCCACAACTAGGGGAAGCCCTAAAAAAAAAAAAAAATGTTTGCTGAGCTTTTTTTATTAAAAGGTCTTGAAGCAATGGCTACCCCATTAGCAATGAGCACACCTAGCACTCAGATTTTGGTTTCCAAATACCATTCCCCAACGCAAGGAGCTAAGCCTTCTTAAGAGAAAGAGCTGATTCCAGGTCTAGGGCAGGAAAAGTACACAGTGAGCCTGGAATATCTTTTTGTGCCAAAAAAAACCAAGTACTCACAAACTGATACGGACATATCAACAGGACACAGAAGCCACCTTGAGAGGCTCCCACCGGTAAATTTTGGGACACTGAGCATCAAAACCAAAACAAAACAAAACAAAAGACATGGAATAAAAAGAGTCCATGAGCTCAGAGTAATAATCTAAAAGTGAAGGGGGTTAGGAGAGAAGGGAAAAGCCCTTCTTTAGAAAAATCACCACCTGACAACTGTATTGTGGTAATAAAAGAGGATACAGTTGACTCTGTATCTGCAGGTTCCGCAGCTCTGGATTCAACCAACCAGGACTCGAAAACATTAAAAAAAAAAAAAAAAATCCAGAAAGTTCCAAAAAGCAAAACTAGAATTTGCTCCAAGCCAGCAACTGTTTACATGTCATTTACATTATATTTACAACTATTTACATAACATTTACATTGTATTAGGTATTATAAGTAATCTAGAGATGATTTAAAGTATACAGGAAGATATATGAAGGTTATATGCAAATACTATGCTGCTTCATATAAGGGACTTGAGCATCTGCAAGCATCTGTGGATTTTGGTACCCATGGTGGGTCCTGGAAACAATCCCCCACCTATACCAAGGGACAACTTTATCCTCTTTCTTAGGAAATACACACAAAACAGAATATCTCCTTTTTTTGAAGATACACACAATATTTGAGGGTAAGCTGTAAATATCATGCATCAATCTCTCCTCATTACTTCTGTCATTTCATGTCTGTTTACACAGCCTTCTCTATAAATGCACAAAGAAATGACTGAAATGTGTTCATCCATAAAAATGGTAACTTCTGGAGAGAAATAACAGGTAATTATGTTCTTCTGTGGAACTGTTACAAAAACCATAAAGACATAATTTAAAAAAAAATCATATCCAACAATAAAAATTGTATAATTGGTACAATATACTTCTATGATGCCTCAGTAATTCCCTTCAGTTGCAATACAGGTGGATTTTAGAAATTCAAGTCTCTAAACCAGAGATGAAACACTAACAATAAGATTTCTATGGTCTAAATCTAAACTATGTCATAAAGATCAAAGAAACATCTCCTAAGCTAGAGTATAATTGTTTGTCTAATTTCTATCACTGTTTAGATGAGAAAATGAGAACATTTGCTTTCTACATATTTGAATTCCTCTATATTTGATAACAATAGCCCTTTGCAACTCACTTAAAGATCTCTAATATTTTTGGAGTTAAAATACCTAATATTCTTTGTCCCTTTCAACAACTACGGGTCACAAATAAGAAACTCTATCTAAAATGCCTTTCCTTTCACCTTTTGATATCAGTATCAGGAACGTGATTATACCTAATATTTATTAGAAATCAATGTTCCCAAAACTATAGTGAATTTTGTAATATGAGAAGTTTTTAATCTAATCACACATTCAGGTATAACCCAGGAGTAAAACGGACACACATATAAGAAACTTAATTATAGTGAAATGATTAGTTAAATGGTTACGTGTACAGGATTACAGAATAGCTAAAATTGATTTTGGAGGCAGCACAATACACTACAAAAGTCCCTAACCTGGGGTTCAAAGATCTAGATTCTGGTCCTGACTATATGATCTTGATTAAACCATAGGTTCCAATCTAAAAAAGAAGCCATGAACCATATTATTTCTAGTGTCCCATTGCAGCTGTGAAAATTCCATGATACTATCACTTGACAGTGGCTTATGACAACATATTTCTGCCTAGGTACTGATAAACATTCAAAAGGAATTCTTACTCCAGAGGGATGATGACACTTGATCGTCTCTAATCTAAAATATGCCACAAATTAGATGTGCGTGGACATAAACCAAAGACCAGACCTACTCAACAAATACTTGTGACAAGACTGTCTCTGATTCTTTGAGTTTCTTTTTGTTGTTGTTAGTGGTGTTTGGGGGCTTTTTAAAAATAGATGGAAGGGCTTCCCTGGTGGCGCAGTGGTTGAGAATCCGCCTGCCGATGCAGGGGACACGGGTTCGTGCCCCGGTCTGGGAAGATCCCACATGCCGCGGAGCGGCTGGGCCCATGAGCCATGGCCACTGAGCCTGCACGTTTGGAGCCTGTGCTCTGCAACGGGAGAGGCCACAACAGTGAGAGGGCCATGTACCGCAAAAAAATAAAACAATAAAAAATAAATAAAAATAGATGGAAGAGGTGACTAAATTCTCCTTGGCCCAAAACTGTAATAAAAATATCATCAATAGATGTAGGTTATTAAAATGTTTTATATAACTAAAGCTGAAGAAATGAATGAATCAACTGATAGGGGAAGACACCTCAACTGGCAAGAAATAACATGCATTCAAAAACAGGTGTATTTTTGATCCCTGTATTTAGTGATTCCAGAAGTTAACTGTTTACACCACAATGATTCCTTATATGTGAGGGCGCTTCACCACTGTACTTAGTTTATTGGAGGAAATAGCACTTCTATTGTGACCTACATTTTCTTAATAACACTGTAATTAATTAGAGCACCTCTTCACAGTTTGACTTTATAGACTGATAATAATTTTCAGTAAACAGATCTGCATTACTATCACAATTAGTATCTACAATAGCATGTTTGCAAAAACGGCCTCTATAATTCCCTCCAAGTAGCCTTGGTATCCTCGCCCTTTACTAGTGCCCTCCCACAGTGACTCTAGGCCTGGCCGTGTGACTTGCTATGGCCCCTGCAATAGCAAATTTATTGCAAGCAGGGACTTGAAAAGTGCTTGCACATCCTATTACCATATAAATAAACCTAGTGGGCGTGCTAGATGGCAGAATACTATGTGGAGAGAGGCCTTGACCAGGTGGTCTTAGCTGAGGCCTTCAGGAGTCAGCCAGCTCCAGCTGACCACTAGTTTGTTTTTTTTTTAATTTACTTATTTATTTATTTTTGGCTGTTTTGGGTCTTCGTTGCTGTGCACAGGCTTCTCATTGTGGTGGCTTCTCTTGTTGCAGAGCATGGGCTCTAGGCGTGCAGGCTTCAGCAGTTGTGGCATGCAGGCTCAGTACTTGTGGCTTGCGGGCTCTAGAGCGCAGGCTCAGTAGCTGTGGTGCACAGGTTTAGTTGCTCCACTTCCTGGAGCAGGGCTCGAACCCGTGTCCCCTGCGTTGGCAGGCGGATTCCTAACCACTGCGCCACCAAGGAAGTCCCTGACCACTAGGTTTTGAGGTGGTTTGCTACACAGAAAAACTAACTGATACAGTATCTGAGATCTGTCTCAATCTCTCTCCATCACACCCACACACACCAATCTATATCTACAAAAAGAGTTCCAGTCTTTAGGAACTCAGGTTTCAAGTTCAACTAACATTGATTGAATACTTTCTAAGTTTCAGGTTTTCTACCAGATGCTTCCACAGGATGTTGCCATCCACACTTCATGAACACCACGTAAATAAAGTAGGAGGGAGGAGGATCTGTGCTTGTGGGCACTTACCAAGTGCTACACAATGTATCATTTCGTTTCATCCTACCATGTTTTGAGGTATGTACTATTGTTTCCACTTTCTAGATGAGAAATTTGCCTACGGTTATACAAGGATAGGATCTGAACCCTGATCATCAGGCTTTAAGGCTGGCAAGCTGCCTTTCATATTGCAAATTCTCTAAAATCAAAATGAGAATTCTTGACATATCCAAACTGCCATTAGGTTGAGCATAGAAAGACTAGGGGAATGGAATTTTCCCAGTAACCTTATCCCTGGACTCTTCTTTCGGCACTCCTGAGCGAGACCATCAAGCGGTGCTGAAAAGTGTGAGAGAATCATTCCCAGCTGACTAAAGGCAATGCTGTCCCCAGGGCTTCTGCTGGCTGGTGGGCTTTCTGTTTCAATGTGAGCCAGGGTATTTTTTTTTCAGACATATCCCAGGAAATGAAGACGTTCCACTGAATGATAATACCAGAAACCTGAAGCCGCTGGGAGAATGAACTCAGTAGAAAAGTCGAACTTTGAAAACAGCCATGTCTTGCTCTGATTCTTTTATCTGATGCAGGAATGCATGAATTCCTGTACTATGACTGGCCCGTTCTTCTTTGTAAGCAGCATCTGGCAAGCTAAATGGACAATCTGTCAAAGTCCACAAAGGGGCAAATTCATTAGCAACTGTATCTTATATTTATTTTTCTTTGAAAAATGCTATGTGGGACTTCCCTGGTGGTCCAGTGGTTAAGAATCTGGCTTCCAATGCAGGGGACGTGGGTTCAATCCCTGGTTGGGGAACTAAGATCCCACATGCCGTGGGGCAACTAAGCCCACACGCAACAACTGCTGAGCCCGTGCACTCTAGAGCCTGTACGCCACAACTAGAGAGCCTGAATGCCACAACTACTGAGCCCATGTGCCAAACTAGAGAGAAGCCCATGCACTGCAACGAAGATCCCGTGTGCCGCGACTACGACCTGGCACAGCCAAATAAATAAATAAATAAATAAATTTTAAAGTTCTAAAACTAGATTGTAAACAAATCGGGTATATCCTTACAATGGAATATTATTCAGCCATAAACACTGATGAACCTTGAAAACATTAAACTAAGTGAAAGAAGCCAAATACAAAGACCACATTTTATATGGTTCCATTTATATAAAATGTTCAGAATAGGCAAATCCTTAGAGACAGAAAGCATGTGAATGGCTGCCTGGGGATGGAGGAAAGGGTAATGAGAAGTGACTGCTAACAGGTTTGTGGTGTCTTTGGGGGATGATGAAAATGTCTGGAATTTGACAGTGGTTATGATTGCACAACCCTGCTAATATATTTTTAAAAACCACAGAACTGTACCTTAAAATGGTGAATTTTATATGTGAATTATATCTCAATTAAAAATAATAAATTTTTAAAAATTAGACTGTGGTGATGGTTGCATAACTCCGTAAATATACTAAAAACCACTGAATTGTATGCTTTAAATGAGTGAATTATATATCAATAAATTTTTTAAAAAAAAACAGAAAGATCCCTTTTCTCTACTCTTTACTTTTATTTCTGGATTCACATGAACTATAACACAATGCCAAGGTAGTCATAATTGGCCAGGAGCTTGACCAAAGATGGAGGCCCATCTTTTCCTTCGGAATGACCAACTACTAGACATTAAACTTTATGCCCTTCCATTTTAAATATTCATTTTCAAGACTGTCACCAAGTGAACCACAATGGTCAACCTACTCTTTCCTTAATTTCTACAATTTTCTACCTGTTCAAAGTAGAGAACTCGGAAAAGCCTACATTTTCTTCTCTGTTTCAAGCATGAATACTTGCAAGAAAACAACTCAAATAATCTCTCATGTTTTCTTCTGGCTTGGAAAAATATGCCTTATCATAGGGTTGTTTGTTTTGTTTTTTAATCTAACATTTATTATGTGTGTGGTTTTTGGTTTTGGTTTTGTGACTGGGCATCTAAGTGCTTTACATGTATTATTAATTCATTTAATTACACAAGTTACTATCCAAGTTTCTGTATGTGGCCATAAATATTCCTTTGAATGTTCTTTGAAACCACTAAGAATTGCCAGAACTATAAGTTATAAGGTTCCCCAGAGTCTAACTTTTGAATAACTCTTCCAGGAACTAGTTTTGGTAACTGCCTCTGTGTAAATTGACTTGACTTCTGGGCAATGAAGCTCTGGATCTTTAAGTCTAGTGTGCTACCATGTATATTCGAAGAGATCTAAATCCAGATTTCAAAGGGTTTCTAACTAGAGCAATAGAGGCAGCACATCTAAAAAGATACATACAAAAGGTTCACTGGTGAGAACGATCCATACCTTGGTTATTGCAACAACTTCCTAATTGGTCTCACTGTTTCCAGTCTTTTCAAACTCCGTATCATCCAACTGACTGTCCTAAAAAACCACTTTGTTATATCACTTTTCTGATCAAAATGTCTTTATATTACCCTATTACCAACAAAGTCAAGTTCAAACTTCTTACTTTGGCATTCAAGGTCCTCCAATATCTGGTCAACACCCACTTCAGCCAAACTGAATGTTCAACATATATCCCCTCCTTTCTGACTCTGTACCTGCCTGGAATATTGTCCCCAGCCTTTCTGTATATCTAAGTTCTCACAAATCCTTCAACATTTTCCTGAACCACTTACCCAGCATTTGTCTTATTATTATATTACTACCTTTACATGTAGAGGCCCTATCTCCTCAACTAAGTTATATCAACATCAAACACCACTATCTGAGGCACCCAAAGTAATGTTCCAGGCATGTAAGGAATTAGAAAGAACGGTAATAGTACAGTAGGCACTCCATACATATTAGATAATGACAAATGTTATCTTCCCCGTTTAACCTACAAACTCCTGGTCAGCAGAAAACATGTCATTTGGTTTTTGTACACTACACAGTAATGACACATAGTGACTACCTAATAAATACTTTTTAGTGGGTATTAAATATTTATTTTTAACAAATACTGGTTCCAAGCTGATATTTTTTTAGAGCATAAACACTTAAGAGAATCATCTACTTTTTCTTTGGGACTCATTTAAATTCATCAAAATGTATCTCCATTTTCTTGCTGAGCAAGAGTAAGCAGGTCAGAACAGCTTAGAGCACCAGAAAAATATATTCCCCTAACTGATCAAAACTGATTTACCTGCTTCTTGGGCATAAGAGCCAAAGTATATCTTTTGGGCTTTTTCCTTTATTCTTCATTACTACCATGCTACTGCTCTCTTTTGGAAAATAGATTTCCCCCATGGCTATTCTTGGCTCTCCTTTTACCAATTTAACTCTAATGGAGAAGCACCTTATCTTCCTCAAAATACAGGCCTTGAGCCTTTCAGCCATGTCACACTGAGATCTGGTACTTTCATATCCTAACACGTGGTCTGGCAGGTGGTTTGAATGAATTTTCAGGCACCACGTGTCTGTGCTTTTTGGCTTATCCCAAAAGAATCAAGAATGTTAACGGTTTCCAAAGATAAAAGTGAGCCCAGCATCTGGACATAATTAGAAAAACTGCACAAACAATTAGGATTTAGCCTCCACTCTGGCAGGATGACCTTGAATTATCTGTGCAACTGTGAGAAAAGTCTGAGGACCAAGATCTCTGCTCTTCTGCTGTAAATCCCACCCTAGAGGGAGATTCTGATAAATGCACAGTGAACCCCACTGATTATCTTTCAGGGATGGAAAAAAAAAACCCAGTCAGTAATAAATTTCACAGTGTTAAGATAACAGTTTGAAACTTCACAAAGGAAGGCTCACATAGATTCAAAGTCTAGCCTTCTTTATAATCTACCATCTTATATTTTGAGCTACTGCTTAACAGATTCTCAAAACATGTTATCCTGTTACCAAGGAATTTGAATCAATCTCTGTCTCTCTCTCCTCAGCACATTTTAAAAACATTACTGAAACTGACAAGTGACCTTCCTTTAGATCAACCATCTTCATGCCAGTGCTTAGACACAGAAGTGGCACTTACAAAACACCATTAATACCAAGGGTACAAACTAAAAAAAGTAAAACACATGACTAGCAAGAGAAAAGGAGTTAGGATGTAGAAAAGTATCTCAGGTTGAAGGAATTTTTAGGTCCAATGAAAAAAACCACTGTCATACACTAAAAGACCCATTACTTACTATATACTTACTATACTACTTACCATTTTTAAGCATTTCTATGCTAAGCGTTTTCCATATCTATCTCCTATCATCTTAACAACCTGACAAAATAGGAACTTTTATGCTTCACTTTTTCAGGATAGGAAACTGAGGCTCAAAAAAGGAAACGGCTTGTCAAAGCTGACAAAGTTTATAGAATTCTGAGCCAAGTTTCAAATCAAAGACTCTGATTCCAAAAATTAATGTTCTTTCCGCTACTCCTTTTTCTTTCTCCTACCCTTATTGAGAGATATGTTTCTAACCAAACTACATTTTAAGTTTTAGCTTTGGTACGTATAAGCACACTAATGCTATGTGAAATTCTCATATGATGCTGATGGTGAGTGGCAAAGACACATGGACACTTAATATTCTCTGACGATAGTTTTAAACATCCTGAGGGGATCTGAAATCAGACAGTAAGGCTATTGTAGTAAAAGAAGCATTAAAATACCTGTAGTACTTTATGTCCTAGTAACTGTCCTTGCAAATGTTATAATCTGAGTCAGAGAGAATGAGACAGAGAACGCACAAGGGAGTCACTGTTATAACAATCCCCTTCAAAAAACTGCAGGTGGAAAGAAGATAGGCTGTGAGTCAAGAATTTCCATCTTACACAGCTCTGAAATTAGCATCTGACCAATGGTGTTGAAAAAAAATCATTTTAACAAGATCCTAGACTTTGGTTTTAACATGAGGAAACTCACAGCAACAATAGGTGCCTTCGTGAGACCTAGGACTTTCTGGGAAACTATAAGTACGTAACGTTTTTACCACATAATACTATCACAGCAGTTTACCCAAAACATGGTTCTGAGTTGATCTAACTTAATTATGCCACGATGCTTTAAGATTCTATTTCAAAGAGATTCATTAGAATACAATTAGAAATTTAAGTTTGAAATAGAAATCATCCACTCACTCCCTTTAGTTCACTGAGTCTAATTTAAAATTCTTGAGTCAGTGGAAACAATCTTTCAACTCAGTGGTCCAAGTTCTGCATCCCCGGTGGCCTAATAAGCCTGGAGATAAGGAGGGGGAACCGGCTGCCATGTATCTCTTGGGAAGGCAGTGAGGACAAGAAAACCATATCGTAGCCAATGAGTCTTGGAAGGGAAAACTGTTGCCTGTCAAATCTTTAGTAGATGAGGTACATATTTTAAGTGGCCATCCTTTGGCTTGTCATTTCCTAATTTGGGGCAAAAGTATTTAACTGCTAAACTACAAATTTATGCAATTCGGGATCAGTTGCTCCAGGATTCTTTTTGTTATCTCTGCCTCTGAAAAAAGAACTTTTTTTGTTGTTTTCAAGGACAAAACATATTTTGATATTTAAAGTATTATTAAAGTATAATAATGTAGTTTATTTGACAACAAATTTTTAATATGTTTTGAAAGCTTGGATTCTTTCTCTACTTATAATATAGAAGTTCTCATTTTTGCTCCTAAATATCTTATTTGATAACGATCAACTAAAACAGGAGAAATTCTCTCCCTTTCAAAAAAAAATGTTCGCTTGATAATGAAATGGTGAAACAATTTTTCTGTATATTAAGACACACCAAAAAAAACCCCACATATAATTTAATATAAAATACATGGATGGCAATATGTACAAAATTTCATTATTTTCATAGTACTACTAATAATATTCAGTGTCCAACATATTACTTTGAATGACATTATTAATAATTAATATAACTGAATCAGCTTGCTGTATACTTGAAACACATTATAAAATACCTATACCTCAACGTAAAAAATGGACACAATATAATTTTTTTTCAATAAAAGGATTGTTAATTTAAAAAATTAACATTTTCCTAAACCTGTGTGATATGCTTGGTTGTCTAAAGCACAAATTTCTGTCAATATTAATGACATGTAATAGCTGAATCAGTAAAAACGAACAACCTCAAGATACTATTTTATTAGGAAACTCTTAAGTAAAACTCTTTCAAATTTATGAACTATCCCAAGTTAGCCTTTTGAGGTTTATTTCTAAAAACTGAAAATCATTAATTAAAAATCATGTAATGTTTTATATTGACATATCAGATATACAAAACCTTCCAATGTTACAAAGACTATCCAGATAACCTTCACCCAGATTCCTCAAATGTTAACATTTTATTACATTTGCATTATCATACTTCAGTCAATCAATCTACCTAGCTATAAAACCTTGTCTGTTTATTATCACAGCTATGAGTCTTGATAATCCAAACACCAACATCACAAAAGCCTTAGGTTTGAAGATCCTAGAAATAGGTGTCAAAAGACAAGAAAGGCAGGCTTTTCACAATATTTAACAAGAAGCCCTGTACCACAGAGCAATGAGGACTAGAAGTCAAAGGTTTGTCATCTAGGGTGACTTTAGACAAGACACTGAACTTTTAACTTGAACTTCCTCATTCTGTATGGCAGGAAGCTCATAACTAGTGGACCCATATCTCAGGGAAGGTGTGAAAGTCAAATATAAAAGGAACAATTCCCAGGAAGAGTTAACAATTCTAAATCTATATGCATCAGACAACGCAACCGCAAAATATAAAAGTCCTCCCCCCCAAAATATAAATCTCAAAATTAACAAAAATTGACAAATCACAATCACAGAGTAACAATTTTAACATATGTCCCTCAGAAACCAAAAGATCAAGTATCAAAAATTAGTGGGGAATAGCTATATTTGAAGACAATTAACAAGCTAAATCTACTGTATATATATATATAGATTCCTACAAACAATTAGAAAACACACATTCTTTCTAAGGCACACAAACAACACTTAACAAAAATTACTGACATATTAGGCCACAAATGTCACAAGAAAACATCAGAAAACTGGTATCGGGGACTTCCCTGGCGGTCCAGTGGTTAAGACTTCACCTTCCAATGCAGGGGGTGAGGGTTTGATCCCTGGTTGGGGAGCTAAGATCCCACATGCCTGGCAGCCAAAAAACCAAAACATAAAACAGAAGCAATATTGTAACAAATTCAATAAAGACTTTTAAAATGGTCGACATCAAAAACTCTTAAAAAAAAAAACTGGTATCACACAGACTGTGTTCTTTAGCCACAATTCTCTGAAATTGAAAATTAAAAATAAGCAGTTAAAAAAATTCATACAATTTGGTTTTAAAAGCACTTCTGAATAATTCATGGGTTAAAAAAGAAATATGTAATAAGCACAAAGCATCACAAGCTGGGAAAAAGTATTTACAATGTGCCACATATGAAACTTATGGTATGCAGCGAAAACTGAACTTAGAGAAACAATTACAATGTTACCTGAATACATTAGTAAGCAAGAAAATTAAACAGCTAAGTGTTCAACTCAAAAATCAAAGAATAAAATTTAACAACAATTTTGATTAGAAAAGAAATCTCTTAAACTAAAAATAGACCTGATAATGGGTACCTACACCAAACCTACTACAAAATCAAACTTGATGGTAAATTATTAGAAGAATTTTCTTTAAGATAAGGAATAAGACAAAAATGCCCACTACCACCTCTATTATTGCAAGTTTTAGTAAGATAGAAAAATATAAAGATCAAAAGGAAAAACTAATTCACAATTAGACTGTCTTCATAAAAAACTCCAGAAAACCTATTAGAACAAAAAATATCCATAAGAATTAATTTAACAAAAGATCTAAAACATCTTTATAGATATAATTATAAAGTTATCTACAAAAAGAAGATATAAGCCAAACAGATGGAAAGATAAACCATGTTCATGAATAGAAAGAATTAACATCATAAAGATGGCAATTCTGCCTAATTAATCTGTGTATTCAATGCAATTCAGTCAAAACTCCAGTGGTATTTTACAAAATTTGATACACCAATGCTAAAATTTATAAATTTATTTATTTTTATTTATTTTTGGCTGCATTGGGTCTTCGTTGCTGCAGGCGGGCTTTCCCTAGTTTCAGTGAGTGGGGGTTACTCTTGGTTGCAGTGCACTGGTTTCTCATTGCAGTGGCTTCTCTTGTTGTGGAGCACGGGCTCTAGGCACACGGGCTTCAGTAGTTGTGGCACACGGGTTCAGTAGTTGTGGCTTGCGGGCTCTAGAGCACAGGCTCAGTAGTTGTGGCACACAGGCTTAGTTGCTCCGTGGCATGTGGGATCTTCCCAGACCAGGGCTCGAACCCGTGTCCCCTGCATTGGCAGGCGGATTCTTAACCACTGAGCCACCAGGGAAGCCCCTGATGCTAAAATTTACATGGAAGAATAATGATATAAATTTCAAGAGTAATCTGTATTGAAAGAAAAATAAAAAGGGGAAGGGAAATTTATTTTTGATAGATGGTCAAGGAAGGCCTGAGAAGGTAACAGGACCAAAGATCTGAATGGAGGGAGAAAGCAACTCTTTCAGATGGAAGGAATAAAATTAGATGACTATAGTTCATACTGTAAACTAAAAAAAAATTCCTGATATATTAAATAAAGTCCTAAATGTGAACAGTAAAACTTTATAACCTTTCAAAAAAAAAAATAGGAGACTGTTTCTAAGACATTTGGGTAGGAAAGAATTTCTTTTTTTAATTGAAATATTGTCAACATACAATATTATGTTAGCTTCAGGTGTATTACATAATGATTTGACATTTGCATACATTATGAATAAGTCTAGTAAATATCTATCACCATACAAAGTTATTACAATATTATTAAGAATTTCTTGGTTACCAAAGGGAAAAGGTAGGGAGGAGGGATAAATTAGGAGTTTGGGATTAACATATACACACTACTATACATAAAATAATCAACAAGGACCTACTGTATAGCACAGGAAACTCTACTCAATATTCTGTAATAATCTATACGGGAAAAGAATCTGTAAAAGAATAGATATATGTATAATTGAATCACTTTGCCGTACACCTGAAACTAACACAACATTGTAAGTCAACTATACTCCAATATAAAACAAAAAATTTTTATATATATTATTAAGAATTCTTAAAGAAGGCACAAAAAACATACGGTATAAGAAAATTCAGACGAATGTGACTTCATGAAAACAAAAGTTGCTTTCTTAGAAAATATCCTGAAAAATTAAAAGCCCAAGTCACAAGCTGGGAGAAAATATTTACAATGCACATAACTAATAAAAAATTAGTATCCAACATATAAAGAACCACTGCAAACCAATAACAAAAAAAGAAAGAAAAAGAAAAGGAAAAGGGCAAAGGCTACTTGCAAAGCAAGCATCAGACTTGTATAGTCAATATGGAAATAAATTAAATGAAAACTAAAGAGGCTACACAAGAAAAGCTATAAACTGTCATCGTTAATGTTTATTTTGATACATAAAATAACTTTTCCCAAGTCAGTTCTGCACAATAATTTTAAGTTTTATTTTTTTTAATGTATTCAATTACTTTGTTAGGGCCATTTTAACTGATGATAGGTTCGAAACTATATGCGTGGTACCACGCTGCAGAAAGAAAACATCAGTTCTGGTTAAGGTCTACTGAAAAATCTGGGAAGAGAAAGTAAAAGTTTAAACTATTTTGAGATGTTCTAACCGACTTCAGTCTTATTTGAACTTTGCCAAGTATGAGGTATCCAATCTACCTAAAATAAAGACATTGCCCTAGTGTTGCTGTGGTTACTTAAAATAGATGTTAAAATATAAATAAATAACAGTCTTGATCTAGAATGAAGCCTTCCATAGAAAGGGGATTTGTGGACACAAGTGGGAACACCATTTAAACTCATAACCTATTACAGAGCTCCCTCTGCCGGCCCAGAGAAAGTACAAGGACCCTGACACTGACACAGAACCTCTCCAGTCACTCAGGAATGTGCCCTTCGAATAGCGAGGGCAAAGTTCTTCTACGGTCCTTATGCAAAAAACCCCAGTGACACAGACAAACAGGAGAAGCCTTCCAAAATCCCCAAACTGATATTTTATCCAGACATG
Source organism: Mesoplodon mirus (assembly GCF_964341445.2). NCBI lineage: Eukaryota > Metazoa > Chordata > Mammalia > Artiodactyla > Ziphiidae > Mesoplodon > Mesoplodon mirus. Next base: position 15,515,969 of record NC_138991.1, read on the forward strand.
GGTTTTCAAAGTAGTGTGGACAATGGTTTACCTCTATGGTTCTGACAGGTGTTCTTGGGGTCTCTCATAAAGCAATCAAATCACACCCCACTCTAACCCTCCCTCCAACTGCAATCTGATTCTTTATGGTAGATTCAGATATACACAACCAAAACATACTCCCTTAGATGTAACAGAATCATCAGAGGCAGGTTTCCCTTTGAAAACCTTGTGCCCTTTGTGTCTGGAAATCCTGGGCAGACACAGAGCGAGGCTAGGTACTCAAACAACCAGCAAGGGACACTGCAAGCTGAGACTTGCCATCAGATGCCCTTGTAACATGAGCCTTGGTCCTGTCCCTTAACAACTTAATAAAGGGGCTCTGCTGAGGAGCAGGATAATATAATGGTTAAGAGCATGAGCTTTGAAATCAAACGTATTTGGCTTCAGGTCTTGGCTCTTCTGTTACTCACTACGTAATCACGAGCAAGTTACTTAGTCTCTTTGCAATTCAGTTTCTGCTTCTGTAAAAGGCCGGGGGTGGGCTGTGAAAACACCACACATCACGGTTGTAATGATTAAAATATATGAAATGCTTATAAAGGATTAAGCACTGCACCTGGTAGATATTAAGTGCCTAATCATTAATGATTATTATTAACAGTTATAATGTCTATCCTCTTGGGTATAATAAATAATTTATATATAAAAAACAATTGTTTGACATGTACACACTGCTATATTTAAAATGGATAACCAACAAGGACCTACTGTATAGCACAGGGAACTCTGCTCAATATTATGTAACAACCTAAATGGGAAGAGAATTCGAAAAAGAATAGATACATATATACGTTAAAAAAAAAAGAAAAAAAAAACTGTTTCTTAAAAAGAAAAAAAAAAGATATCTTTGGAATCCCCTCAAAAGCCAGCACCAGTCTTACCATGAATTTTCATGGGTTTTATATTATGGATCTAATGCCCATTAACATAAGGGTAGGCTTCCAGAACAAATCAGAAGTTCAGTAGAATGAAAAGACCATAGACTGTGGAGTTCTTTGAATTCCCAGCTCCCGCGTACTAGCCATGTGACCATAGCAAATGTTAGCCACTGAAAAAATCGCAATGTCTGGGTCAAACAGCTGATTAGACATGGCTCAAAAAGGAATTATAGAATTAGAAGATGAATCCAGGGCTAACACCCAGAAAGTGGCACAGAGAGATTTTAAAAAAATGGAAAATATAAAGGAGAAATTGCTGTAAAGGGAAGAAACTAAGGATACTGATAGCTGCTATTAATCCTTGTGGAAGGTAAACTGGTACAAACCTTCTGGAGGACAATATGGCAATACCTGCACATTAAATTGTTCAAACACTTCTGGAAATTTTTCCTAGGAAACATTAAAAGGAAGGCAAAATTTATATGTAGGATGTTCCCTGCAGAGTTATTTGTACTAGTGAAAAACTGGAAACAACCAAAATGCCCAGCAATGGGTAAATGACCAAAAAACACTGTTAAGTGTGATAAATATAAAAAGGACTATGGGGCCTCCCTGGTGGCGCAGTGGTTGAGAGTCCGCCTGCCGATGCAGGGGATACAGGTTCGTGCCCCGGTCCGGGAGGATCCTATATGCTGCGGAGCGGCTGGGCCCGTGAGCCATGGCCGCTGGGCCTGCGCATCCGGAGCCTGTGCTCCGCAACGGGAGAGGGCACAACAGTGAGAGGCCAGCGTACCGCAAAAAAAAAAAAAAAAAAAAAAGGACTATGCAACAACATGAAAAATATATATGCTTATTCAGTAGAAATTAATCAGAAATTAGAATATCTAAGCAAATTATTACCATATAGGAACTATACAGGCATATGGTCAAGAACAGGAGTTCTTTGCTGGAGTGAGAGGACTTAGGGGTGAACTACTTTCTTTTGTAATAGTGCATTAACACTGTTGTAATACTGTTGGTATAAATAATTTTTAATACAGTAAATGAGAAAAGAGGCATTTGAAATATCTAATTTTTCTAAGGTACTAGGTGAAACCCTATTTATTTTCACAAAACTGTAGAAACTTCAGTTCTATATTAGTCATGAGTTATATAATTTTTATAAACAATTAGAGCTACAAGGGACAAGGAAAATAAAGAAGATTAATAACTCTTTATTTTTATTGATTAAGGCACTGAGGCCCATACAAGGAAAGAGAATTGTCCAATGTAACACAGATAGTTATTATCTAAGCCAAGCTTGGTCAGATAGTCTCCTTTAAATGTTTAGAAATCAATATGAAGAAGTAGTCTAATGTCTGAGATCTGCTTTAAATTAATTCAGTTTGTTATTCTCTTTGGCGGAGAGCTGAAATATGATGGGCAGTGAGTTATTTCTGAAACTGGTTGTATGTCCATAGGGGTCATGATATTATTCTGTGTAACTGTATATATTTTCATTTTCCATAATGAAAAGTTTCAATAGCTCCTAAAATAATGAGTAAAGATCTCAGAATTAAGTGGCAAATCTATCTAACTTGTGACTCAAAACTGAATTACAAGACCTGAAACAAATTTTGAACTAAGTTTATTTAACGTCACTTAGCTGTGACTGTTGAGGTTTTTAAATGGGTTTTTCCCTCATGACTATAATAAAAGACGCATGTTTCTCATTAGACATGCTGAAACTATCCAAGCTCAGAAACTGAACAAACAACCCACTGAATTAATGAGCACTTAAAATATGAAAACTACATGTGGAACAAAATTAATTCTTTAAATTTAAAAAGGTGGATTTTCCATAACACGTACATGCACAACACATGTTAATGGGTCAGCCTAGTTATATTACACAGGGATTATAAACATCTGCATAATTAAAGCCCTTAAAACAAGGAGAAGATATAGCATTCTGAGTCAACGAAAAGAAGTCAGCAGCTCACTGCTGCAAAAAAACCTTCCTAACAAATCACACGGGATAGCTACTTAAAAGAGCAAAAGAAAAAATAAATTTAGTACGTATCATTCACTCAATAATTTACGTAACACCAAATCTTGAGTCCAGGGGATGAAACATACTGTAAGAACACATTTTCGATAAGAATTTAAAGAGAGACTAGCAGGGAGTGACAATGTTTTAATAAACTCTTTGTAAATATCCATTTTTAAGGCCATAAAAAACAGTGCAAGGAGGAAGAAGGGAGAAAAAAAGGATTCTTAAGGCAATGCAGAATTCAAAGTCCTAATTTACAGGATACACTATGATATCGGCAGTATTTTTGGTGGGATTTTTTCTCTGATAATAACTCTAGAAAATAATTTGGAAAATAAATAAAATTTAAAATACCTATAATCCCATTATCTACTTTTAATATTTGGTTTATTTTTCCCTGGCCTTTTGATTGGTTTTTTCAGTCCTTTTTCTATGCACATATTAACATGTTAATTTATCTTTTTACTTTTGTAAAGCTAGAATATAATTTCTCTATATCTTCAATTATTTTCTTGGGCCAAATTCCTAGAAGTGGAATTTACTGAATGAAAGGTTTGAATTTTTTAAATTCTTGATATGCACTACATTCTGGAAAAGTTAGATCAATTTACACATCCATCAGCAGTATTACTACTCTTTCACCATTTGTATAATTCTGACCTGAAGCCAAACACAGATGATGAGCCTTGGCCCCAAAATAGAAAAAAGAAAACAAGAAAAACTGTTCCCTTCAAAAACAAAGGGTTGATTATAAATACACAGACCTGGAAGGTGAAAATTCAAGAGGGCTGCCTGAGATCTAAAGCCCTGGAACGGTGTGTTCTAGCTGCAATAAACCAGCTGCAGTTGCCCTGAACTCACTGCCACTTGGACTTTGTGGACACGGCTCCCTCTGCTGGAACATCTCCACCCACCCTACTCACTGCCAACCTTCCTGCCTTTTTCCTCCAGGAATTTGTCAGTAATCCCAGCCTAAATTAAATATTTTTCCACTCTGCTTCACCAACACCCTCAGATTACCTCTGTTTTAAAGCCCATTTCATATGCTGAAGTGTAATTAAATGGTCTGTCCCACAGACTAGACAGTGACTTCCTTCAGGGCAAGGACTGTTTCTTCATTCCCTGCAGTATCCTCAGCATCTAGCAAAGTACTTGGGATACTGAAGAGAAATTTATTGAATGAATTAATCAATCACAAAGCAGTAGTACGTCTAAAGCAGTGGTTAAAGAACTTTTTCTGTCTGTAAATGATCAGACAGTAAACATTTCAGGCTTTGGGGGCCACATGGTCTCAGTCACAACTGCTCAGCTCTGCCTTTGTAGTGCAAAAGCAGTCATAGACAATAGCAAATGAATGGACATGGCTGTGTTCCAATAAAACTTTATTGCTAAAACCAGGTGTCAGGCCAGATTTGGCCTGTGGACCATAGTTTGCCAATCAGTCCCTGGTTTCGAGGAAGAAACTCTAAATTTTAAAAAAGGAAGGAAAATATTACTTATATGTGGAATCTAAAAAAATGGTACAAATGAACTTATTTACCAAACAGAAATAGTCACAGATATAGAAAACAAACTTATGGTTACCAAGGAGGAAAGGAGGGGGGAGGGATAAATTGGGAGATTGGGATTGACATATACACACTGTATATAAAATAGATAACTAATAAGGATCTACTGTATAGCCCAGGGAACTCTTCTCAATACTCTGTAATGACCTATATGGGAAAAGAATCTAAAAAAGCATGGTTATATGTATAGGTATAACTGATTCACAGCAGAAATTAACACAACATTGTAAATCAACTATATGCCAATAAAAATTAATTAAAAATAAACTAAAAGAAAAAAGGAAAGAAAAAAAAGATGATGAAAAGATCATAGAGACTTAATGCTTTAAACCTACGCAAAGCTCAGACTAAATTGTACATTTAGAACTCAATTATTATTACCATTTTGTACTCCCAAATTCCTTTTCTCCATGACTTGGTCTGTAATGCACAGAGTAAAGGGAAAGGAAACAACTGAAGGGAGAGGAGAGGATGGCCCTCTTCAACGGGAACTGAGCACCGGTGTTAGGCCTCAGTCATAGGCCAAGTAAAAATCATCATCAGTATAAGAAGAGCAGCAGAGGTGGGTTTACACTAGAAGGAACTGGATGGGACTCTTCAACTTGTACATTCATCCTTAACAGATTGACTGAGAATTGGTAAGTCTGGTTTAGACACACAGAGTACCGTGAAAACAGACTGAAGATAATATGTATGATAAATAGCTCAGAATTTCACTGCACTTTGAATTATGCATCAAAACAACGTGTGTGCTACGTAGAAGTAAAATGTATAATAATGAAAGCACAAAGGAGAGGAGGGAGAAGCAAAAGAAGATACGCAAATGACCAAGAAATACATGAAAATATGCTCAAAAGCATTAGTCATTAGGAAAATGTAAATTAAAACCACTATGAAATACCACTACACACCTACTAGGTCATCTACATTTACAAAGCCTGCCCATACCAAGTGCTGGCCCAGATGTAGAACCACTGGAACTATCATACATTGATCTAGGCAATATAAATTAAACAGTCACGTAATCACTTAAATCAATAACAATCACTATAAATTAAACAAAAATAAAATAAACCATCACTTTGGAAAAAAGAAACAAAAAACAAATGCATGTGCTCACCTCCACAGATCAAGGAAAAGAAGGAAAAAGTGACAACATTCAATGAGAGAATGGCCGTTCAGGTTTGAAAGTCAGTCCCTTCTTGTTGTTGATGCTTTCCTGCCTCTGATTCCACATGCCGGCTTTCTCCCTCCCCGAACCCTCCACTGCTGTCCCAACCCTCCAACACTCTTACTCCTTTGATTGTGACAAGAGACAGGAGCTTCAAGACTGAGTCCACGTGGACCATGAGAATCTGCTCTCTCTGGAATGTGCATGATCTGCCTGCGAAGTTAGTCTGTTTAATCAGAGCCTTACTTTTCATAGTGCCTTCCTCTTCCTCCTCCTCTGAGTTGATCACCATGGTGCCCAGCTGAGATGGCAATGTGTCTTCATGTTCGATCATAGTATTGGCCCCGTCACTCATGGTGCTGGCTACTCGGACGGTGCCCATCTCGTCCCCCGCTGCTCGGACCATCGTGCCAGAATCCAGTTCATCCTCCTCCTGGAAAAGGACGAAATCTCAAATGAGGGCTAATTTGATCAAAAGATTAAGTTTTCTGTCTGTATAGCTGATTCACTTTGTTGTGGAGCGGAAGCTGACACACCATTTGAAGCAATTATACTCCAATTAAAAATAGAGATTGAGTTTTCTGAATTACTCTTACTCATCTTGGTGCAAATATTTCTGGATTTGATGCTTACTTGGGTTCTAAACCTGACTTGTAGAACCGAGAGCACTCTTTTTTAATTGAACTATAATTGATGTACAATATTATATATGTTACAGGTGTAAAAGACATTGGGTCACGATTTTTAAAGGTTATACTCCATTGACAGTACTCTTATTCAACCAAAGAAGATCAATACATATGTAAAGTCTACATATTTAGTACGGATCCTAGACTCCCCAGAAGGGCCTGGGAAAATCCAGTCTCAGACCTGAGTATTCTCTTTCCCGAATAAAAAGTTAAACTGAAGAAAAGATATGGAGGCAAAAGAATAAAATGTGGAAGTGTCTGAGGAAGCACGGGGAGATGAACAGACACAGACCCAGCAAGCCTCTAGCAAGCCCTAGTCCCAGACAGGACACGGTCAGCAAGAAGAGCCTCCAGTTCCAGGTGGAACCCACATCTCCAACTCATCTTACCTGGCTGGCAATCATGAAATAACAAGCCCTGATGCCCGAGGCCCACCACAACGCCTGCCACTGCCACTCACTGAGTTTTCTTCATCGTCCTGGTCCACCTCCCGCTGCTGGGCTTCCTGGCGTTTCAGCTTCACGTCCATGGCTTCGTTAATTAAATCCCGCAGTATGGACACTCCTTTGGCACTCTTGACAAATGGGTGCTTAGCAAGAAAGTTGAAGACGGTTTATATGGCACCAGTGCCAAGACACTGCCTGGCACACCGTAGGCACTTGACAATCTTTGTTGAATCAATCAGTGAATCTAATCTTTCTCTTTATGCTTTGGACTACAGCTAACCCACACTTGCTTTATAACGGTGAGCAGGTGCATGCAGGCTTGGCCCATCTTTTCTGGCTTGGCTGGAATGTTTCCTCCACTTCTCTCTACCAACTCTGGAGATTCTTAACAGGCTGGCATTGCCCCCTAGAGGAAGTTCTGTAAACATCTTGGGAGCTTGTTGCTACAATGTTTGGAGAACACAAACTACATGAGACATAGGAAAGGGGGCAGGGACACAAGTAATCCCGTAACGTGTGGAACAGTCCTACACAACAACGAACCATAGCACATTCTCCATATCTTTAAAATGTCTCAGAGTACATATACACTTTGATAAATAATGTTGATGAACTTCTTTAAGAGATAAGCGAAAAGTCTAGTAATTTGGGAGGTGATTCTGGAGAGGGGGCTTAAGCGGAATAAAGACATTGTTTAGAAATCACTGAATAGTTTACTCCTCCTGCTTGTTCTTTCTATTCAATGTCCTATAGCATTTCCAACTATGTATTTAGGTAAAAAGGATTTTAGTGCCAAAGTGTAGTTACTACATAAATACTAAAACTGGTCACTAATATGTAACAGATGTAGGCCCCAATATTATTCAATCTGCAAAGATACTTGAAACGCAGGGATATTGCTGACTTTCCTTCACAGAAATAGCTTAAAGTTTTTAATGTTAATACCATCTTATATTTTTGTTGTCTGCCTTTGTAACACAGTAAGAAATCTATACTGTGAAAGTTACATGTGGAAACTCTTTTTTTGGGGGGCGGGGGAGCATTGCCTATTGTTTTCCAAACTTATTCTGACATTGCCCTCAGTGTTTATCTGTAATCCATTCTCTGTTCCCCAGCACCCACCAGAGGATATGGGCTCCAAGGTCTTTGCAAGGACCCAAGAAGCAGAGAGTATACCTCAACGTGTGGTATGATCGAAATACAGAAGATATCTTGTCCATAAAGCTGCATCAGTACCCCATCCAGGCAGGAAAAGAATTTGCCACTGCTCTTGGAAATAAGACCCAGCTCGTTTGCAAGAATATCGTATTTCCTTGTTCTCTCCACTGGGCAAGTCTATAAGATCATTTCCCTCCTCTTATCATATATAAATGAGTCTGCCCTGTTATTACTTAACATTAGATTTCTGTTAGCGTCCATACACTCATTTTCCTGTGTTTCTTGAATGGAATGGTTTCTGTTCTTCTTACTGATCTTAAATCTAAACTCATTCATGATGCTAGATACAGTTGTCTCATTACTTCATTATGTCTATAAATTGAAAAGCTAGAGCATTTCTATACTGACATTTGTATTATTATAAATTATTATTCTTATATTTCTCCATCACAGCACCAACATTACCCTGATTCTGATTTTAGCATCTATGAGTTTCATTCCAAAAGGATTATAAATATTATATAAATGTTAAAAAAATATGTATTGGTTATAAAAAGGGGACATTGGATCTGACATGACTGAAAACCATTGGCCTAGCTCAGTAATAATAGCAGGTATTTGCCAAATCCATTATATACTATCTTTAATATGTGTAAAGCATTGTTCAAAGTCATACATATTATATCACTTAATCTTCACAACCAACATATGGGGCAGGTACTTAATCTCCACTGTATAGATAAGAAAACTAAAGTAACAAAGAGGTTATATTACTTGCCCAAGGTCACAGAGCTAGCAAACAGGGAGCTATGATTCAAACCCCAGGACAGGCTCCAGAATCCAAGCTCCTAACTATTAAGCATACTGCCTGCCAAACCCCACCCATCCTTCAAGGCCCAAGCACACAGGTTACCTCCTCCAGGAAAGCAGTCCTGGTATCTTTAGTCCAAAGTGGCCTCTTTCCACCCTGAGCTACAACAGCACCTACCATTGATCCCAGTTCTCTGTCAGAACTGGGTATCTTTAATGGCACTCCTGCTTTGGGATCAAAAAGACTTAGGTTCTAATCCTGGCTTCGCTGTTTACCAGCTGAGTGGCTCTAAATGAGTTAACCTCTCTAAATCTTCATTTTCTCACCTATAAAAGTAAATTAATACCCCTCTCTCACAGGGTGTATGTGATGATTAAATGGCACAACACGCAAAGTATCTAGCACACAGTAGGTGCTCAATAAATGTCAGTTCCTGTTCTCTAATCCCATAGAGCCCTGTATTTTCTTATTATCTTGTTCAATGATTTAACTTTATTCCCTATGCCTTTTCTAAGCAGTTACGTTCAAAGGGAATATTTTATATCTCTTTACCATCTCCATGTAGGTGGGTTAACAGCATCTTTGGGTCGGCCTGTGAATGAAACAGGAAGAGGCAGCACCCCAGGGTGATTCATACCTGTAGGAGTTGAGTGGCCGTGGCTCTCTGCTCAGGGCTCTTTATGAGACACTGCTTCACAAAATCCATGAAGCCATCTGACCACAGTTCTGGCTTTCGGAATGTGGGAGGTGGGTTGGTAGGAATCATGAAGATTGCCTAGTTTAAAAAAAAAAATTTGTCAAAATAAAAGTGATGCTCCAATAAAAATATGACTGGAAATACATTTGGAGTTTTATAAAATGATTTTTCTCTTCTCCACTACAAGCACATCCAAATTACAACAAAAATCCAGGTATCTCAAAGTAGATCACTATAACAAATATAATAATAGTGAAAATGTTTGAAATATTGCGAGAATTACCAAAATGTGACACAGAGACACAAAGTGAGCAAATGCTGTTGGAAAAATGGCGCTGATAGGGACTTCCCTAGTGGTCCTGTGGTTAAGGATCTGCCTTCCAATGCAGGGGACGTGGATTTGGTCCCTGGTCAGGGAACTAAGATCCCACATGCCACAACTACTGAGCCCGCGTGCTCTAGGGCTGCGTGTCACAACTAGAGAGAAGCCCGCACGCTGCAACGAAGAGCCCACATGCTGCAACTAAGACCCAACTCAGCCAAACAAATAAATTAATTAATTTTTTAAAATAGTCTTTAAAAAAAAGAAAAAGAAAAATGGCACTGATAGACTTTCTTAACACAGGGTTGTCACAAACCTTCAATTTGTCAAAAACTCAATAGAGTGAAGCACAATGAAATGAGGTATGTCTGTATTATTTATTGAGTTTCCAATAAAAGAGGTACAGTTTTTTAAAAACATAAACTCTTGGGGCTTCCCTGGTGGCACAGTGGTTGAGAGTCTGCCTGCTAATGCAGGGGACACGGGTTCGAGCCCTGGTCTGGGAGGATCCCACATGCCGCGGAGCAACTAGGCCCGTGAGCCACAACTACTGAGTCTGCGCGTCTGGAGCCTGTGCTCCGCAACAAGAGAGGCCGCGATAGTGAGAGGCCCGCGCACCGCGATGAAGAGTGGCCCTGCTCGCCGCAACTAGAGAAAGCCCTCGCACAGAAACGAAGACCCAACACAGCCAAAAATAAATAAATTAATTAATAAATTAATTTTAAAAACCCAAAAAACAAAACAAAAAACATAAAACTCTTTGCAATAATCAGCTTAAATTATATTCTTTAAATCTAAAAATATAACGAGTAAATCTTCCCACCCTTCTCCACTTCTGCCCCCCCAAAAAGACAGGAGCTTATCTTTGGGCACATGCATACTTTTTAAAAAACTGGGGGCTTCCCTGGTGGCGCCATGGTTAAGAATCCACCTGCCAATGCAGGGGACAGGGGTTCAAGCCCTGGTCCGGGAAGAGCCCACATGCCATGGAGCAACTAAGCCCATGTGCCACAACTACTGAGCCTGTGCTCTAGAGCCCATGAGCCACAACTAATGAGCCCACGTGCCACAACTACTGAAGCCCACGTGCCTAGAGCCTTTGCTCCGCAACAAGAGAAGCCACTGAAATCAGAAGCCCGCGCACTGCAACAAAGAGTAGCCCCCGCTCACTGCAACTAGAGAAAGCCCGTGCACATCAACAAAGACCCAATGCAGCCATAAATAAATAAATAAATAAATAAAATTTAAATAAATAAATAAATAAATGTTAAGTCTATTAATAGAAGGACTACTTAATCAGAAGAGAGGAGGGGCTGAGTTGGGCAGTATGGAGAGGACTACGGAGCCGCTGAAGAAGGTAGGGTCAAAGTCTTATAACAGTGCTATCATGAGGGGTTCTGGGGTGGGGAAAGCCTGGCAACTGCTTAGCGTAGCTACACTGAAGGAGTTTCAATGGAGACTGAACCTATGGGCCCTTCAGACCCTAAAAGTGGATGGAAGTTGGAGACTACAGAGCCTCCAGAACTTACACATGTAAATACCTATAAGGGCCAGGCAGGAAAAAGACAACAAATGAATCAGACTGGGTGTCAGTGACATGAGTTTAAAAAAATAGTCTACTTTCCTCTTAATACTACTATAAAAAACATTAGAGAAAACACTGCAGTAAGTGATACTTGGCGAATAGGGAATCGTGGAGACTGATAAAGTGGAAAGACCATGCCCCGTATAAAGGAGAGGACTGCTGCTCAGCTCCAGTTAGTGTTGTTATGTTAAAATGTGAGCACCTGAACTATTAAAAACATACACACTGTACACGTCAACCACGCATTTCCTGGCCCACGTCCTACCAGAGGGCTATTAATACACAACCTCTAGAATGGAGAGGGGTGGATTACACTTGACTTCATTAGTGACTACAACTAGTGGAAGTGTATCATCATCTGGAGTCTAGACTGACACTTATCAATTATTTACAATTAATTCATTTATTGTTTGGTACCCAACCAAGTAAGTCATTTAACTAAGTTTCTAATGATCACCGGTAACTAACCACCCCACTGGTTTTCTGTCCATTTCCTTACCCTCATAGGATGGATATCGGCATATGGGGGCTTTCCTTCAGCCATTTCTATGGCTGTTATTCCCAACGACCAGATGTCTGCCACACAGTTGTACCCAATTTCCTGAATCACTTCTGGAGCCATCCAAAATGGTGTTCCTATCACTGTATTTCGCTTGGCCATGGTATCCTAAAATAGAAAGGAGAGAGATCAACACTAAGCAATAAAACTGTTGAGAAAGAGAGTCCCTTTCAGCAATAAGAAATGTCTTAGACTTGAAATACAATCACAAACCATACTCAAGCATGATTGATCAAGCAAGTCACAAAAGAAATTCAAATGACATAGAAACAGAAAAGATTCTCAATCAATTATTAAAACACAAAAAATAATCAATCGAGGGCTTCCCAGATGGTGCAGTGGTTGAGAGTCCGCCTGCCGATGCAGGGGACACGGGTTCATGCCTCGGTCCGGGAGGATCCCACATGCCGCGGAGCGGCTGGGCCCGTGAGCCACGGCCGCTGAACCTGCGCGTCCGGAGCCTGTGCTCCGCAACGGGAGAGGCCGCAACGGGAGAGGCCACAACAGTGAGAGGCCCGCATATCGCAAAAAAATAAAAAATAAAAGAAATAAAAAATAATCAATCGAGCTTCCCTGGTGGCGCAGTGGTTGAGAATCTGCCTGCTAATGCAGGGGACATGGGTTTGAGCCCTGGTCTGGGAAGATCCCACATGCCACGGAGCAACTGGGCCCGTGAGCCACAACTACTGAGCCTGCGCGTCTGGAGCCTGTGCTCCGTAGCAAGAGGCCGCGATAGTGAGAGGCCCGCGCACCGCGATGAAGAGTGGCCCCCGCTTGCCACAGCTAGAGAAAGCCCTCGCACAGAAACGAAGACCCAACACAGCCAAAAATAAATAAATAAATTTAAAAAATAATAATCAATCAATTAATGAAACACTAAAATGAGATTGATTACTAATGACTATTGCTGATAATAGCATAGATTAAAATACAGGCACTAAAATACAATGTTATAGGAGCATAAACTGATACAATGTTTTAGTATGCAACTTGGTGATATTTATTAACTTTATATGTCCAGATCCTTTGATTCAAATCTATTTCTAGAAATGTGTCCTATATGTAAGTACCCCAAGATATATGCACAAGTACTGTAGAAATATTTGTAATAGAAGGGGGGGGGAGAAAAAAAGGAAACAACACAAATAACCAACTAAAGGAAGTAAGTTAAATATAATACATATCCATACAATGAAAAAAAAAGGACCTAGGTACACTTTTCTGACATGGAAAAAATGTACAAGACACATTGTGAAGCAAAAAACTTATGTTCAAAATTATATATAATACAGCCTTGTCTTTGTAAAAGAAAAACAATGATCAGAACAACAATAAAACAACAACCAATAATAATAAACATTGTTGTTATATGGATAGAAAAAAAAATCTCCAAGTAATATACACCAAACTATTAACAAGAGTCATATCTAGAAGACAGAATTACAAAAGACTTTTACTTTCCATCCCGTATACTTCTGTAACACTCAGCTGGATTATGTGAGTGTGTATTACATGTGCAATCAGGAAATTTTTAAAAGAGAAAATTTTAAAAAGAGAAAATATGTGTGTACATATAGTACATATGTGATTTTCTTTTTTATAATATATATATATTTATATAATATTATACTGTATATATATAGTCTTACTTTGGGGCTTAAATAATATATGAATATAGTACACATGGGCAAATAACTACTTGCATACTTTCCCAGAATAGCAAGGCCCTATGAAAGAGAACCTTTCTAGAATTCCTGTGTTTTAGGAAGAGAAGGATTTTAAACAGAACTAAATAGACAACAGGACTTCCCATCATCATCACCCATGTTCCTTCTAAAATGTCTATCACTTAAGTTAGGTTATGCCAGTCAGGAGCAAACAACAGGTAATATTTTTAAATTGATCTCACTTTGTCAGTCCTATGTAAAAAATTAACAAAGGAACTAACTTACTGCTTAAGTCATTTCCTTTCCTCTGAAACTTCAAATTTGCACCATTCAAGTGGTGACAGTCAATGTTGTTGTCAAGGTTTATTTCCAATTAGAAATGGATATCTGGATAACTAAACGTTTTTTGAACATTAAGAGTAATAAGTAGATACTAACCTAACTAGATCTGTATTACAAAGTTATATTAGTATAGTAGCATAGCAATGGAAAATATTAAGTCCAGAAACAGATTATGGTATACAAACACACACACACACCCCTATATGTATATAAATGTATAATTTAAAGATATAATTAAAACGTCATTTTTAAATCAGCAAGCAAAGGATAGATTATGGGGGGAAAAAAGCACTGGGCAATTGTCTATTCATTTGTAAGATTCTACACTTAAATTCCTACCTTATGCTTTCACCAAAGTAAGTTCAAATAGGATGAAAATTTAAATATAAAGAACAAAAAGTACTAAAGGAAAGTATAGATGAATAGCTATACAATGTTGAAGCAGAAAAGGACTTTTAAAGCATAACATCATGAAGATGGCAATATTTTCCAAATTGATTTACGATTCAACACAACCTCAACACACTTCAATTCAATCCCAACCAAAATCTCAATGACGTCCCACTGTTTGTGCTTTTACTGTCATATCCAAAAAATCACTGCCAAGACCAATGCCAAGGAGCATTTTCCCTATGTTTTCTTCTAGGAGTTTTTGGGTTTCAGGCCTCATATTTAGGTTTTTAATCCATTTTGAGTTAATTTTTGTGAGTGGTATAAGAAAGGGGTCCAGTTTCATTTTTTTGCATATGAATATCTAGTTTTCCCAAGATCATTTATTGGAGAGACCATCTTTTCCCACTGAGCATTCTTGGCTCTGTTGTCAAATATTAGTTGACCGTATAAACATGAGTTTATTTCTGGGCTCTTGATTCTGTTCCGTTGGTCTACATGTCTATTTTTATGCCAATACCATACTGTTTTCATTACTTTAGCTTTGTAATAGAGTTTGCAATCAAGAAGTGTGAAACCTCCAGCTTTGTTCTCCTTTCTCAAGACTGCTTTGGTTATTTGGGGCCTTTTGTGGTTCCATATGAATTTTAAGATTGTTATTTTCTATTTCTGTGAAAAAAGTCTCAGTTACTAAATGCAATTGATATTTTAAATTGTAGTATCTTTTACACAGCACCAGGAGATTTTTTTTCAATTTGGTTTCCTTATTAAGATTGTAATTTAGATAATACTGTTTAGTACTGTTTACTTATGTGCTAACAACAAAATCTTTGGAAGAGCCCACAAATCACAGTATGGAATAAATTCCTAAGTTTTTTAAAATATCAAAGCAATTTTTGTGCTGCTGTAATACCTATGAAACTCCCTAATATGTTCCAGGCAGATTTAAAATTTTTAAAAATAAAACCTGTATATAATACCAGCTCTAAACAAACTATATATATGTATGTATTTTTCTACTACCCAAGACAAATGACAGATAACATTTTTGCAAATTTTAGTATATATCTGTCCAGAACTCCTACTATTTTTATACACATATTTCACACATATTATCTGATTTTACAGAATCAGAGAATTTTAGACTTCCTGTTTTAAAACAAGGTTTATTTCATTGCCATGCACTACTGAGGTAGGAGGAAAATCAAGAGTCTGTATTTTGGAACCAAATGAGGAGAGTGTTTTCAGTAAACCCAACTGCTACCTGGAGGCTGAATGAGATGACATTCTGTCTTACTCAAGGAAAGCCATTTAGATTTAATTCTTCTTCCTTTTATAAATATGATGATGTAGCCCAACAGAATTTAAACTTCTACTCCATTATTTCCTGTTTTAGTTTTTATCTTTATCAAAGCTAAACAAAGTTAAACTATCGGACCTGAACTCCAGGAAAGGATCTAAAATAACCTACCAGCTCCTTTGTAACCTATTGGTACATTTTTAAATTTTTTACAACTCAATTATATCAAATATTATATTTTAAAATAAATAAATAAAAGGAACTCCTTCTCAAGAAAGACCTGAAAGTTACCTACACAAGCAACATTTTTACTTACTGTAAGTTGACCTGCTACCCCAAAATCTGCAAGTTTGGCATGACCTTCTGTATTTAGCAAAATATTTCCTGCCTTGATATCTCGGTGTATTTTTCTCATAAAATGAAGGTATTCCAGTCCCTTAAGTGTTGACTGTAATATTGTAGCTATTTCATCTTCTGTTAACTGAAAAAAGAATGAGAAGTTAAAATTCTTATATTTCCAGCCCAGATCTCTCCCCAAATATCAGATTCATATATTTGCCCACACAACACCTCCAAATGAATACCTAACAAGCATCATAAGCATAACATGTCAAAATCAAATTCTTTATTTTTACCACCACCCTATCCCTTTCTTTACCACCCACTCACCTACTCTACTCTTCCCATGGTCTTCTCTCTCTCAGTAAAAGGCAATTTCATTCTTCCAGTTGCTCTGGCCAAAAACCTTGAGGTCATCCTTGGCTCTTCTCTATCTTCAAAATATATGCAACTATATCCTCTGTAATCACCCAGATCCAAGCCACCATAATGCCCTGCCAGAACTATTCTAATAATCTCCTAAATGGTCTCACTGCTTCTGCCCTTGAGCCTTTACATTGTATTTTCCACACAGCAGCCATAATGAACCGTTTAAAATATAAGCCATACCTGCTCAAAATCGTCCAGTGGCTTTCTAAGTCACCCAGAATTAAAGCCAGTCCTCACCAAGGTCTTACCTTATCTGGCTCCCAGCTACCTTCATCTTCTATCACCTTCTACCTTGCCCATCCTGTTTCAGCCACATAGGCTACCCTGCTATTCCTTGAACACTCTAAACACACTACCACTTCTGGGCCTTTTTATCTGTTCTCTCTGCCTGCAGTGCCCTTCAACTAGATTTCTGGATGAGTTGGTCCCTTACTTCACTGTCTCTGCCCAAATGTCACCTCATCAGAAAATCAGAGAGGCCTTCGCTAGCTCCCTCCATTCCTAGACCATTCTCTATCCCCTTATCCTAATTATTGGTCGTTGCAGCATTATCACCATCTGACATACTATACATTATCTGTATACCTATTTATGTGATGTCTTCCCTATTAGAAACATAAGCTCCATTTAAAAATGTCTTTGATTTGCTTACTATTGAATCCCTAGCACCAACAAAGCCACATAGCACACTGTAGGTCCTGAAAAAATATTTGCTGAATGATGATAAGTAAACGTAAGCAAGAATGAGGCAGACTAACAGAATATCTGATCAGTGCAATGCTGACTTTGTGCTGATCCAACCCCAGTCCTAAACAAACTCAATCAACAGACTCTCAATCAGTCCCTTCTGACAAACAACTCATATTTAGAAGGGAATGTGCTGTGGTGCAAAAAATATGCAATTTAGGATTAGAAAGACCTAGTTTTTACTCTTGGCTCTACTTTCTAGTTGTGTGACTTCAGCAAGTTATCTAATGTCTCTTAGTCTCAGTTGCTCCATCTATAAAATAGGCAAATCACCTTTCTTCAAGATCGTCATGAAAATCAAATGATATAGTAAGGCATGTAAGAATCCATGTTGTTTAATAACTATTACAGAATCAATCAATCAATCACCAAATATGTAATAAGCATCTATTATGAGCCAGGCACTATGCTAATAATATTAAAAATAACTAAAAATATTAAGCATTTCATCTATGCTACGCACTACTTTTATAATCTCACTGAATCCTTATAAAAATCGAATGAGGGGCTTCCCCGGTGGCACAGTAGTTGAGAATCTGCCTGCCAAAGCAGGGGACATGGGTTCGATCCCTGGTCCGGGAAGATCCCACATGCCGCGGAGTAACTAAGCTCGTGTGCCACAACTACTGAGCCTGTGCTCTAGGGCCCGTGAGCCACAACTATGAGCCCGTGTGCCACAACTACTGAAGCCCGCGTGCCTAGAGTCCGTGCTCCACAATGAGAAGTCACTGCATTGAGAAGCCTGTGCACCGCAACGAAGAGTAGCCCCCACTCGCCACAACTAGAGAAAGCCCAGGTGCAGCAACGAAGACCCAACACAGCCAAAAAAAAAAAAAAAAATCGAATGAGGTAGGTACTATTATTATCATCACCGTTTTATAGATAATGAAGGTGAAGCACAGACAAGTAATTTGTGCCAAAGGTCACAGAGCTAATAAATGACAGAGCTTTCATTAAGATGCAAGCAAACACTACTGGCACAGTGGCAAGCAAGAATTTGGGGTACCTTCTGTGGCCAAAGAACAAAGTTCACGACTTACTAACTCTTTATTCTAACCAGCTGAGTTAATCAGTTAAGGTAGCACTACCCAACAGAAATATAATGTGAGCCACAAATATAACTTTTAATTTTCTAGTAGCCACACTTTAAAAAGAAAATGAAACAAGCAAAATTAATTTTCATTGTATATTTTACTTAACCATATTTATCCAAAAATATTATCATTCCAATATACCAAAAAGTTAAAAATTTTCTATGTTCTTTTTTTGGTAATAATATTTCAAAATCAGGTATTTTATATTACAGCACATTTAAATTCAGACTAACCACATTTCAAGTCGTAAATAACCACAGGGGTTAGCTATCAGGCTGGACAGTGCAGAGTTAAAACATTTCGCAAAATAATATGTAATAGTTAAAGATTAGCACTTAATAGTTAAAAATTACATGAATGTAATAAACTAATATTAAAACATCAAAAAACATCAAAAGCATCATTAAAATTAATTTTGGATTGTTTTAAAATACTTGAAACAAAATAACTTCATGCTGCATATAAGAAACCTTGGAACCCAATTTTTAATTCAATAAATTAATTATTGAAGCTTTGGGACTTCTTAACATATGTCTTACGTTAGGATATTACTCCTAGCTAAAGAACGTGCTGTTTAGTTAGACAAACATGCTAACTCTGAATAATGTAAATTAAGAAAATGATATAGTAGTATGGATAATCCAAGTTAAAACTGAGTTTTAAAACACTCCCACCTTATAATTTGTATAGCACCTCACAATTTGCAAAGTATTTTCACAAAATTAAACTAATTTTCAAAATTCTGCATATACTTAAAATAGGTACTATTATTCCTATTTTTCTTATTACAACAAAACAAAACACTAAAGGCTAAGGAAGTCCCTGCTTCTACTCTTATCCATTCACAGTCCACATAGAAGTTATCTTTTTATTTTTTATAGTTATATTTTTATTTTATATTTTTAAAAATGTATGATGTATAGTTGATTTACAATGTTAATTTCTGCTGTACAGCAAAGTGATTTAGTTATACATAGCCATACATTCTTTTTCATATTCTTTTCCATTATGGTTTAATCACAGGACATCAAATATATTCGGTTGGCCAAAAAGTTCGTTCAGGTTTTTCCATAACATCTTATGGAAAACCCAACCGAGGAGATTGTTTCAAGATGGCAGGGCAGAAGGACG
The DNA here is from genome assembly GCF_964341445.2 of Mesoplodon mirus. Taxonomy (NCBI): domain Eukaryota; kingdom Metazoa; phylum Chordata; class Mammalia; order Artiodactyla; family Ziphiidae; genus Mesoplodon; species Mesoplodon mirus. Next base: position 15,535,366 of record NC_138991.1, read on the forward strand.
TGTGCTCACTCCCTCCTGCGAGAGCACCAGAATCACAACTAACTGCTGAACAGTCACTGACAGGAAGACACTGGAACTCACCAAAAAAGATACCCCACATCCAAAGACAAAGGAGAAGCCACAATGAGACGGTAGCAGGGGCACAATCACAGTAAAATCAAATCCCATAACTGCTGGGTGGGTGACTCACAAACTGGAGAACGCTTATACCACAGAAGTCCACCCACTGGAGTGAAGGTTCTGAGCCCCACGTCTGGCTTCCCAACCTGCGGGTCTGGCAACGGGAGGAGGAATTCCTAGAGAGGCAGACTTTGAAGCCTAGCGGGATTTGATTGCAGGACTTTGACAGGACTGGGGGAAAAAGACTCCACTCTTGGAGCACACACACAAAGTAGTGTGCGCAGCAGGACTCAGAGGAAGGAGCAGTGACCCCACAGAGACTGAACCACACCTAACTGCTAGTGATGGAGGGTCTCCTGCAGAGGTGGGGGGGTGGCTGTGTCACACCATGAGGACAAGGACACTGGCAGCAGAAGTTCTGGGAAGTACTCCTTGGCGTGAGCCCTCCCAGAGCCCGCCATCAGCTCCACCAAAGAGCCAGGTAGGCTCCAGTATTGGGTTGCCTCACGCCAAACAACCAACAGGGAGAGAACCCAGCCCCACCCATCAGCAGACAAGCAGGTTAAAGTTTTAATGAGCTCTGCCCACCAGAGCAGCAGCCAGATCTACCCACCACCAGTCCCCCCCATCAGGAAAGTTGCACAAGCCTCTTAGATAGCCTCATCCACCAGAGGGCAGACAGCAGAAGCAAGAAGAACTACAACCCTGCAGCCTGTGGAACAAAAGTCACATTCACAGAAAGACAGACAAGATGAAAAGGCAGAAGGCTATGTACCAGATGAAGGAACAAGATAACACCCCAGAAAAACAACTAAATGAAGTGGAGATAGGCAACCTTCCAGAAAAAGATTCAGAATAATGATAGTGAAGATGATCCAGGACCTCGGAAAAAGAATGGAGGCAAAGATCGAGAAGATGCAAGAAATGTTTAACAAAGACCTAGAAGAATTAAAGAACAAACAAACAGAAATGAACAATACAATAACTGAAATGAAAAATACACTAGAAGGAATCAATAGCAGAATAACTGACACAGAAGAATGGATAAGTGACCTGGAAGACAGAATGGTGGAATTCACTGCTGCGGAACAGAATAAAGAAAAAAGAATGGAAAGAAATGAAGAGAGCCTAAGAGACCTCTGGGACAACATTAAACGCTACAACATTCGCATTATAGCGGTCCCAGAAGGAGAAGAGAGAGAGAAAGGACCCGAGAAAATATTTGAAGAGATTATAGTCGAAAACTTCCCTAACATGGGAAAGGAAGTAGCCACCTAAGTCCAGGAAGCGCAGAGAGTTCCATATAGGATAAACCCAAGGAGAAACACACCAAGACACATAGTAATCACACAGTAATCAAATTAACAAAAATTAAAGATAAAGAAAAATTATTGAAAGCAACAAGGGAAAAATGACAAATAACATACAGGGGAACTCCCATAAGGTTAACAGCTGATTTCTCAGCAGAAACTCTACAAGCCAGAAGGGAGTGGCATGATATATTTAAAGTGATGAAAGGGAAGAACCTACAACCAAGATTACTCTACCCAGCAAGGATCTCATTCAGATTCAATGGAGAAATCAAAAGCTTTACAGACAAGCAAAAGCTAAGAGAATTCAGCACCACCAAACCAGCTCTACAACAAATGCTAAAGGAACTTCTCTAAGTGGGAAACACAAGAGAAAAGGACCTACAAAAACAAACCCATAACAATTAAGAAAATGGTTAATAGGAACATACATATCGATAATTACCTTAAATGTAAATGGATTAAATGCTCCAACCAAAAGACACAGGCTCGCTGAATGGATACAAAAATAAGACCCATATATATGCTGTCTACAAGAGACCCACTTCAGACCTAGGGACACATACAGACTGAAGGTGAGGGGATGGAAAAACATATTCCATGCAAATGCAAATCAAAAGAAAGCTGGAGTAGCAATACTCATATCAGATAAAATAGACTTTAAAATAAAGAATGTTACAAAGGACAAGGGGTCAAGGGATCAATCCAAAAAGAAGATATAACAACTATATATGCACCCAACATAGGAGCACCTCAATACATAAGGCAACTGCTAACAGCTATAAAAGGGGAAATCAACAGCAACACAATAATAGTGGCTGACTTCAACACCTCACGTACACCAATGGACAGATCATCCAAACAGAAAATTAATAAGGAAACACAAGCTTTAAATGACAAAACAGGCCAGATCGATTCAATTGATATTTATAGGATACTGCATCCAAAAACAGCAGATTACACTTTCTTCTCAAGTGCACATGGAACATTCTCCAGGACAGATCACATCTTAGGTCACTAATCAAACCTCAGTAAATTAAGAAAACTGAAATCATATCAAGCATCTTTTCTGACCACAACACTATGAGATTAGAAATCAATTACAGGAAAAAAAATGTAAAAAACAAAAACACATGGAGGCTAAACAATACGTTACTAAATAACCAAGAGATCCCTGAAGAAATCAAAGAGGAAATCAAAAAATACCTAGAGACAAATGACAACGAAAACATGACAATCCAAAACCTATGGGATGCAGCAAAAGAAGTTAGTTATAAAAGCGAAGTTTATAGCAATACAAGCCTACCTCAAGAAACAAGAAAAATCTCAAATAAACAATCTAACATTACACCTAAAGGAACTAGAGAAAGAAGAACAAACAAAACCCAAAGTTAGCAGAAGGAAAGAAATCATAAAGATCAGAGCAGAAATAAATGAAATAGAAACAAAGAAAACAATAGCAAAGATCAATAAAACTAAAAGCTGGTTCTTTGAGAAGATAAAACAAAATTGATAAACCATTAGCCAGACTCATCAAGAAAAAGAAGGAGAGGACTCAAACCAATAAAATTAGAAATGAAAAAGGAGAAGTTACAACAGACACGGCAGAAATACAAAGCACCCTAAGGGACTACTACAAGCAACTCTATGCCAATAAAATGGACAACTTGGAAGAAATGGACAAATTCTTAGGAAGGTATAACCTTCCAACACTGAACCAGGAAGAAATAGAAAATATGAACAGACCAATCACAAGTAATGAAATTGAAACTGTGATTAAAAATCTTCTAACAAACAAAAGTCCAGGACCAGATGGCTTCACAGGTGAATTCTATCAAACATTTAGAGAAGAGCTAACACCCATCCTTCTCAAACTCTTCCAAAAAATTGCAAAGGAAGGAACACTCCCAAACTCATTCTATGAGGCCACCATCACCCTGATACCCAAACCAGATAAAGATACTACAAAAAAAGAAAATTACAGACCAATATCACTGATGACTATAGATGCAAAAATCCTCAACAGAATACTAGCAAACAGAATCCAACAACACATTAAAAGGATCATACACCATGATCAAGTGGGATTTATCCCAGGGATGCAAGGATTCTTCAATATACACAAATCAATCAATGTCATACACCATATTAACAAATTGAAGAATAACAACCATATGATCATCTCAATAAATGCAGAAAAAGCTTTTGACAAAATTCAACACCCATTTATGACAAAAACGCTCCAGAAAATGGACACAGAGGGAAACTACCTCAACATAATAAAGGCCATATAGGACAAACAAACAGCAAACATCATTCTCAATGGTGAAAAACTGAAAGCATTTCCTCTAAGATCAGGAACAAGACAAGGATGTCCACTCTTGCCACTATTACTCAACATAGTTTTGGAAGTCCTAGCCACGGCAATCAGAGAAGAAAAATAAACAAAAGGAATACAAACTGGAAAGGAAGGAGTAAAACTGCCACTGTTTGCAGATGACATGATACTATACATAGAGAATCCTAAAGATGCCACCAGAAAACTACTAGAGCTAATCAATGAATTTGGTAAAGTTACAGGACACAAAATTAATGCACAGAAATCTCTTGCATTCCTATACACCAATGATGAAAAATCTGAAAGAGAAATTAAGGAAACACTCCCATTTACCACTGCAACTAAAAGAATAAAATACCTAGGAATAAACCTACCTAGGGAGAGAAAAGACCTGTATGCAGAAAACTATAAGACACTGATGAAAGAAATTAAAGATGATACCAACAGATGGAGAGATATACCATGTTCTTGGATTGGAAGAATCAATATTGTGAAAATGACTATACTACCCAAAGCAATCTACAGATTCAATGCAATCCCTATCAAATTACCAGTGGCATTTTTTACAGAACTAGAACAAAAAATCTTAAAATCTGTATGGAGACACAAAAGACCCCAAATAGCCAAAGCAGTCTTGAGGGAAAAAAATGGAGCTGGAGGAATCAGACTCCCTGACTTCAGATTATACTACAAAGATACAGTAATCAAGACAATATGGTCCTGGCACAAAAACAGAAATATAGATCAATGGAACACCATAGAAAGCCCAGAGATAAACCTATGCACCTATGGTCAATTAATCTATGACAAAGGAGGCAAGGACATACAATGGAGAAAAGACAGTCTCTTCAATAAGTGGTGCTGGGAAAACTGGACAGCTACACATAAAAGAATGAAATTAGAACACTCCTTAACACCATACACAAAAATAAACTCAAAATGGATTAGAGACCTAAATGTAAGACCGGACACTATAAAACTCTTAGAGGAAAACATAGGAAGAACACTCTTTGACATAAATCACAGCAAGATCTTTTCTGATCCACCTCCTAGAGTAATGGAAATAAAAACAAAAATAAACAAATGGGACCTAATGATACTTAAAAGCTTTGGCACAGCAAAGGAAACCATAAACAAGACCAAAAGACAACCCTCAGAATGGGAGAAAATATTTGCAAACGAATCAACGGACAAAGGATTAATCTACAAAATATATAAACAGCTCATGCAGCTCAATATTAAAAAAACAAACAGGGCTTCTCTGGTGGCACAGTGGTTGAGAGTCTGCCTGCCGACGCAGGGAGCACGGGTTTGTGCCCTGGTCCGGGAAGATCCCACATGCTGCGGAGCGTCTGGGCCTGTGAGCCATGGCCGCTGAGCCTGCGCGTCTGGAGTCTGTGCTCCGCAACGGGAGAGGCCACACAGTGAGAGGCCCACATACGGCAAAAAACAAACAAACAAACAAACAAAAAAAAAAACCCAACCCAGGGCTTCCCTGGTGGCGCAGTGGTTGAGGGTCCGCCTGCCGATGCGGGGGACACGGGTTCGTGCCCCGGTCCGGGAAGATCCCGCATGCCGCGGAGCGGCTGGGCCCGTGAGCCACGGCCGCTGAGCCTGCGCGTCCGGAGCCTGTGCTCCGCAACGGGAGAGGCCACAGCAGTGAGAGGCCCGCGTACCGCAAAAAAAAAAAAAAAAAAAAAAAAAAAAAAAACCCAACCCAATCCAAAAATGGGCAGAAGACCTAAATAGACATTTCTCCAAAGAAGACATACAGATGGCCAAGAAGCACATGAAAAGCTGCTCAACATCACTCATTATTAGAGAAATGCAAATCAAAACTACAATGAGGTATCACCTCACACCAGTTAGAATGGGCATCATCAGAAAATCTACAAACAACAAATGCTGGAGAGGGTGTGGAGAAAAGGGAACCCTCTCGCACTGTTGGTGGGAATGTAAACTGATACAACCACTATGGAGAACAGTATGGAGGTTCCTTAAAAAACTAAAAATAGTATTACCATATGACCCAGCAATCCCACTACTGGGCATATACCCAGAGAAAGCCATAATTCAAAAAGACACAGGCACCCCAATGTTCATTGCAGCACTGTTTACAATAGCCAGGTCATGGAAGCAACCTAAATGCCCATCGACAGACGAATGGATAAAGAAGATGTGATACATATATACAATGGAATATTACTCAGTCATAAAAACGAACTAAATTGGGTCATTTGTAGAGACGTGGATGGATCTAGAGACTGTCATACAGAGTGAAGTAAGTCAGAAAGAGAAAAACAAATATCGTATATTAACGCATATATGTGGAACCTAGAAAAATGGTACAGATGAACCGGTCTGCAGGGCAGAAATAGATACACAGATGTAGAGAACAAACGTATGGACACCAAGGGGGGAAAGTGGCAGGGGTGGTGGTGGTGGTGTGATGCATGGGGAGATTGGGATTGACATGTATACACTGATATGTATAAAATAGATAACTAATAAGAACCTGCTGTATAAAAAAATAAATTAAATTAAATTAAAAAAACAAAAAACACCCAACCCAACTTTTTGGCCAACCCAGTAGGACCTTGTTGTTTATAGAAGTTATCTTTTATGTAGGACCTTGTTGTTTATAGAAGTTATCTTTTATAACAGATGGCTCACTCACTTGCTTAGAACCCAGCAACCGTTTCCTATTGTACGTGGAAAAAAATCAAACTCATTATCACGGCCAATAATACACAACATAATCTAGCCCTGCCCCCCTGCCTTACCTCACCTCTTACAGCTTCCTCCTTACCTATTCCTCTCTAGTCATGTAGTGGCCTTCTCTCCAGCACTCAAACATGCCAAATTCATTCTACCTAGAATGTTCTTTTAGAACTCATGGCTCCTTCTTGTCATTCATGTTTTACTTTAAATGTCGCCTCCCCGAGTGACATTTAAACGTTTCTCAACCATCTCCTCGCAAGTAGTCCACCAAGCACTCACTATCACTTTATTGTCACTCCCTATCTTCACAGCAGTTCTCTCTATCTGGTATTTATTCTCTGGTTACCATTAATTTGCTTTTTGTTGCCCTACTAGAAAATGCACTACCACGAGAGCACGGTCCTTGTCTTATTTACTACTGGATCCCGAAGGCCTAGACCAGTGTTCTAGAAATACTTACTGAACGAATAAACAAAGAGTTTAAGCAACTGAACCCAAACTAGAACCCATGACTCCTAACTTTTCTCTCAGCAATCACAGTAACAGCAAATCATCTTTCACAGAGTTTTCTCTGATTAGGAAACTAATCTGTGAACACGCTGGGTAGAAGGAGAAAACCCAACCAAATTTAAACACTCAGAACTCATTGCTTAACCAAGACTTGACTGTCATTTTTGTCCCCAGTTAGAAATAAGCAAAGCACTTCACTGGACTGGGTTGGCTGGTATCAAAACTGCCACATTTAAGCAACATCAAAAAGCAGAGGGGGAAAGAACCATGGAAAGGGGGAAATACCTACTATTCCAGAAGGTAAACTTACTGTTTTATTTCGTAATCGAATGATATCAGACACAGAACCAGCCCCACAGTACTCCATCACAATCCACAAGTCTGTGTTCTTAAAATAACTGCCATAATATTTGACTACGTGAGGGCTAGAGAGAGAGACGATACGAGTTAGTGGAACAGCCTTCAAACATCCCTATTGATTCATGCTGTTAAATACGTGAAAATTAATTTCTCAGCTCAAAAGATCAATTATTCATATTTAAGGTTAAAACACGCACCCACTTGATGAGAATGTAAAAAAGTACTGATTTCTGGAGGGCAGTAATATTAGTGCAGAAATTGTGTGGGTCCCTCAACCCAGCATTTGTAAGTCTGCAATTCATCCTAAGAAAAGATTTACAGATATTCAAAAATAGGTAACATCACAGTACTGTCTATAAAAGTGAAAATTCAGATACCATCTAAATGTCTGACATTAGGGAGTTTCTTTAAGAAATGATATATCCAGGGCTTCCCTGGTGGCGCAGTGGTTGAGAGTCCGCCTGCCGATGCAGGGGACACGGGTTCGTGCCCCGGTCCGGGAAGATCCCACATGCCATGGAGCGGCTGGGCCCGTGAGCCATGGCCGCTGAGCCTGCGCGTCCGGAGCCTGTGCTCCACAACGGGAGAGGCCACAACAGTGAGAGGCCCGAGTACCGCAAAAAAAAAAAAAAAAAAAAAAAAAAAGAAATGATATATCCGTTTAATGCAACAACCATGAATCCATGGAAAACATTATAGAAGAATACTTGATAATACGAGATGATATCCTGTTTACCAAAAAACAAACAAACAAAAACGCAGGTTACATAATAGCAAGCATGGTGAAACTCCAAAAACAGATATGGAAGGATAAGTATACCAAGTAGTATTTAACAACGATTCTCTCTCCAAAGAGAAAAGTGGTTTCCTTTCTTTTTTTATTTGCATTTTTCCAAGAAGTCACGTATACTTTGTAACAAGGAAAAAAATAAAATCACACTACAATCTATTGTAAAGGAAAAATATTCAGAATTAGACTTGAAAGTTTGGGTCTTGGGCTTCCCTGGTGGCGCAGTGGTTGAGAGTCCGCCTGCCGATGTAGGGGACACAGGTTCGTGCCCGGGCAGGGAGGATCCCACACGCCGCGGAGCGGCTGGGCCCGTGAGCCATGGCCGCTGGGCCTGTGCGTCCGGAGCCTGTGCTCCGCAGTGGGCGAGGCCACAACAGTGAGAGGCCCGCGTACCGGAAAAAAAAAAAAAGAAAGTTTGGGTCTTGAAGACAGACTTTAGAAAAAAGTCAAAATCCCTTTAAAATGAAATAATCTGTCCTCTGAAGCTACCAGCTTTAGCTAGATCATTATCAGGGCTAAATAATATTGCATAACATAGTAACGGAAGATGCTAAAACCAACTCAGCTGCATTAACTCTCAAAATTTCAAACGCCCCTTCATCCTTGGGAAACATGCCAATGACAAGGACAGCAGGAAAAAAAATACACAAAATGAATATTAATGAAGAAATGGATGAATATACCTCTTAAGATACAGATCACCACAACTGCTCTCCCTTCCCTGAATTTCTATAGTATTTAATGCCTCTACGAGGCAATTACTGTCAGGTACTCACTGCTGGAGTATGTCCTATACAATCTTGTATTGTCGACTAGATTCTCCTGTACATCTATAAGCCTGGCCTGTCCAATTAAAGTCTATAAACTCTAAGAGGACCAGCACTCTGCCCTGTATCTCTTTGTATTTCTTAGCACACAGTAGGCTCTTTGAAGTCCCTCATCTTTAATTAGAGACATTTGCACACCCTGTTTGGAACACAGCTCTTGCACAGTCGATCAAAAGTGGCAAAGTTCCAATCTGCCCACTGGAAAGAGCTCCTGTAATGTATCTTATGCAAGAGGCAAAGAAGAACTGCTACCTCACTCTGGTCCCTCCAATCAAGAAATAGGAGAGTTTTATCCAGTACAGAGTAACCACAAAAGTATAAAGAAAAAAAAAAGGGGGGGAGGGAGGGAGAAGAGAAGTGATTGCATTCACCAGTCTACAAGACTTAAGGGCTCCTGGGCAAAATGCCTAGCAGGTAGCCCCACCTGCCTTAAGGTACAAGCTTTACCAACAGGAGGTACTGAGTTGATCTGCCGGCCAAAAGAGCTTCAGAAAGATGAAGGCAGCCTCAAGCTGCAAGACTTTCTCATTCTCCTTTCAACTCCCTAGAGCTGCCACTGCCCTTTCGTTTGTGTTTCTCGCCAATCTAAACTGAGGAAGCCTGCTCCACCACAGTGACCTCCCATGTTGTCATGGAGCTTCAGGGCAAACCACGTGCTCTTCTGCGGTCGCCTGCTGGCCCGACTTCCTGCTTGCAGCATTTGACAAATCTTAGTTCCTCAAAAATAAAATACTTAACTACTCTCAGCTGGAATCACTTCTTAAAATTGTGAAGGAAGGAACAGAACAGTAATACCTAAATAAGTATTCTCTTTTTATAGGTCCATTTGCTATTCTAAGGTTTCTGGAGCGAAAACCATTTGAATTATCTCGTCTTAGCTGTCTCTGTAGAAATGTTTTCTCAATAGGAAGTAAGAGAGATCATTATCAAAAAAGAAAAAAAGGCTAGCCACCACCACCTTCTGCCTCTTTGCCTCTTCTTCCTAGTTTTGAAAAGGGCTAAACTGAAACAAAACAAAACAATGCAAAAATAGAAACTCTGAAAGTTTAGCTGCTGAAACACAGAAACTTTTTCATCATTTTTTTTTCTGAAAAGAACATTCGTAGTGATGCCACTAAACTCTTCCGTTTGCAAAATATCTAAGTAAATGCAATTCTAGGCGTCAAACTCTAAATAATCACAGCATATTCGAAACCATGTTATCTCCAAAATAACACCAGATGCCTTTACCTGTCACATTGCTGCATTATAGAGATTTCTTTGATTATCTCCTGCAGGTCTGACTCCACAGGAACTTGCTTAATAGCAACAATCTGACCTGTCTCTTTATGAATAGCTTTGTACACGCTGCCATAGGACCTATAATTGGGGGAAGGAGAACATTTACAAAGTCAAAGCAAGCCAAGAGATAAAAAGTGGTAAAACACAAGCAACTCACCATTCTAATTTATATCCCTACATGCCCAAGACATATATACTTAGCTACACTTGCAAAATTGAGATAGCTAAAGTACTTCAGGGAAAAATTGTCCTTAAGAGAACTTACCACAAAATGACATCTTAAAAACTTCACATTTAAATTTTACTGAATGTATTAGTAGGAAATAACAGTGATAGAGTAGCTACCATGTCTGATGTCTGCTAGAAATTGCATCATCTGAGGTTCATCCTTACAAAAAAGGGGGTCATGAAGGGGTCATCATCCCTATTTTACAGGCAAATGTGAAAAGGCTCAGAGAGGTTACATGACTTGCCCAAGGTCACATAAGTGATAAAAAAGCGGTCAGTCCAGGATATGAATCCAGGTCTGTCAGATACAAAGCCTAGATTCTTTCCACATCTGTATTAGGGTACAAAAATGGGGGTCTTGGTTTTCTTGCACTCATTCTAGTACCATGAGGTCTTTTAGTCCTTTCTCCTCTTACTTGTAATAATGCTTAAAACATTAAGGAAACTAAAAATGTAAGACTCTTAAATGCTAGTATCAGGTGAACAGAGCACATACAAATTCTTTTTGCCTTTTGCTCCATCTTCCCTTACGAGTTTATTATCAAGATAACTAAAAGGTTATGTAGCTATTCAATTTGGGGGCTAAAAGAACAGTAGATTTAGAATCTAAGGACCCAGGATTGGAGTCCTACCATCACTACATATCAGCTCTCATTTACAGACATATGATAAACCTTGTGCCTCAATTTTCTCACCTGTAAAATGACAACAATACTACTACAAGACAATTGTGATGGTTAAATGAGATATCATCGTCATCTTGCATAGATTACATTTTCACTGAAATTCTGGATGGCTGTCAGTGAAATAATGAGTAAATTGTCTTTCATACTTCCCCAACACACCTGTTTCTCCCTACTGCCTTAGTGAAAACAAAGATCATAACGGTGCCACCTAATACATCAAAGTAGCTAAGTGCTCTAGCTAACAAAATGATGCTCAAGGATTGTTTCAATGTGAAAGCCACAGAAAACTTTAAAAAAAAATCTATGTAGAGCACACACAAAAAATTTTCCATTCCATCAGAATCCCTTATATTGGCAAAACTAGTATAATGATACTTAAATGTTGCCTAAAATATTTTTTTTTGCCAGGGAAAGGCAACTGCTGACCACGTGTGGAAGATCCAACCACTGACCCTTCTTCCTTGATACGATAACCCCCTGATTTGTGAGGGTGGCAAATGCTTGGTCCCCGGGGCTAAAGCATGGTGGTCCGATTGCAGGATTTCTATCCCCTTCTGCCAGTGACTGAACTAGTAGTAAGCATATGACCTAGTTCCAGCCAATGAAATTTAAGGGGAATTCTTCTGAAGGGTCTCTAGGGAAAACTTTCCTCCCTGGTAAGAGAGAAGCAAACAAGGTGGCCCATTTTCACCTGCCACTTCCTTTCCTGCTTTGGTTACTGTCAGGTGAGGCATGATGCTTGAAACTAACATGGCCGTCTTGAGACTATGAGGATTACACAAATGCTAAACAATTATCAAGCCAGTTAGCCATTCTGGAATCTTTCACCCCCAGATTTTTTGCTACTTAGTTATTAAATGCTCTTATTGGTTAGCCACTGTTAGTTGGGTATTCTGTAACTTCATCCAAAGTTATTCTTGATACCCTAGGTCCCATACATGTAAGAAGGTCTTTATTTCACCCTCACTCTGGAACGAGTTTTTCTGGATATAGAATTCTTTGACAATAGCTTTCCCTCAGCTCTTTTACTGTAGCTTTTCATCTTCTATTGCTGTAAAGAAGTCAGTTGTCGGGCTTCCCCGGTGGCGCAGTGGTTGAGAGTCCACCTGCCGGTGCAGGGGACACGGGTTCGTGCCCCGGCCTGGGAAGATCCCACGTACCGCGGAGCGGCTGGACCCGTGAGCCATGGCCGCAGGCTCCGCAACGGGAGAGGCCACAACAACGAGAGGCCCGCGTACCGCAAAAAAAAAAAAAAGAAGTCAGTTGTCATCAGGTTATCATTTTTCATGGGTAATCTCTCTTTCTGTAGCTTTTCAGATTTCTCTTTATCCTTAACATTCTGTAATTTTACTATAACTAGAAGTTGATTTATTTGGCACTCCATAAGCTTCTTCAATCTGGAGGCTTTATTCAAGTCTGGAAAATTCTTAGTATTATCTCTTTATTTCCTCTCTATTACTTCTAATCTCGTTCTAGGGTTCCTATTGGACCTATATTGGAACTCCTCAATCCATGCTGTCTTCCTAGTTTCCAACACTATATTTTTGTCCTGCATTTTGTGATCAGTCTCACTTCTAGCTTTCAATTCACAACTTCTCTTCAGCTTGTCTAGTTGACTGTTTATCCAATTTATTGGGCTCTAGAACTTCAATTATTGTAGTTTTCATTGTCAAGATTCCCAACTTTTTTTTTCGTGGGGTTGTTCCTGTTAATAATTTCGTGTTCTCCTTTCAAGGATGTTATTCCCTCCTTTTACCTTTTTGAAAATCGTAAACAAACGTTAAATCCTGTTTCAGATGGCTCCATTATTTCTATTTCCTTGGGTGGGAGTTCTCCCACTTGTTAGGTCTGCTGATTATCTCACGGCACTGGATTTCCTTGGATGGGTTTCCTTTTATTTTGAATGATTCTTCTCTACACAGTGCTCACTGTCATGAGTGTTTCATGATGTCAGGATGGTTTCATGGTTCCCCTAGCTCAGTCATCTAGGCTGTACAATTTAAACCAGGTCTTGCACTAGGATTTAGGGGTTTTGCCCCTCAAGATACCATACCTGAATACAGTCCAGGCCCAGTTCCTATAGTCAGACCAGTCCCTCTGCTTTTTCCCCAGGCCACAGGCAAATGATACCACAACTTCATACAGGAAGCCCATCTACAATCTCCCGACAAGGACAAGGCATGCTTTATTCTCCTCTTACTACGACAGCTATCTTTTCTATCCCTGGTCGATAGCTGGCTATGTATCCTTATATTAAAAAAATTTTTTTTCATTTATTATTCTTATATATTTGAAATGGAGAGGTTCCTATGTGCACTTACTCAGCAGTCTTGACCAGAACACCCTCCACGCCTCACTATGCTATCTGGACAGCCAAGAAAACTCCAAGAGCTCATAGGAACAATTAAGATTCATGATTCCACAGATCACTCTTACAGTACAGAGGATTTAGAAGGCTTCAGCAGTCATGCTCCCTTATAGGCAAGTCCCTTAAGACCTAATTCCCTACAACAAAAACTACAGTGATTCAATGAATTTTAACTGGCAGAGAACAAAGATGGTGGGGATGGAAGTGCTTCCCACAAGCTATGCAAGGCAAGGGTCAATGCAGAAACATAGAAATTATACAGTATTTGAGGCCAAATTAACCAGGCATAAGCCTTAATACCACTCACTAGCTATGAAACCATGGGCAAGATGTTTTTGTTATTATCCTATGATTAAAAACTTAAATGAGTCGATGTGTAAAACTTTAAGTATAAGAGGAAAAAAAAAAGGCACTAGGCTCTAATTCAAAACACTTTCCAAGTGCTGTCCATCCATCCTGGTCTGGAGCTTTGGCTCTGCTCTGCCACGGATCCACATGATTTCCTCAAAATGCAGAATAGCTGCAGCCTTGGGAATCCGATACAATCTTTTAGCCAGAGCTCACTTCACAAGGCCCATGTCAGTGAGAGTTCACAATCCATTCATTTTCCAGAACTATTTAGGGATGGCATGGCCATTTGTGTTTAGGGAGGAAGCACAGTTTGGGTTTTCCTTTGGGATTTTGCTCATTAAATGAAGCTTGTTCAGGCTCATTCAGTCGGGATGACAGAAATCCAAGCACTTGTGGTATCATTTAAGAAAACAATATGATGATAACATGGGAAGATCTGAAGTTTTAATTGTTTTCTCTCTGGTGATGTCTTTACAGGGAAATTTCCAAGGTCCTTAATGAAGACATCCATAGATCTAAAACATAATTTAAAATAATCATAATTAGCTTAGTTTCTCCTTATTTTACATTCCTGATCACTCTCTGTCTACAGTATTCTTTTGACATTCCTCAAAACCAAACAACCCAAACAGAGCTCCCTTCAAAAACACCTAAATATACTTTAAGACTTAAGACTTAACTTTGATTCGTCATGATAAGATCTGAAAAAATGCTTCAATTGATATATTTAAAAATAAAATAATAATAGTTGCCATTTAACGAGGTCTTATTAGGTGACAAGCACAGTACTAAGTACTTTAGTCCCATCTCATGAAACACTCAACATAACCCTATGAGGGAGATACAAATATCCCCACTTTATAGTTGAGGCTTGCGAAGCTTCAAAATATTCAGCAGTTTGCTCAAGCTCACTTGTTTATTATGACTAATAAACAGTAGAGCAAGTTTTAACCCAGATATGTCTGACTTCAGAGTCTATGTTCTCACAACTGTACTATACTTTCATTAAAAATGAAAGCAACAAGTTAGTTACATACATATCAACTATGCCTACCACTCTTGATCTTATTCTAAGTATAACCTGCGAACGTGGTTAGATTAAGGGCTTTTAACTCACTGCCCTGAGGAAATACCAAGGATGTCAAGTTAGAGCCGAAAATGGCAGGCAAGAGACACAGAAGGACTGGGTTTTCCCCCCGCCTACCTTTAACAACGCCAAGTCAACTTGTGGTGTCAGATTCATCCTGTACTTGCCTTTTAGCGACGCAGCCGGTGTCATCTTTTACTTCCCTTCTCTGCTTGATTTCTTGCTTGATTCCAAAGAGTATTTTTCCAACTTACAAAAAGATGATGACTAATGTTTTTCACAGGGAGGTAATCCATGAAAACCTATTCCATGTAATCCAGGATTGGGTTTAACATTGCATATCTATATGAGGCATAAGTAACACTAAACTCCAAAATAATCTAATGGCATATAAAAGCTGATTTTAAAGAACAGACGTTAATTTGACATTTTTATAAGTTAACATTTCAGGTCTTCTCTTGAACCAGAAGTACTCCCAAGAGATTTTACAAAATTACACAAACACACACCCACACGTTTATTTGCTTATATATGCATAAACTACCTCTGAAGAACACATAAAAAACTGCTATACTGGTTGCTTCTGGGTGGCTGAGAGATAGAGACAGGAGGCAAATTTTTTGCATTGTAACACTTTTACACTTTTAAAATTGTGAATCATGTGACTTGGTTACCTATTCAGAAATGAACAACAAAAACTTAAGAAAGGGTGTCTCTAATATTTTAATGTCTTGGTCCTTAAGAAAAAGAAATAAACATACAAAGATTAAAAGTATCAATATATGTAAAAGTATAAAAACTTATGCTATAACGTTTATTGTATCAGGACGGCCACTATCTATTACCAAATATCATTTCACCAGTATTTAATAAATTCATTCACAATCTGTGTTTCAAGAAGTCCTCTGGCTCCCAATCTGTAATTCTGGATCTCTTAGGAAAGATGTAAAGGTAGTGACAGTCCTTGACTTATTTACTGTATTTCCCAAAGCTTCATTAACTATTGATAAAATGCTGAATTCCTTTTTTTTTTTTGCTGCTCCGCGTGGCATGCAGGATCTTAGTTCCCTGACCAGGGATGGAACTCGTGCCCCCTGCAGTGGAAGTGTGGAGCCTTAACCACTGGACCGCCAGGGAAGTCCCTTCAGTGTTTTTTTCGTGAAACAAGTTATTGCATATCTCTCAGAAGCTATGAACAGAAAATTACAATATGTCTGATTAATAAAAAAATTTTAAATGAAGTAAAAACTAATTACTGTTATCTGTTAAATAGATAAAAATCACGCAAACCACAGATTTTACAAGAGAGAAAACAATAGATGACCATGGTGTTGAAAAGACCAGGAATCACTAAATCTGTCTATAGAATTAATTGGGGGAAGAGGGAAAGGACATTTCAAGCATTGAATTTATCTCCTACACTACCCAGAGCAGTGGTGATATGCAACATTCCCCTTTCTTTTCCTTAGTTTTCCAAATTATTGCCACAAGAAAGGTTCACATCCTTCTGGTGTTGGGGCAGGAAAAAGACTGGGACCTACTAATCCACCTACATTTTCTGTGTACTCACCCTTCTCCAAGTTTCTCTAAGACATCAAACACTTCTTCTGGTTGTTTAGTTAAACTATCTTCATCTAACTTTTTCAGCTGCCTGTGGAGGAAGAAATTTAAACATAAAATACATTTTACTTGCTAGCAACTAGAATACAAAATGCATTATTTATTTTACAATTAGCATCTTAGGGATTTCTTTACAAAGTCTTCACTGGTAAATGACAATAAAGGCAAGCTAAGAGACCTTTAAGGGAAGCTGAAGGGCTGGTCTATGGACATGTTACACATGTCCTTGGCCACCCTGATCAGCAGAATCAGGACCAGAGGGTGAAGAGCTACCAAGAGGCTGACTTCAGTTCCACAGGAGTAAGAATTTTCTAACAATAAAAGTTGTTACGAAATGGTTTAGACTGCCTTAAGAAGTCCCTAGATTCCCATCACTGGAGCATCTAAACAGAAAATGAGCCCTCATGTGGCTGAAACGTTATAGAGTGGATATAAGCATTAGCTATAACCTTCAGAATCCATTTAAATCTTGAGATTCCACGAATTAAGATGGCCTAACTCTCTGTTCAGAAAAGATGTTTAATGCAAGCTTCGCTATGAACTGAAACATGGTCTTAGACTAGAGGCCAAGGAAGACACAGAAGAGTCTTGCTCTCCATTAGCAAGACTTTGGTACTTCTGTCAAAACACGTGGATTCTGTAGGTATCACAGAAACAGAAAGTGGAGAGTATACACTCAGACGTGACCAAAAGTAAAAAATTACCAGGCAGCTGGGAGTTTCAAATAGTCTCACCAAGACTCTCTTATGGGCAGTTGTATACCTAACTATTTCCCGAAATCAAAGATAGGTGCTGCTCACGACTTCCAGATAATTGGGATTTTTTCTGACTATGACAAACATGGGAGGTTATAAATTAAGAGCAGCGTTTTTAAAAAAAAACTCTGAGACCTCTGAAAATTATTAACAGGCTTAAAGGAGGAGTTTGCTAAGGACTATTTGCGTGTGTGGGTTCTACACAATGGTTTCCTGAAACTACAAAGGACAACAAAGAAAGGAGAGCTCAGGAAATGGTGAAATATGGAAGTAGTCCACTGAAAATTTCTTTGAAAAGAAAAACGTTTAAACTAGCTGGACAATACCAATTTTTACAAGAAAAGACTTGAACAAAAAAAATACACATACACATAAATGTGTACCTTCCTAAAGTGGCAAAACCATGAAAGAAGCCAAAAAAGAGGAAAAAAAAAAAAACCCACACACCTGAACACATCAAGTGTATCCACCAATAAACGCTGATCTCAAAAAGACAATCTTAACAGGATTTTATAAATGTCAAAGACTAGAGAAATGGAGAACTGCTCCAAGTCAGTAACTGCCATAACTTGAAAATTAACAAACACGACCACACCAACCTTTGAAAATCAAAAGGTCCTAAGAATTAAATTCCAATGACATCACAAAAACTCCCAGTTTCAAAACAAGAAGGACTGAAGTGAAATTTCTCTTCAATGTCAGAAGTGAAATTTCTATGAACTCAGAAATTAGAATGAACATCTCATAACCCGGGGGAGGGGGGATGAAGCATTGAATTTATAACTGTTTGAACAATGGACAATACCTCATTTCTCAAGTATAATTACAGTTTTATAAACAGTTCATATAAAGGAAGATCAAATGTGTTCCTTTGAAGTGGTGACTTCGTGGTTTACAAAAAGCAAAACTCACTATTTCAACTATTACAGAGAACACAGCATAACAAAGGAAACGGCCACTGCCATGACAGACAGCTGCAGGCCTCTGATAATACTGTGACAAACTTTATATGAGTGCTCAGATACTTCTTTAAAACAATCTAAGTGGGGTTTTTGTTTGGTTTTGGTCCAGTCTTAAGGGATCTTTTTATCTCTGGTGCCTGAACCCAGAGGTGGTCAATAAGAACATTTGTTAAATGGATTAATGAATGCAATGATGAGAATCATAAACCCTTCTCAGCAATCCTTGTGAGGTTTCAAAACTAAAAAGAATTTCACCCTGAAAAAGTATTACTGTGTTATCGACAAATAAGATTTCTATGGAAAATCTTTTGATAGGGGACTCAATGCTATTTTTTACATGAGTCTTCATGGAAGAAGCACTATAACCAAACAGCCCAACTCTGATGATTCAGCCTTCTCAGCTGTACTTCCCCAGGTCCTAGGTAGTTTCACTGCTTGCTCATAACTCAACAGGCCTGGCCAACACAGCCTCCATGGATCCAACACAGGGGGATGCTCCGCTCCTAAGTCAGATGGCCACGTGGACGGCCAGCATCCCAGAAATGTACTCTATGCATTCCACCACACTATTTGTATCTAATGGCAACTCACTTTTTAAAATCATAAACTCCTACATAAACCGTCAACTTTAATCTATCATCATTCACTTAGTCACACACACAAATGTCAAACTCAAGAACACAAAGAGCACTTCCTGCATTGGGACTGCTTTCCCTTCTTGGAAACACATGCCATCTGAATCTCTGAAAAGACACCTGTATCTTTCCAAACACAAATAAGGGTGTTTATGAAGTAGTTACTCACCGGTTTGGCTAATTTCAGAATTTCTTTCTCCCACCTTAGAACTCTTGTAAGGTCCATTTTATTTATATATACCTATCCCTCTTTCCACACACAGGTTGTTATGGGTTACAACAAATATATAAGATAAATGGATGAAATTTTTTAATGAAAATAAAATTAATGTGTTTCCCTCTCCCAACCCCCTCAAATTCATGTTAAAGTCCTAACACCCAGTACCTCAGAATGTGACTGTATTTAGAGACAGGGCCTTTAAAGAGGTAATTAAGGTAAAAATGAGGTCATATGGGTGGGCCCTAATCCAACATGACTGGTGTCCTCGTAAGATGAGATAAGGACACAGACAGTTACAGAGGGAAGACCACGTGAAGAGAAGCCTCAACAGAAAACAACGCTGCTGCTGATGGCCTGATCTCAGACTTCTAGCCTCCAGAACTGTGAGGAAATAAATTTCTGTTAAGTCGCCCAGTCTGTGAAACTGACACAGCAGGCCTAACAAACTGATACAAATGATAATAAAGTTAATTGGCTGCAAGTCGGGCAGTTCACTAGCTATGGTGAGCAGGAAAGCACCAGTCATTCAAGTACTCAGCCCTCCTGGACAATTTTTTTTGAAATACTGACCAGCAAGTGTTTACTAATACTCCACTTATTTAATCTCAGTGACCTTGAAGATGGTTGAGAATCACACTGTAAGGATAGAAAAGCTTGGAGCAACCTTATAGGTGTTACAGAGTACTTGCCCTCTTCATGAGAGGAGTTGTACTCCTGTATGTTGATTAAAAATTATACGTAATTTGAAAAAGAAAAAAAAAGAATTCAGCCCTGCAATGCTTTTCTCTTGCACATGCAATAAAATTTTTAAAATCCAAAAGGCCCAGGAAATGAGTGTGTCAAAAACCAAAAAGGTTTACTCTTTTGCCCAAGATTATACAGCACAAGGCAAAAGCAGTAACAAAACGCAGATTCCTAATTCTCTTTTCAATTAAACCAGGGTCTCAGGGAAAGAACGAACACGTTTCAGAAGGATTTATAACCAGTGTCCATTTATAATTGGATCTATGGTGCTACGGCATATATCTGCTAACATACACAAGGCCCTGTGAAACAGGGATACTTCCAGAAAGGCATCAGCCAAGAGCACGGACTCTGGACCAGACTGCTTGGATTAAAATCCCAGCTCTGGGGCTTCCCTCGTGGCGCAGTGGTTAAGAATCTGCCTGCCAATGCAGGGGACACGGATTCGAGCCCTGGTCTGGGAAGATCCCAGATGCCACGGAGCAACTAAGCCCGTGTGCCACAACTACTGAGCCTGCGCTCTAGAGCCTGCGTGCCACAACTACTGAAGCCCGCGCGCCTAGAGCCCGTGCTCCACAACAAGAGAAGCTACCGCAACGAGAAGCCTACGCACCGCAACAAAGAGTAGCCCCCGCTCTCCGCAACGAGAGAAAGCCAGTGCGCAGCAACAAAGACCCAACTCAGCCAAAAATTAACTAATTAATTAATTAATTTAAAAAGAAATCTCAGCTCTGTCACTTAGTAACTGTGAGACTTTTGGCTGATCACTAACCTCTCTGTGGGACTTTTGGCTGATCACTAACCTCTCTGTAGAATAGAGATACAGGTGATGGGATTGTTGTGAGAGTCAAATGAGTCAACGATAAGTTGAACCATATGAAACTTCTCTTTTTATAGATCAAAAATGGTCAAATATCAGCAAATTCATATGGTTCAACAAGAGACATGGAAAGCACTGAGAATAGTGTCGGGCACCCAGTAAGTGCTAGATGAGTGCAATAATGATTTTATTTCAGACTCAGCACACTACAGTAGGGTGAGCTGAGTCCATCCCAACCAGCTATTTGCCTTCTGCAGTGTTTGTGCCCTTCAAACAAAGCCAAGGGCGCAGCCCAGGCTGTCGATCCCTTCCCTTCACCTCTCCACTGCCCCGAATTCCCACACACTGAACACTTCCTACTTTAGAGCTCATTCTGCTGCAGGAAGTCAGAGGTCTCTGTGAAACTGAAGCGAACTGTACTGGCACCTCAGTCTCTACTCTCGATTTTTCTCCAGATGTGGCAACGTGAGAGAAGACCCTGGTGTCCACAGAGCAAATCACTGATACAACTGCAACCAACTCAGGGGATTAGACTTTTCAGGATCAGCCACCCCCCAGATCTTGACTTAAAACAATTTCCAGGGAGCAAGAGGATTTGGAGCTGATATAAAACAACACAGACCTGAAAAGGGCACAGTCTGGCCACGTCCAGTGACCCAGACCTACAGCAAAGAAGTCAACATACAGGACTGTGTCTCAACTCTTCTGGACCTCAATTTGCCCGTCCTGAAAATGGTCTCTTATTTCCCTCTCTACCGCCCAGTGTTGGATATGAGGAAAATTTGGAGGACCCTGGATATCAGGGATGAAAGGTGCCATCACCTAGAGTGGGGACACTACCAAAATAATCTTCTTGCATGCTGTCCTCCACGAAGCCTCCCTTGCCAGACCGTCCACCTGCCTTGGCATATCTTCAGCCTCAGGCGCAAAGCTTTTCCCCTCAGCAGATCCTCTCCACTGCACCTCTCGGGTGGGGCTCCCTCCCTTAGAAGGTCTGCCCAGCTCTCCTCTCTGCTTGTTCCCGACCCATCCCTTAGCCAGACCCCTCGTAGGTTCTCATCTGGCTTCAGCATGCTCCCTACCTCAGTGAGTCCCTTCTAGGACAGTCCTCACCCAGTGGCCCCCGCCCTCAGCAGGTGCTCTCCCTAACTTGTCTCCACGTTCCTCAGCAGCTGCTCCCCCCACCTGTCCCCCCACTTCCGCCAGTATGTCCCCCCCAGCAAGCGATCTCTCTAACCAGCCCCACGTTTATCCCCCTCGGCCGGACCCCCACCAGCCAGAGGTCCCTCATTCAGCAGGTGCCCCATCAGCCGGATCGCCCCGCAGGTCCGTCCCCTCCGGGGGCTCGCACACCAGTGTCTCCCCTCCGCCAGTTCCCGCCTTTCCCTCTCCCCCCACCCCCTTCCTCTTGGCCAGCAGCCCCTCACCGGCGCGGCGGGTTCCTAAGCTGCACCGTCTCCATGGCGCTGCCGGCAGCCGCCCAAACCCGCTCACTGCTCCATCCTCCCCCGGGACCTCCTAGATCCCGCCCCGCAGACCCTCCCACACTTCCGCTTTCCGCCCCTACCGGAAGCTGCGCGCGGGGCGGGAGCGGGGCGGGAGCGGGGCGGGGCCGCGAGGTCCGGGCGTGGATCATGTGGTGTGGACCCGAGTCACGTGGAGCGCCGAGGCGCGGACCCGGAACTGCGGAGCATTGGAGCCTCCTCCCGGGGGAGTCCTCCTCAATCAAGTTCGGGACGGCGTCCTTGTCTCTTGCGACACTGTTCACCCAAGACACTCGGTCTCGAGACCAAGAACCCATCTGTGCCTCGGGCCCGGCCCCTCATTTCTCAGACGGAGATACTGAGGCTTCTTGCGAAGCACCGGCTTGATAAGAACTGTGGATTCTTAACCAGCCAAGTTCTACGCGGGAGGTATTTGTGGTTTCCTACCGTTCCTTCCTGGTTGAATTTTTGTTCCAGGTGGAGGCTGGAACGTGCATAACCTCTCATTGGATGTCACAGAGCATCAGCCTGCAAATTGCCGCATCCTTTTAAGAGCCTTACCTTTCAGTCAGTTTGAGGACATAAAAAGAGCTAATGTTTATTAAGCTCTTACCATGTACTTGCTTTCATATATTATCTCATTTAATCCTTATATCAAGCCTGTAACGTTATCTCCAATCTTATCTATTAATTATTTAACACTGCTTATCACATTTGCGGTACTCTACTCATTTAATTAACTCATTTAATATTCTTAAACCCTGTAAGTTAGGTAATATTATTATTCTCGTAAGGCCAGAGAGGTGAAGCTCCCATAGCTAAAAGTATAGGTTTGGGGATTTAAATCCAGATGGATCTGATTCCAGAGCCTGCACCACCAAACTGGACAACCACTTGGACCCTCTGGTTGGGCATGAGAGACAGAGCTTCCTCTCCACTCAGAGATCCAGTTACAGCTGTGGAAGTTCATAAATCCTCAGTTGCCACCACCATCAGCAAGTGTTTAAGAAAGTGGAAGATTCCACCTAATTTACTCATAGAGAAAGTTACCCAAAGCAGCCTATCACTGTTTTTAATTGTCCTGCTTTTCTCAAAGATATGCCATCTACAAAACCTAACACCTAAGCAACCACCTTTCAGGGTCACCCCATATGTTAAAAGCAGAGTAATGGAGCCATTCTCCTGACAGGAGGAAAACATTTACTGAGAATCTACTATGTGCCAGGCACAATTCTAAGCTACCACTTAAGCCTCGAAAAACCCTATGAAGTAAGAATTATACCCATAATTCCTCTGCTTCATGGTGTCAGTCAGCGGCAGTCAGCATTTGGATGAATCCCTGTCCAAAATGGCTCACTCACATGGCTGACAAATTGGTGTTGGTGTTGGCTGGGAGCCCACTTGGTGATCGGGGATGGGGGGGCCAACTCCATTTTTCTTGAGCCTCCTCACAGAGTAAAGGCTGGGTTCTAAAGTATATTTCTGGAAAGAGCCAGGAGGAAGCTGTAATGCCTTTCAATGGCATAGCTTTGGAAGGTACATAATGTCATTTCCCCTGTTGAAGGGGCCCCCAAAGACCCACCCAGTTTCAAGGAGAGTGGACATATGATTCCATCTCTTGATAGGGGAGTGGCAAGGTTTTGGAGGAGCATGGAGAACTGGAAATACTGTTTCAGCCATTTGGGGAAAATACAACTTGCCTCAGGTATACTTGTCTGGTATACCACTTAGAATACATTCAGCCTCAAGCAACTGAAAAAGAAAGAACAATCTAAATGGTGGTTTAAGGCACAGTGGCATTTGTTGGGCTGCACCCCACAGGCCTACAAGGCCTGTGCTTGCCTAGCTTCAAGACCGAAGAAAGAACCTGGAATCAGCAACAGAGACATCAATGGTTTGATGGATGGGGGAGCTTACACGCCTGAAGCAAGGTCCTTGAGTGACACCCCACCGTGTGCAGCTCACAGCAGGCAGGACATAGTGGCAGTCTTTGCTGGGGGGTGGGGGGGATTACCAGTTATAGGGGAATTGATGTCAGATGGGCTCATTAGTTACTAGGGAAACAAGCAGAGGGGCATGCCCCTCACGACCCCTTTGATAAGCCATGATTAGCTGGGGCCTAGGACAAGTACGGAGGAAGGTCGGTCATGTGAGTAGGGTGTAGGTGCAGCGGGCCCTGGTCCGGCAGGGGATGTACAGAGAGCAAGAGAATAGCCATCTTGAGTGGCCTGGCCATACAGCATAGCTTGTTTATAACTAGGAAGTCCAGAAGTCAGCAGTTCTAGGGTTGATTCAGGGGCACAAGCACATCGATTTTATCTTTCCTCTCTGGCCTGATTCAGCATGTTGGCTTTTCATACTTGTGCTTATTGACTCACAATTGCAAAATGGCTGCCACACCTCCAGGTACCATGTCCTTAACCCAACAGAAAAAGCGCAAAAAAGGCTGTTTTGACGTCCTGTGTCTCTATCTTATCAGGGAAGGAAAACTTTCCCATAAGCACCCAGCACACATCCTCCTATCTCCTCACTCGATCAGGGTCACATGCTCACCCCTTGCCCAATCACTGGCAAAAGAATGAGATTATTGTGATTGGTTTACAGAAATCTTGATCCATTTTCTGGGCCAGGAGAATCTCAGGCAAAATTCAGACTGGAAGTAAAAATGGAGGTTGTTAAGTAGATAACCAGTGTGTGTGTGCGCGCGCGCGTGCGTGCGTGCGTGCGTGTGTGTGTCATCCGGTTTTCCCACAACACTGAGTGTTCCTTCTTTGCTCTTGTATGGGGCCTATGCTGGGCTGAGGGGATTTGGGTGGAACAGCCACCCTACCCTCAGACTATTTAAGGTCTGGTTGGGTTATGAGTTTACACAAATAATTACAGTTGACCCTTGAATAACATGGGTTTGAGCTGCATGGGTCCATGCGGATTTTTAAAAATATATATGTACCACAGGGCTTCCCTGGTGGCGCAGTGGTTAGGAATCCACCTCCCAACGCAGGCGACATGGGTTCGAGCCCTGGTCTGGGAAGATCCCACATGCCACGGAGCAACTAAGCCCGTGCACCACAACTACTGAGCCTGTGCTCTAGAGCCCGCGAGCCACAACTACTGAAGCCCGCGCACCTAGAGCCCATGCTCCACAAGAGAAGCCACCGCAATGAGAAGCCCGCGCACCGCAACGAAGAGTAGCCCCCGCTTGCCACAACTAGAGAAAGCCTGCATGCAGCAATGGAGAACCAGTGCAGCCAAATATATATATATATATATATATATATATATATATATATATATATATATATGTATACAGTATTACACAACACAAGGTTGGTTGAATCCAAGGATGCAGAACCTTGGACAAGGAGGGCCAAGTGAAGTTACACACGGATTTTCAATTGTGCAGGAGTTGGTTGTCCCTAACTCCTTCCTTGTTCAGGGGTCAATTGTATAACTAAATACCTGATGGCAGAGACCAGGTTTTTGTCAACAAACTTTTATAAGTACATGTTGGGTGCCAGATTCCATTAGGTCTGGGGAGAGAAAAATAAAGAAAACCTACTTCCTGCCTTTAAAGGCCACACAGTCTGAGAAAAATTGTAAACTGATGTGAAATAAAATTCATATTTTATGGCAAGACAAAAATTTGAACATAAAAATTTTTTCTCTGCCCTTTGGCCTCCTCTCTCCCCGCTACTGAGCATTGTGTATCTGCGTTATGCATCAACCAAACCTCCCCATCAGCAGAAATACCTGCTCAACCATAAAAAGCAACATTCTCCTAGCATCAAGACAACTTCTTAAAAGATAACATTCCTTCTTGATCTTGTAGGGGGTCACAATGACACTTGCCCTCTGTCTCAAAAAACTTATCTAACTGTGCCTTGACTTCTAATGGGGGGACAGTTCTCAGAGCTGAGGTGCTCATCCCAGGTTACAATCCTCAAACTTGGCTCAAATAAAATTTTCCACTTCTTTCACAGATTGACTATTGATTAATTTTCATCGACACTGACAATCACAGAATGAGCTAAATTAGGAATAAAATCCGGGAGCAATAAAAGCAGAGGAGGGAGATTATGGAGGAGATGATGTCTGAGTTGATTATTGGTTGAGTCAGGATTACGGAAGAGAAAAAAGTGTTTGGAAAAGAATTCCAGGAAGAGGAGAGCATAAGCAAAGGTTAAGAAGCAAAAGAGGGTTTCCCTGGTGGCGCAGTGGTTGAGAGTCCGCCTGCCGATGCAGGGGACACGGGCTCGTGCCCGGTCCGGGAAGATCCCACATGCTGCGGAGCGGCTGGGCCCGTGAGCCATGGCCGTTGAGCCTGCGCATCCGGAGCCTGTGCTCCGCAACGGGAGAGGCCACAACAGTGAGAGGCCCGCGTACCGCAAAAAAAAAAAAAAAAAAAAAAAAAAAAAAGCAAAAGAAACAGCTTAGTATGCACAAGTAGCAACAAGCAGCTTAAAAAAATTGGGTGAAGTCAAATGAGTCTGAAGATAAGCTAGCTTCCCTCAGTGAAAGATTTACATCAATCTATCAGTGCATTCATTTATAAAATCAGTATCTATAGATAACTAGGTGCCAGTTTCCAGCCTAAGCGCCTTTGCACTTGCTAACCCTCTGTCTGAAAACGCATTTCCTAAATAGTCTCAGGTCTCGGCTCAATTATTAGTCTCTCGGAGACGCCTTCCCCACGCCTCTTACTTAAAAAGTCTCCACGTGGTCACCTTCTATGGTATTACTGTTTTGTTTTCCTTATAGCACTAATCACATTATGAGATTATCGTCTTCATTTGCTCATGAGGTAACTACAAGTCAGGCCCCCCTAGAATGTAAACACCAGGCAAACAGGGACCTGTTCACGGTTTCATCCTTAGGGTTCTAGCAAGCCAAAACGTCCACCGCATCTCCGGAGACCCCACTGCAGCTCCGCGCTAGGTCAGAACTGAGCATGCGCAAAGGGAGGGGCACTAGGAGCCTCGGGTTCGCGCAGGCCCCGCGCAGGCCCCGCCCCTGCCCCGCTGCGTCCCGCCGTCTCCGCGCCAGTGTAGCCGTTGCACCCAAATACTCGCAGCCGGTGCTTCCGCCCAGACACGGTAGGGCACGCCTCGGCGCCGGGAACCGAGGCCACCCTCCAGTTTACCGGTTCGGCGCCAGGATGGCCCCCAAACTTCCAGACTCTGTGGAGGAGCTCCGCGCCGCCGGCAACCTGAGCTTCCGCAACGGCCAGTTCGCCGAGGCCGCCATACTCTACAGCCGCGCGCTACGGCTGCTGCAGGCGCAAGGTGCGACCCCGGCCCCCCATTTCGCCGCCAGGCCTCCTTCTCCCTCTTGTCTTCCCCGACCCCAGCTACCCAGACGTCGCTCTGGCCCTGTCGACCTAGGGCTTCCTTACCCGAGGCCGACTGGCCAACCAGGCCCTCCCACCACCCGCCCATTCCTCCCCCTTCCCCCAGCTTGGGCATCCTACGAGAAACTTCCTCAGCCTTTCTTTCCACTTTTATTATTATTATTATTGTAACATGGTTTTATTACTGGTTTTGTGTGTGTGTGTGTGTGTGTGTGTGGATTTTTAAAAAATAAATTTATTTATTTAGTTTGGGCTGTGTTGGGTCTTCGTTGCCGCGTGTGGGCTTTTTCTCTAGTTGCAGCAAGCGCGGGGGCTACTCTTGGTTGTGGTGCCCGGGCTTCTCATTGCGGTGGCTTCTCTTGTCGCGGAGCGCGGGCTTCAGTAGTTGTGGCTTGCAGGCTCAGTAGTTGTGGCGCACAGGCTTAGTAGCTCTGCGGCATGTGGGATCTTCCCGGCCCAGGGCTCGAACCTGTCCCCTGCATTGGCAGGCGGATTCTTAATCACTGCCCCACCAGGGAAGACCTCTTGGTTCTTTTTTACTTAATGACATAACAGGAACATATTTCCATATTAATAGATGTTTTATCATTTTTTACAGTGGTAAAAAAACATTAAATTTACCGTCTTAACCATTTGTAAGTGTAGAGTTCAGTAGAGTTAAGTATATTCACGTTGTTGTGCAACAGATCTCTGGAACTTTTTCATCTTGCAACACTGAAACTCTGTACCCACTAAACACTAATTCCGCCTCTCCCCCCAGCCCTTGGTATCCACCTTTCTGCTTTCCATGTCAGTGATTTTGACTACTTTAGGTACTTCAAACGAGTGGAATAATACAGTATTTGTCTTTTGTGACTGAATAATCTCTATGACATTATAATCTATGTTGTAGCATGTGACAGGCTTTCGTTCTTTTTTAAGGCTGCATAATATTCCATTGTGTGGATATACCACATTCTCTTTATCCATTCATCTGTTAATGGATGTTTGAATTGCTTCCACCTCTTGGCTATGATGAACATGAATGTGCAGATATCTCCGAGATCCTGCTCTTAATTCTTTTGCATACATACCCAGAAGTGGGATTGCTGGATCAGATAGTAATTGTATTTTTAATCTGGGGGGGCAGGGAACCTCCATACTGTTTTCCATAATAGCTGTACCATTTTACATTCTCACTAGCAGGGCACAATGATTCCAACGTCTCAGCATCCTTACCAACACATTTTATTTTCTGTTCTTTCGATAGTGGCCATCCTGATAGGTGTGTGAGCTGCCTGCTTTTTAATTGTCCTATTGGACCCCATTCTGATATTTAGGCCTCATTCTGATCCCTGAGGCAACTCTCATTCTCCTCAACGGGTCAGTCTTTACTTAAATTAACATTTGTTCAGCACCTGTATGTAATGAGTGTATAATAAGACGGAGAAGGTCCTTTCTCTCAAGGGTCATACATCCTTGTTGGTGAGGGAGCCACAGGTGTGATCTTAAGCTAGTAAATAACAAACAACAACTGTGCAGTAATGATCAGGGCTTTTGAAGAAGACAGATGTGATGATATGATAGGTTTGACTGGGGAGCTCCTTTATGAAGAATGGGAGGTCGAGGACAACTTCTTTGCAGAAGTGACATTTGGTGAGAAGAAGCCAACTGCACAAAGTCTGGGGTGTCGAGCATTCCAGGTGGAAGGAACCGTAATTTCAAAGGCCCCAGACAGAATCAGCGGGTGTGTTCCAGGAGCCAAAGCACAGGGAGCCAGTGGAGGAAGTAGTAAGACTTGGTCAGTTACAGAGAAAGAACCTTATTGTGTAAGCATTTTACATAGCAGTTCAAGGTAAGGAGTTTGGGTTTTATTCCCTGTTGGGAAGCTACTGGAGAATTTTCAACAGAGCAGTAACCTTTTGTTACCAGTTCTCCCAGCCTCCGGCTCATTTCAGCCAACAACAGCCTTTTGCCCAAAGCCTCTCCAGAATGTCTTATCCCAGAGCCTCATTGGAACCCCTTTCAGCCCCTCGTTGGTACCTCTTTCCCTTTGCCTTCCTCCTCTTTCTCATTTCTTTGGCTAGCATTTGTTGAGTACTTGCTAGGCATTATAGACATTACCCCTTTTTTGGGGGGGGGCGGTACGCGGGCTTCTCACTGCTGTGGCCTCTTCCGTTGCGGAGCACAGGCTCCGGACGCGCACGCTCAGTGGCCATGGCTCATGGGCCCAGCCGCTCCGCGGCATGTGGGATCCTCCTGGACCGGGGCACGAACCCGTGTCCCCTGCATCGGCAGGCGGACTCTCAACCACTGCGCCACCAGGGAAGCCCGACATTACCCCTTTTTATCTTCATACTAACTTATGGGCAAGACGCTTTATAGATGAGGGAACCAGAAGAGTTAAATTGCCTCTTCTGGGGTGACACAGTGAAGACATGTCAGAGGCAGAATTTGAATGTGGGTCTCTCCGATTCCCAAGTCCAAGTTTTTAATTATTTTGCTAGACTTTTTCCCAAATCCTCTCTAAGTTCCAGTCTTTTTTGTTTGAATTTTTGCAGTTTCAAGCCACTCTTTTGCCCCACTGCCCTGTCTTTTTTTCTAGAACACTTCTCTGTAGGCCCAGCTCTTCATCTCAACTTAATAAAGTTGCTGAGGAATGTGAGGTATTGATATTTCTGCCTTTTTCTTTCATCCTACCCCAGCTGGCCTGGAAAAACTTGTCTTTTTGTATGGATTTATTCTGGGCCCCAAGAAGAGGTGGCCTGATGTCTGGATTCAGCAGAGGACCAGAATTTGGTTCTGATCCTGCTACTGATTTTCTAGGTAATTTATGGGCAAGTCCCTTGATTTCTCTGATCAGTTTCCCTGATCGTGAAAGGAGAGCAGGGAGCAACCTAATAAAACAAACCCTTCCAGCAAGTCTGTGAAATGATACCTTCATCTTATAGGTGAGCACATGTGATCAGGGGGATTGAATGACTTGTGCAGGATCGCAGGCTGGATTGTAGGTTCTGATGCCCTTTCCACCACACCACTGCTGTTTTCTGAGCAACCGTGCTCTGGTAACTTGAGATGGATTGCAAGTTTTGAATACTTGTGCTTGCTTCTTAAGGGCAAGGATGTATTTTACTTATCTCTGTACTTTGCTATCTCACTCAGGGCCCGGCAAAAATAAGAGAAAAAAGAAGATTATTTTATTATATTTGGTATTGAATGAAAGAGATCATGCATCAATATGGTAACATGATACTTAGTGAAAAAGGCAAGCTGCAGGAGAGGCAATATGATGCCACTTAGGAAGAGCTTTAAAAGGAAGTGGGCTTCCCTGGTGGTCCAGTGGTTATGCCACTTAGGAAAAGCTTTAAAAGGAAGTGGACTTCCCTGGTGGTCCAGTGGTTAAGACTCTGCGCTTCCACTACACTGGGTGAGGGTTTGATCCCTGGTCGGGGAACTAAGATCCCATATGCCGTGCGACATGGCCAAAAAAAAAAAAAGATAGAAAGTGATATTGTGTCTTGCCTGTGAATACCTATGTAATAAAGATAGACATACATGAGAATGTGACATACCAACTTCAGGATTATGCCAACCTCTGGGGGACTGGGAAGGGGGCAAAGGGAAAAGGGTGGGGATGAGTGGAGCTTTAGTCATATCAAAAACAAAAAGGTATAAACAAATAGATTGTATGCTGAGTTTAGTGATGAACATCAACTGTCTGTTATACTGGTTTCCATATGTTTCACAATTTTCAAAGGAGAGCTTGTTTTCTGTTCTGGGTATGTGCCTGGGATCGGAATCACTGGGTCAACACTTGACAGTTTTCCACTTTTTGTTTGTTTTCATTATGGCTCATGCTAGTGGGTATGAAGTGGTTGAAAAATTATTTTTAAAAATGAAAATCCTTGTGGCCACAGTAAAGGACTTGAGCTTTCTGAGATTCCTAAGGAGAAGGACTGCTTTTAGGGAAAGGCAGTAATGATTCTCCTCCCCATGGGATAGCTTGAGCCCTTCTGCTGATTAAGTTCTCTGTAGTCCTGCCAGACCCAGAGGACTTGGCAGAGTCCTCTCTGAGCAAGTAGAATTAGTTTTTTGTGTCCCCATAACACTTGTTCAGTCCATTTGTCATAGCATTTATGACATTTTCGTCTCTTCCTTCTTTATTGGATTTACACGCTTCTTGTACTAAGATTAACACACACACACCCCAGGTAGTTACAGCATGGATTTCTTTGAGCTATTTCATTTTGATCTTTGGCCTGGTACCAAGTTCAGTGCTGGACTGAGTGCATGAGCAGATGCTTGATTCCCTGTGAATGGCAGGAAGCTGGGTGTTCTCACTCCCTTGACAGACTTACCAGCCCATCAGACCAACAAGCCTGAATGGGTTACAGTCATCTCTGCAGCCCTTTACTAAAGCCCAGAGAACTCAGGGTGTGGATGCACTCCTGATATCCTGGGGCATCCATTTCCCAGCCTGTTAATAGTGCACTTTCTGCTTCCACTTGGGCAGGTTCTTCAGACCCAGAAAAAGAAAGTGTTCTCTACTCCAACCGAGCAGCGTGCCACCTGAAGGATGGGAACTGCATAGACTGCATCAAGGACTGCACTTCGTGAGCGGGCAGGGCTGACTTTGGGGTGCTGGGGGCTCAGGAGGGGAGGCTGGGCTTCTCTGGTCCCACCAAGTTACCTCTGCGACAGATATTAGGAAATGTCACTAAGTGTCAGCAAGTCACTGAGAATAGGAAGCTCTCTTTGGTCCTTGTGGCCCCTGACTTGTGTCTTTGGAGCCTCAGCTCTGCTGCTGAAAGGAGTAGGGTGGGTAGTTAGAGGTCGGCCTTTAAGGCTTTGTGAAATTTGGGACCTGGGAATGAGGTAGAGTTGCAGACTAGTAACTGGCTTGCTCCGGTTTTTTTCTGGGGTAGATGTGGGTGAGAGAGGGAGGGAGGGAGAGAAAGAAAGAGGGAGGGAGGTTAATAGATAGCCTCGAAAGAAGTAAGCAGTGACCAGGTGTAGAGGACGTTAAACAATTCTTCATACTTTCTTCTTCAAGCCAATCTGAGATTGCCTTCATGGTCATCGCTAAACTAGCACATGTACCTTAATGTGTTCTCAGATCTGATATCCTGTGACATTGCCTTAGATTCATGCCCTGGTGATAGGTGGGAGAGGAGGAGAAAGGTGAGCACGCTCGTGGAGCCTGTGCTCAGTTGATCTGTACCAGGCCCTGTGCCAGGTTTCCTTCGTGGAGCGCTCATGAGCACTCTGTAGGGTAAGTCAGCCATCCTTCCCAGGCTAGAACTGGGTTGTGGAGGATTGAGGCTGTAGAGTGATTTGCCTGGGGTCACATGGTTAGTGGCAGAGGTGGAATTCAGACACTGCTCCATCTGACTCCAAAGCCTGTTCGTTATTCCCACTTGGCCACGCTCTATAGAAACATAGAAGCATGAAAGCTACAAGGCACTTATTCTTGATTTCGGGGAATTGCAGCTATAAAAATCGATGCACACGCGCACACATTTCACAATAGTAGTGGTTCTCTGCCCTCTTTCCCTACTCCACTTCAGTCTAAGTTGAAAAGTCCCTCTTCTAAGACTTCACCGTCTAGCATCGTCTTGTCAGAAGTGACCTCCCATGTACTGAGTGCTGCAGATGCCCCATCTGGAAGGAACTGCGGCGAGGAGCCCTGATGACTCAACAGCCCGATGACATTTCTGCCTCCTGTCCTAGAGCGCTGGCCTTGGTTCCCTTTGGCATGAAGCCCCTGCTGCGGCGAGCGTCAGCCTACGAGGCTCTGGAGAAGTACACCCTGGCCTACATGGACTACCTGACTGTGCTGCAGATTGATGACAGTGTGACGTCAGCCTTGGAAGGCAGCAGCAGGTGAGCCCGAGTCACTGTGGTCAGTCTCTCTGAGATGTCCTGTCCTCCCTGATTAGCTTGGAACCATTGCTTTGGTCGTCTTCTGGGAGGATCCCTTTGGGCTAGGCTTAGAAACTCCTAATGAGCATGTGCAGAAAGTGTGGAAGGACAGTCTGCTGTTGTATTTTAGCAGGTTTTTAAGGGGTCAGAATTACTGAGTTGTGGGGTCTTGGGGTTTTTTTGTTTGTTTGTTTTTTGCCTAGATGCTCAAATGCATTCACACAGGAGTACTTAATTGAGCTCTGTTTAAGCCGGGTTCAGTGGGGAATACCGATATAAAAAAGAGGTAGACCCCACTTGCTCCAAAGAGCTAACTAGAGTGGGGAAAGTAAGACACAGAACAAGCAGCTGTCACCCCAGGCTGTAGGGCTGTTGTTTGTGGATATGGTTCAGTATATTGTACTCTGTGACCCCTTCACAAGGCCCCTCAGGTGAAATGTCTTTCTGGTCTTCTGAGCAGATGCCCTCATTTAGGTAACTGGTCATGTTTCCCCTCTTTGCATGGTCTGTTAGAAAGCCAGACACCACACTAACAGAAACCCTGAACCAGGACTCCATGGTATCTGTTTAGTGCGTCCTTTCTGGCTTGACCTGTTTTCTCTCTGCTTCCTTTTAGTCTCTATCATTCAACAAAATCTGCCACTTATGTACCAGACTTTGCACTAGGGCCTGGGCTGATGACTGAGACATACCTCTTCCTGCCCTAGTAGAGCTCCTGGTCTCCAGGAGGACGGCAGTCAGTCACAGGCAAACCTGCAGCGTGATGAGTGCTGTGGTAGAAGGCACCTAACAGCCAGGGGGAGTCCAGAGAGGGCTTTCCAGAGAAGGTGAGCTGAGACAGAGAGATGAATAGTGCTCTGGGCCAGGGGCCAGCAGGGAGCATGTGCAGCATGTGCAAGGTCAGTGAGTAGGAGGCGTTAGAGGGATTGTGAGAATTCCACTGCTCACGGTGCTGCACGCGAGCGGCTCGGTTCCGGAAGGATGGTGAGGCCAGATCACACAGGGCCTTGTGTCCAGGGGCTTGGATTTAATCCAGACACAGTGAGGCATCGTGAAAGGGTCTTTAGCAGGGGGGCAACATGAGCAGATTTGAGAGAAAAGTTGAGTGGCTTCCCGCTGTGTGTCGACCATGAAGGAGAACAGAATAGGAATGGGGCGGGCGGTAATCCAGAAGAGGTGCTGGATAGAGAGCAGTGGGACCAATTCAGGGGACATTCAGGTGGTATTTCAACAAGTGTTGGCGGTTGGAGGGTGGGGGGAAGGGAAGAAGAGAGGAGGCGTCCAGGTGGTTGACACCCTGAGTTGGAGGTGACTGTGGGGCGGAGACCAGAGAAGCAAGAAGCCGGCTGGGCATTTACATGCATGCAGAGCAAAGGAGGAAAAATACGGGCTGAACATAGAGATCTGAAGGTCATCAGCATAGAGGCGGCTTGAGGTTGTGGGGAAAAAACAGCACCACAGCAAGTGTGTGTGGGGGGAAGAGGATGGAGTTTGAGGAATCCAACATTCGAGGGACGCACAGAGGAACAGCAGCGGGAGCGGGCGGAGGACACGAGAGCAGTTAGTATCGCGAAGGCAGGAGCGTTTCGGGGGGGATGAAGACGTCATTCGGATCAGGTGTTTCGATGAGCTTAAGTAGACTCGGTGTAGGAATGAAGTCACCGGTGATTCTGATGGAAGCAGTTCAGTGGGGTCAGAAGCCAAATGGCAGTGGGCTTAAGGAGCCAGGCTGGGAAGGGCAGAGCAGTGTAGCTGCCGTGTCGGGGGTCCGTCCCGGAGGAGGGAGCTAGCTGCTGAGAGGTGGGGTCGGTAGAGAGAAAGGATGCAGATGTGGGAGAGGGCGGTGCTGGCCGAGTGCGGCCCAGGAGAGGCAGGGAAAGATGGATCCCGAGCCGAGGTGGAGGGATTGGCCCTGTCAGCTCTTCTGTTTTTTTGTTTTGTTTTGTTTGTTTGTTTGTTTTTTGCGGTACGCGGGCCTCTCACTGCCGCGGCCCCTCCCGTTGCGGAGCACAGGCTCCGGACGCACAGGCTCAGCGGCCATGGCTCACGGGCCCAGCCGCTCCGCGGCACGTGGGATCCTCCTGGACCGGGGCACGAACCCGTGTCCCCTGCATCGGCAGGTGGACTCTCAACCACTACGCCACCAGGGAAGCCCAGCTCTTCTGTTTTGATGGGAGAGAAATAGGAATTTTTGTGTGCCCGTGCAGGTAGGTTTGTGTTTAGGGTGTGAGGAAGTCCAAGGAGGAGGGTTAGGGAGCACGGTGGAGGAGGGTAGAGTTTTGAAGCAGCTGGGCCAATCAGAAAAACAGCTTTGGGGGCTTAGAGCCCCTGAGTATGTAGTGCTATCAGTCTGTGAGCTTTTCATTCTAGTAACACAGGAACATTGTTGTAGGAGCAGAAGTTACAGTCAGCTTCATGTACTCACCCAGCACCTACTTAATGGGCCCTCGTGGGTGCCAGGTAATGTGCCAGGTGCTGGAAATCAGTTAACAAAACCAGCATGGTCCCTGAGCCTAGAAGGTGGGAGTGGGGAATGGGAAGTGGAGGAGATTCTTCTGGGGGGAGGGGAGAGCATGTGCAAAGGCTTGAACGTGAGGATCGAGAGGCAGTGTGGCACACAGTAAAAACGGAGGGGTGGGAGGGCACCAGGTCTCAGGCCCTGCCAGCCTAGTGAAATGGAAACAACTGAAAGATTTTAAAATTTGAATGACATAAGATTTGCATTTTTAAAAAAATCTCTGAGCGTTAATCAAATGTCAGGTGTTTGCATGGCCTTGTAATAGATTCATTAAGAAAATATAAAACGTGGTTCTTGGGGCATGCATGGTCCCTTGGGGGTCAGGTTTAAATTACCTTAGCAAGCACCAGATCATCCCTTTGAAGTTAACGTAGTGTGACAAGCGCGGGCAAGCGAGGGCCAGGTAGGGAGGGAGTGTCGTGGTGGCCGACCTGAAGACGTATATGGTGGCAGGCTCCTGTTCCATTCCTGCTGCGAGTCAGAAGGGTACAAAGAGATGGTTCAAACCAGGGGCAGATGATAACTGCCTCTCGTATACCTCCTTTGGGCTTACGAGAGGAGGAATATCTTCCTGACCCAGCTGGAAACCTCACTGTGATCCTGCCTGCCTTTCCAGAATGACCAGAGCTCTTATGGACTCCTTTGGGCCCGAGTGGCGCCAGAAGCTGCCCCCTATCCCCTTGGTGCCTTTTTCCGCTCAGAAGAGGTGGGAGTGTTTGCCTTCGGAAGACTGCAAAGAGACAGCTAAAAGCAAATCCAAAGAAACCACAGCTACGAAGAGCAGAGGTAAGCTGTGACTTCCTGCCCAGAGAGAGTCCAGTCTCCCCAGAGCCACTTTCTTTAGAGTAATCCTGTAAAAATTGGCCTCGTGTAAGATGAGTTCTTTTTAAAATCTTATAAACAAAGTAAAAAAACAAAACAAAAAAGCCTTAACCTCCTAGAGATTGTCTCCTCAGCTCTACAGTGGGCGATGAGAAAGCCTACCCCACAGGTGTAGGGATTAGGTGATATGAGGCTCCTTGAACTCCCAGCCTCGTGCACAGGTATCCAGTGTTAGTTTCCTTCTCATACCTCTGGCAGCATTTGGATGTATCATGTAGGATGTTTTGGGTTGAAAGAACAGAAAAACTTCATGTGGTAAAAATAATAAAGAGAATGTATTGGCCCATATAACTGAAAGGCCTGGAGTTCAGGTTCAGGCACGGCTTGCTCCAGCAGCTCACTACATCATCAGACTCTGGCTCCATTTCTCTGCACTTCTGTCTGCGCTCTTCTCTAGTGTGTATCGGCTTTGTCTGCAGGCAGTCTTCCCTCCAAGGTAGTACAATAGCTGTGGCAGTTCACTGACTCGCATCCATGTGCCATGCCTCATGACCCAGAGGGAGAGAAAGAGTTCTTTTTCTGATAGCTACCTAAGAGAGGGTTTCTTTCCCCCAAATCCCTAGCTCCTCTTTTCTTAATTTATTTTGGCCTTATGTGGTCACAGGCCATTCCCTACACTAGTCACTGTGACCAGGGCTTGAGATTTTGTGATGAGCTCAGCTCTCTGCCATCTGCTCCACCTCCATAGCTAGAGGAACACACACACTGTATGAGTCCCTGGAGGAGGATGAGTAAGAGACGGGAGATCAAAGCCAGGTAGCCCCAAACAGGAGACCGTCCACCTCAGCTCTATAAAAACAGGAGGCCCTTCTCCAGGCAGGGGCAACTGGAAACTCTTATAATGGGTCCACCTCAGCTCTATAAAAACAGGAGGCCCTTCTCCAGGCAGGGCAACTGGAAACTCTTATAATGAGTCCACCTCAGCTCTATAAAAACAGGAGGCCCTTCTCCAGGCAGGGGCAACTGGAAACTCTTATAATGTTCCAGGGGAGTCTTCCCAGCCCAGCAAGTGAGGTTTTGAGGATGGCAGGTGCAGAGGAGGCGGGGCTGGAGCCTTGCATTGGGTGTACAGGAGGGCAGGAGTCGTTCCCCTTCCCAGGAGGAAACCTATCTGGCCGTGGGGAGAATTCCCTCCCTAGAACGAGAACGTGGGGCGCTAATGAACTCGACGCCTTCAGTGCACCTACCATTTGCTTCATTCTTTTGTTGGAGTCACAGCCAGGTGTGTCCCAGGCCCTGTGCTGAGCAGTGTGGCCCAGAGAGGGCCTCGGGAAGCTCTCGGCCCAGTGAGAGACTGAGACACATAAACAGAGCAATTTAAAATACAGGAGGAAGGCCAAGACAATAATGCATCAAAACAGTCCTGAGAAGGAGACCACCGTAAAGACCCAAGTTTCAGGAAGGCGTCTGAGTATTGGGCAGGGAGTAGGAGGCATGAGTACTAGGAGGGAAGCCTAAGGAACTTCTTCTGAAATTAGAGTGACTTAGATAACAAAGTGTGCAGTAGGTAATAAAAATGTAGTGGTAGTTACTTTAAGAGGTAGTGGAGGTTGAACTATAACCGGGTGCTTATTAATATCTGTGGCATGAATAGATCAGTGAGCTTAAATGAATCCAGGCCCAGGATACATCATCACCCACATGTGTCCTTCATTTTAAAGGGTGCTCACCTCCCTATTAACTCGTTTTGTTTGGTCCTGATAATGACAGTGACTCAGGCAGGGAAGGGATCACTCTCCTGACTGCACAGATCGGGAAACCAAGGCCCAGGGAGGTGAAGTAATACATGGCATTATGGAAGGAACAGGGTTGGGCTTGGAGTCCAGAGTTCTCTGGGCTCTGCCACTTGGAGCTCCTCAGCCTTTCCTGTGACACCATGGTGTGGAGAATTAAGGAACAGATCCCTATTGCTTAGTGTCTGATGTAGCACAGAGTAACCTTTCTCTCCACGGGCTGCCCCTGGAGGCCACATGGGAGATGCTCAGTAGAGGGACCACCGCCCAGCCTTGCCTGCTGCTTCTGTGTCTACACTCCTTATCGCTGCAGCCTCAGCAGTAAGGGCTGGCCTGCACTGTTGTCTAAGCTATGGAGCCATCCCTCCTTTTCCTCCTCTATAAAAATGCTGTGTTGGCCTCTGAGGGTAACCTTTAAATGTAAGACTAATCTCCCCAAGTCTAAAAATGCAATAATCCCTCTCCCCTCCCCAAACAATTTAACTCTTTAAAATCAGGAGGTATCTTACAATCAGTGTCAAAAGAAACTTTCCTGCCACCACTTCCCCTACCCCAGGCCTCTGAATTGTTATCAAATAGACAGCATCTTGAATTGAAGAAACTACTGAGCGTCTCAGGGCATGGGAGAGAGGAAAAAGAATTGCTAGTGGGACTCTGGCTGGGCTTTCCAGCTGATTTGGACCCCACCACGTGTTGTGGGTGAGACAGGTTCCTACCTGCTCACTCAGGTCCCAAGCCGGGGCTGAAAGCTTTATGTGTGTAAAGGGCTTCACCTGAGGTGCATTAAAACAAACATACACTTAAGAGCTGCGCAACGGCAGTCCTTCTCCTAGAGAATCGAACCCATGTTCACATAAAAGCTTGTTCACAAATATTCACAGCATCATTATTCATAGCAGCCCAAAAGTGGAAACAACCCAAATGTCCCTCAAGTGATGAATGGATAAACAAAATGTGGTATATCCATACAGTGCAACATCATTCGGCCATAAAAAGGAAGAAAATTCTGATACATGGTACAATACAGACGAACCTTGAAAACACTATGCGAAGTGAAAGAAGTCACAAAAGAGTACATATTGTATGATTCCTTTTAGATGAAATGTCCACAGTAGCAAATCCTAAAAGACGGAAAGTGGATTGGTGGTTACCGAGGATGGGGACGGGAATGGGAGGGACTGCTAATGGGTATGGGGTTTCTTTTGGAGGTGATGAAGATGTTCTGGAATTAGGTAGTAGTAATGGTTGCATAACTTCGGGACTACACTAAAATCAGTGATTTGTACACTTTAAAATGGTGAATTTTATGGTAGATAAATTGTATCTCAATAAATCTTAAAAAATAATAATAAAATACAGGAGGAAGAACAGGTGCTTCAGAGTCTCTAATGTTTGAGGAATTCAAATTGGGAACTGCCATCAGTGTGCTTGGGAGAGCTGGGGAAAGGCTCCTGGAGGTGACAGGTTGAGCTGGGCCTGAAAGGGTGAGCTCTTCAGGCACGAAGGGAAGGGGGTTTTCGGCAGAGGCAGCGGAAGGAGTGAGAGAATGAAGTGGTGGGGCATCGCTGGTGGCTAGCGGGGACAAGCATGGGGCAGCGTGGGGTGCGTTGCAGAGCCAAGGTGAAGCTGAGGACGTGTGCACATTGCAACCCACTGGCTCTGCTTCTAGAGAAACTCGTGCACGTGTGCACAAGGAGACATGTACAAGGACGTTCAGAGCAGAAATTCGGTAAGAGGGACTTCCCTGGTGGCGCAGTGGTTAAGGATCCGCCTGCCAGTGCAGGGGACACGGGTTCGAGCCCTGGTCCGGGAAGATCCCACATGCCGCGGAGCAACTAAGCCCGTGTGCCACAACTACGGAGCCTGCGCTCTAGAGCCGGTGAGCCACAACTACTGAAGCCTGCG
The DNA here is from genome assembly GCF_964341445.2 of Mesoplodon mirus. Taxonomy (NCBI): domain Eukaryota; kingdom Metazoa; phylum Chordata; class Mammalia; order Artiodactyla; family Ziphiidae; genus Mesoplodon; species Mesoplodon mirus. The sequence continues at coordinate 15,575,869 of NC_138991.1, forward strand.
TGCCTAGAGCCTGTGCTCTGCAACAAGAGAAGCCACCGCAGTGAGAAGCCCGCGCACCGCAACGAAGAGTAGCCCCTGCTCGCCGCAACTAGAGAAAGCCCACCCAGCAACGAAGACCCAACGCAGCCAAAAATAAATAAATAAATAATTTTTTTAAATAAAAAATATAATTCGGTAAGAGCGAAAAGCAAAATAACCCAAGTCTCCATAAACAGTAGAACGGATAAATCAGTTGCATTGCAGCAGTGAGAATGAATGAAGGAGTTACAGGTATATGCATCCACACAGATGAATCTCAGGAATATAATTTTGAGGGGAAAAAGAATAGGTAGAATTATATATTCCTTTATTTGAAGTTCTAAGACAATGTAAACAATAAATAGTTTATAGATACTATTGTATATTTAGTTAAACTAACCAAGAAAACGGGGGCGGGGGGCTTGGTGTGCACAGAATTGGGGATAATGGTTTCCTCCAGGGGTGGATTGATTGCGGGAGAGGCTCACAGGATTTCAAAGGTCTTAGTAAATGTTCTGTTTCTTAAGGTGAGGGATGAATTCAAGGGTATTAGTTTTATTCCTAAAACCTTACCCTTGACATAAATATTGAGTATTTTATAAAGATAGTTTTTAAAAATTGAAAAAGCAGGTTATATGGGAGCTGGGGCTGGAATAATTAACTGGGTCCGTGCAGTGGAGGGCCCCAAGGCCAGGTGGAGCAGCTGGCATTTCACCTTGTTCTCTCTCTTTTTCTCCCTTTCTCCCTCTTCCCACCCCGCCACCCCGAAGGCTGGGGCACAGCTGCAGGTGTCGAGTTGGGGAGAACACTCACAGGCTCAGACCAAAACAACTGAGGAGTAGCAGATACCCCTGCCCTTTTCTGGAAGCCCAGGATCTTCACCCTTTTTACCAGATGCTTGTTTATTTAAATACTTTCTCACTTATTCTCCTGCTTTAAGTTTATAGGATGCTCTGCACTTTCTCCTGTTTTCTCACATTTCATCCTAACAGTAGCCCTGTGTGGAATAGGTATCGCCCCCAATGTTTTGGTGAGCAAATTGAGGTCCAGATGCGTTAGGTAGGCCACACAGGACTTCCAGCTACTGAGTGGCAGTGCTGAGGCCAGAACCTGGGTTACTTTTTATTGTGTATTTATCATTGTGTGTGTAAAAGTATGTTTATATCAGGAGTCCCAATCTCTTCCAAAGGAAAAGCTGTTTAATATCCCAGAAGCCATTGATCGGGGGTCTCATTACTCAGGCAGGATGCTTTACACAGTGCAGGAACGCTCTGGGGACAGAGTGTTGTAGACGGCTTAGAAGAGACGCTGCCCAAGAGATCTCCTGGAGCTCAGCTGGGCACCTGCTCCATGGTTTTTTCCTCTTCTGAATTTGTATCTAGTGCCTTCTGCTGGGGATGTGGAGAGAGCCAGAGTTCTGAAGGAGGAAGGCAATGAGCTTGTAAAGAAGGGGAACCATAAGCAAGCGATTGAGAAGTACAATGAGAGCCTCTGGTTTAGTAACGTGGAATCCGCCACGTACAGCAACAGGTACCTTCCACACGGCTGGCCTGGGGGATTTCAGGACACCGAACATTCTCCCGCAGTCTTCTCTTAGGCTGTGATGGGCTTTGCATCCCAGCATTTAGTCAGTACAGGCATACCTCGGAGATATCGCAGGGTCAGTTCCAGACCACCACAGTAAAGCAAATATCGCAATAACTCGAGTCACACGAGCTTTGGGGTTTCCCTGTGCATCTAAAAGTTACGTTTACATTATACTGTAGTCTGTTAAATGTACAATAACATTATGTCTAAAAAACAACGTATGTACCTTAATTTAACAATACTTTGTTGCTAAAAATTGCCAGTCATCATGTGAGCAGCAAGTCGTAGTAGTAACATCAAAGATCACTGATCACAGATCACTGTAACGAGTATAATCATAATGAAAAAGTTTGAAGTATTGTGAGAATTACCAACATGTGAAACAGAGATACAAAGTGAACAAATGCTGCTGGAAAAATGGTGCCAGTAGACTTGCTCGATGCAGGGTTGCCACAAATCTTCAATTTTGATATCTTCAAAATATCTGTGAAGCACAGTAAAACGAGGTATGCCTGTTTGTTACAGCTCAAAATGTGCATTCACACTCTTTGGTCACGGTGAGATGGGCGTTGCCAGTGGCACTCACTCTCTTAAAGGGCAGAAACTGGGGTGCCCAAGGGGAGCCTGGGCTTTGTTCGCCCCCCCACCCCCCAAATTTTCATTAACCAGATAAACATAGGATGTGAGTAAAAGCTGTGGGCTTGCTGTGCAAACACACCCCCAACACAAGTATCACAGCCTCTGCACCGTCCCCGACTCTCACCCCGTGGGCTTCTCCAGGACCCTCTGGTTAGAAATGTCGGCACTGTCTGTCTGCGAGCACCAGGGCAGAACCCAGGGTACGGATTAACTCTTGCCTGGCCTGAGCAAGAGAGAAGGGTCCAGTCTAGCCTGAGGGGTTGGACTTGCGGCGCTATAGAAGGGCCTGCGCCCTGAGCTGCTGCCAGCGGTCGGTGATTCTTTCCACCAACAGTGAGAGCCTGGGAGCCAGGGTACTGTCTCTCGATTGTGTAGGAGTCCCTGCTCAGCAGTAGCCCTCAAAGGTATTGGTAGTGGATGCTCATCTTGTTTTAATGTTGAGAAAACCAAGGCTAGAGCCTAGGCTCACCGTTCCTTATCCAAAACTCTTGGGATAAAATGTGTTTCCGATTTTAGGAAGGTATCATAGTGCATATGCTGAGTCACATAACACTCCAGCAGGGTCTGGGCAGCTCGCAAAAGTTAATCGTTCAGTGTTTCTGCCGTGAAACATACTGAAATTCCAGGATCACATGGAATGGTGTAAAGAAAGACTAAGCAGCCCCATGTAAGTTCAGGTCAGGTTTTGCTGCCGAATGAGTTGAAAAGGGAACTTTTAGTTGTAAAGCATGGATTTTGGCATTTTGGATCTGTAGTTTTACTGGCCGATTGGACCCAGGTGCCTCAGTCAGCCAGGCTAACTCGGGAAAAAGGGCTGCAGCCCCTTTGTTCATGTTTGTGCAGCAGCATCTTTTTTTTTTTTTTAATTATTTTTGGCTGTGTTGGGTTTTCATTGCTGCGCGTGGGCTTTCTCTAGTTTCGGCGAGCGTTGCAGTGTGCGGGCTTCTCATTGCGGTGGCTTCTCGTTGCAGAGCACAGGCTTCAGTAGTTGTGGCGCGCGGGCTCAGTAGTTGTGGCGCACGGGCTTAGTTGCTCCGCGGCACGTGGAATCTTCCTGAACCAGGGCTCGAACCTGTGTCCCCTGCATTGGCAGGCAGATTCTTAACCACTGCACCACCAGGGAAGTCCAGCATCATCTTCTAACTCCTCTTTCTGTGGGCTCTCTGGCCTTGCTCATTACCTCATGTTGCTGGAGACCTCTATTAACCCATTTTCCTGGATTTTTACCACATTCAGGACAGTGTTTTATTTAAATACTGATTTTCATGCAAATGTGTCTGTGCCACACTGTTAATTACTATTGCTTTGCAATATATCTTGTAGGGCTGGTCTTTTCCTTAATCTTCTTAATCAGAGTATCCCTGGCTATTTTCCCAGCTTTGATCTTCTAGCTAAACCTTAGGTTCACTGTGATAAATTCCAAACCGTATCTTGTTGGGCTTTTGGCTGTAATTACATTGATTGTATAAATTTAATTTAGAAGACTGAAAACTTTATACAGATCAATTTTCTATCCATTGTGGCGGAATATACCACATCCTGGATGCCATTTTAATGCTCCACTTCATACATATGCATCTGTATGGACCAGTGCATCATCTCAGGCTCCAGTTCTGTCTGTACAGTTGATACCTGAGTGGATATCACTGTCAGGTACTTGGCACCTACAATTTGCCAGGCCCTGAATGGACCTCCAGAAGAGTCTCATTTAGTACTCACAGCAGTCCTTCAGGTTAGGTCATGGTCCCAGTTTACCTAAGAGAAAACGGGTTCAGAAAGATGAATTAAATGATCAAAAAGTTAAACCACTAATACATGGTGGAGCTGCGATTTAAGTCAGGTGTTTATACTCCAGAGCTTGAGTTCCTTTTCACTCACTTGTCTCCTTCATAACGAAAACCCTTCTGATTGGATACAAAATCATTCTGTTTACCAAAAGCCAAGGGTGTTTATTTTATAGGCCAAAGTTCTGCGTTTTTCACATCTTGAATATAATCTTTGGAGTTCATATGTAATCATTTTCATTGCAACATTTATGTTCGGAAGTCACCAAATAGTACCTAATGCTTATACTGTGATTCCTCTACTTCCCAGAAATTTGGCTAATTCTTTAAATTACCAGAGTCCATTGAGAGAACACTTTAGTTTCCTTAGAATTCTTCCATGTTCAAATTTAGATCAGGGACTGCTATTCTAAAACTTGATGGCTGACAACAGCTGTTTTATTTTGCTCATGATTCGTGAGCCAGGAATTCGGAAAGGGCAGTTCTTACCTAGGGTCTGTCATTCAGGGTCAACAAGATGGTAGCTGGGACTGGAGTCATCTAAACACTTCTCCTGCATATCTGGCACCAGGGCTGGAATGACTGAAATGGCTGGGGAATGGAACTGATAGAGCAAGCTGGAGCCTTTTTTTTTCTCTCCTGGCAGCCTTGTCACATATGCTGGCTTGAGTGTCCTCACAGCATGGTGGCCTCAGGATAGTTGGCTTCTTGCATAGCAGCTAAAGGCTCCAAGAGCAAGTGTTCCCAGAGAACAGGCTGATGCTACAAGACCTCTGTAGCCTACCACTGGGACTCATACGTTCCTCTGTACTGTGTTGGTCAGAACAGTCACAGAACCTGCCTACATTCAAGAGGAAAGAACACAGGACCTCTTCAATGGGAAGAATGCCACAGAATTTGTGCCTGCTTTTAAACTGTTACAAGGAGAAGCTTTTTCTAAGTTGATTTATAAGTTCCATGCAATCTCAATGAAAATACTAGAATTTTTTTACATTCTTGGTAATAATTCCATAATTTGTCAGGAAAAGAATAACAGCATAAGAGAATTTAGATATAAAGTGTGGGAAAAAGAGGAATTATCCAATAAATGGTGTTGGGTTGGCTGGAGAGAGTTCAAAAGGAACCCGAATCCCTACCCTCACTCCTTATTTTAAAATAAATTCTAAGTGGATCACAGTTTCAAATGTAAAAAGTAAAACCATTAAGTTCTAGAACAGCGTGTGGGTTAATTATCTTGCAGTGGGGAAGGTATTTGGTGGTGGTCGAGGGGGACCCACAGAAGTCATTAAAGAAGTTGGATAAATTTTATTTCATAAGATTTAAAAATCTTATGTAAAGACACTCAGCTTTACCTATATTTAAAGCAACTGCATTAAAAACAGATGCTATTTTCTTCCATATTGGCAGAAGTTAAAGGTTGAGACCCGGGGTAGGTACAGTTGCAGGAAAATAGTCTCTGTTAGTAACTGTTCTTAAGTCCACTTGACCCTTGAACAAGGCAGCTGTTGGGGGCACTGACCCTCCTTGCAGTCAGAAAATCTCAGCATAATTTACATTCGTCCTCTCGTATCTGCGGTTCTGCTGCATCCATGGAGTCCACCAAATGCAGATGGTGTAATACTCTGGAATTTGTTACTGAAAAAAATCTGCGTATAAGTGGACCCGCGCAGTTCAAACCCGTGTTCCTCAAGGGTCAGCTGGTTTTTGGAGAGCATTTTGGTGACAATCAAAAATTTAAATGTATGTACCTTTTGATGCAGCAGTCCTCCTAATAGGCGTCTGAGATTTATGCGCAAGCACGTTCATGGTAGCATCGATTATTTATAAACTGGAAACAGTGAAAAATGTCTACTGATAAGGAATTAATAAAATTAATTATGGTACATACAAGTGAATACTATGTATCCATTAAAAAGTGAGGCGGAATGGATATCTGTTTTGTTTTTAGTGATTATCTTTGGGGGAAAGGACTAAAATTGAATGAGAGAGATACAGATATATACTTTTCCCCCGTTGATGCAGAATGTGACAGTTTTCAAAATGTAAGTTGGATGAATTATGTATTGAACACCCATTCACTTCCCAATTAAATTCATAAACATTGTTATAAAATCAAGTACGCTTCAGTTAAAAAGAATATTTGCTTTGTCACTATAGCCATCTACTGATCCATCTTACCGTCTTTGATGCATAAGTTGTAGACATCTTTACATTTCACCCCTAACATGTCAGCATGCCTGGTATTTATTTAGAGCCTGGTATTTGTTTTTTTCTTGAGGCAGATAATTTTTTATCACGGGGAGCGTTTCGGGAAGCCTTTTTTCGCTTGAAAGAGTACAGTGTGGGCGCGTGAGGCGGACACGACAATAGCACCGAACACGGTCAGGATCTCGAGTCGTTTGAGCCCGGGTTGGGTCCCAGGTCTGCCCCTCGGTAGTGGTGGAAGCTTGGCGCGTCCCTTCAGCCCTCTGAGCCGCGTCACCTCTGCAGAAGGGGGCTGGGTGGCTGTGAGGACTGAGGGAGGTAGGAAGCCCCCAGCACGGTGCGTTCGGGGAGCCGCGGGGCGCTCCTCAGACTGCTGCGTGGTCCGCTCTTCCCCCTCAGGGCGCTCTGCCATCTGGTGCTGAAGCAGTACAAGGAGGCCGTGAAGGACTGCACGGAAGCCCTCAGGCTGGACGGGAAGAACGTGAAGGCGTTTTACCGACGGGCTCAAGCCTACAAGGCCCTCAAGGTAAAGAGATTCTGGCCGGAGGCACCAAGAGAGCCACAGCCAGTTGTGCCTGTGCTGGCCCTTCCAGAGCACGGTCACGGTGAGGGGTACCTGCCATGTGCCTTCTCGTGCAGGGGCCCAGGTGCTCCAGGCAGGCCTCCAGGCTGGGGTGCAGGAACCCTCTGAGGGCTCAGCAGCGGTCTCCACCCCCGCCTGGTCTCCCCGGGCCAGGGCTCCATCCCCACACCCTCTCTCTCCTCTCAGGACTATAAATCCAGCTTTGCGGACATCAACAGCCTCCTGCAGATTGAGCCCAGGAACGGCCCCGCACAGAAGTTGCGGCAGGAGGTTAACCGGAGCTTAAACTAAAAACCCAAAGGGGCAGCAGGACACCTCTGCCTGACCACCTTCCTCCGAGCCTGCTCCCGGGACCCTCAGAGACGTGATGGCCTCCCACCCCTCAAGAGGATTTGCCTGTTCAAATTAAGCTCAGTTTAGTCAAAAACAAGATGTTTTGTTGGAAAGTTCCCTGTTCCTAACTCCCTGTGCTGCGGACAGCGAGCGGGTCACACAGGTCCTCACAGGCAAGGCCCTCGGCTCTGTCTCTGCCCAGCACGCTCCAGAGCGAGTTGCCCTTCCAGCGTCACCAGGCACCCTCACCGTGGTCCACCTGAGCAACCTGGGCTGGGGCGTGGGGGGCACTGGGAAGCCCTGACCCGCCTATAGCCAAAGCAGCCTGTTGAGCTGGTCTCCAGTGCTGCTCCCTGCCCGGTCCTTGGCACAGCGCTCTGTGTTCTGAGCCCCAGTGCCTTTTGGCCGAGCCTTCCTTTGGTGGGGATGCAGGACCTGGCCCTTGGCCGGCTTTGTCTGTGGCTCTGTGCTGCCGCCCCCTGCGTGGAGGCGCCTGAGCTGTTTCAAGAGCCAGAAGGTGTGGCTGCTACTTCGGAAGGCGAGGCAGGGAGAAAGGCCTCCTGGAAGTCAGTGTCCTTCCATCCTGGGCAGGGACTCGAGGCTTCTTAGTTCTTTGTAATAATGTTGACGTTAATCTGAACTGAACTGACTGATTCTGTTGAACTGTGTGTTAAAGCTACTGCATTAACATTTTCTACATAAATGTCTGTTGTACTTTCATTTATGCTTTTTCAGTTTTGGTTCATTTTGGAACTTTGCAATAAAAAAAAAAAAAAAAGACTGCTTATGGAGCACTCATCCATTCTTTGATCAGATTTACTGGAATTTCTGCATGGGCCAGGCCCTACGTATAGTACTGGGGAAACAGCGGTGAACAAATAGACACGGTCCCTGCTCTCAGAGGGCTGACCGTCCCATGGAATGCAAGAAGTTAATCACACAAGAGTGAAACTGCAGCCGGCTTAAGTGTTCTAAAGGAGTGGTCGCAACACTTTCCCCAACTAGGGAGGTTTGACCCCGTGGAGGAAAAGGGGTCTCTGAGGAAGTCAAGTTTGAATTAAGTTCTAATGTGGGGATCACAGCAGGTGAAGAGGGGAGGGAAGAGCAATCCAAGCAGACGGAACAGCACTGGCGAAGGCCTCTGCTGGGAGGACAGGGCCAGGAAGTGCCATTCAACCTCACAAAGTGTGGTATGGGTGAGGCTGGGGGCGCCTGAGGATCCGGCCAGAAGGAAGGGCGGCCTCCCCTGCCTGCCTGGACTGTGTCTTAGCTTAAATTGTTTTCATCTTAATGGAGAAGTTTGACTCCAGAAAGCCGGGCAGCCAGGGTTCTTATTGTCCCTTTTCTCCCCCATCCCATTCGGTTCTGGGCAACACTCAGCTGTTAGCACGCTGCTTCCGCCCTCTCCAAGGGCCGAGTCTCTGAGCAACCAGACCTCTAGGCTGAAGCAGATTTTAGAGTCACAGAAACTCCACGGGCCTGGCCTGGGGACCATTTCAAAGCGAGCAGCTGCACCCCCTTTTCTTGCTGCCTCGCAAGCAGGCATGACTCTCACCTGACTTTAGGCAGGTTTAGAGGTGACATCCAGTCACAATAGACTGACCTTCTCTTGAGGTCCACAAGGCAAGTAGCTTGATTTCCTCATGAAAACATAGGAGGTAGGTAGACCAGCATAACCTGGAAATCGCAACCTGGGAAGGTAACCAAAAGCCTTTCTACAAGAGTGGAGTTGTGACACAACGCCTTAGCCAGCCAGCCCAGAGCGAAGAAGCAGTTACTGCTTCTACAGTACGCTGCCCTGCAGGCTGCTCAAGCCGGGCATCCAGAACCCCCATGCACACGTGGGCACCAGGAGCTTCAGTGCTGTGTGACGACCACTTAGTGCCCCGCTGCACGGTTGGTGGGTGGCAGCTGATCCTCTGGGGCTCTTACAGGTCGTCCTGCTCAGTTCCTGGCAGCTCTGCTCTGTGTGGTGCACGGTCTACACGCCCTCTGTGTGCGTTAGCGCAGCACGCCTTTGGGTTTCTGTTCCTGTTTCTTACAGCCAAAGCCCCAACCCAGTCAAGGCTACCCTTTGCTCTGCCCACCTCCCTCTGACACAAGAAGGCCTCCTGGGAGACAAGAGGGAGTTTGCAGCACTTTTAATGCACAAAGCAACAGGTAAGAGGCTGGTCGGGTGACCAGCCTTCATTCCACAAAACGCTCAAGTGCAGATACAGCCCAGCTGGGAAGTTACAGTTCACAGGGCCTTAGAGCCAAGAGCAGGAAACGCGGTTCTCTTGTCAGCCAAGGGAGTAAGGAGTCCATTTTCTGGGAATGAAAAAATAAATGTTTCTAAAGCATGGCAGACACCCAGTCTTCAAGCAAGGACACAGACGAGCCCAAGCCAGGCGTTCCGGCAGGTCGTGTGGGGCCAGGCGGTGCCCGGGGGAAGGCCAGCCTATTCTGAGTGAGGCCGCCGGGGCGGGCAGCCGGCCCACTCGGCACCGGAGTCCACGCCAGTTCCCATCACGCAGCCTGTCCTCGCATTAGATCGTCACAGCTTCCCCTGAACGCCTCCTTGGTGCCTCCGAGATAAGCCAGTGACACCACAGCATTCTCTGGGAGTCTGTGAATGTCCCTTCCCAGCTCTGCACAGCTTCTGGGCTCGGCTGCCCTGGCACCCTTCCCCTGACCACCACCCACCTGGTCCCGGTGCACTCAAGTCCGCTCCGTGGCCCGGTGGTCCTGCAACACCGCCAGAGCCTCTTCGACCTGTGGGACACACGGGGGAGGGGTTGGTGCAGCTGCCCCAGCAGGGTCCTGGGAGAGCCCTGCCTCCCCGCCTCGGCCCACCGGACGCCCACCCGCGCCGCCCCCTCTGTGCTCACCGGCTCCCGTGGCAGAAACCCACGGCCACCTTCTACACTGCCAGACGGCTGGGGGAACCCTAACCCTTGGGCTGGGTCAGAACACAGCGCCCTGTCGCGCAGTCTTGCCTGGGGAGCTGCAGGGAGGCCGCAGGGGCTGAAGCAGCCGGCCCCTCACTAAGGCCCGCTGCCACCTCCACATTCGGCAGGTGTTCGCTGATTTCAGCGAGAAGGTACACTTCACCTGTCTAAGCAGCAGCCTACCAGCTCGCCTAGGAGAGGCCTTGATCGGTAACCCTCCTCTGCCCCCAGGCCTCCCCGCTCCTCGCAGGCTCCAGCCCACCTTGGCGTTGAGGGACTCCGGGGACTCCAGCAGGAGCAGCAGCTCCGAGTTGTCGATCTCCAGCAGCATGCCCGTGATCTTGCCAGCCAGCTGGGTGTGGGCATTGTAGATAAGGGGGTAGAGACGCTCACCTGTACGGAAGAGCCTCTGAGGCTTATGCACACACCTGGCGGACCGCCCGGGCAACCCAGGGCGGGGGTGGTATTGTGGAACGCAGCAGAGGGGGCATCCGGGTTTTTGTCCCAGAACTGCTTCCTCCAGGTGTGTCACTGAACACTCTCGGGGGCCTCTTCCCCAAGTGAGCATAGCCAACCCCGCCTTGGAGGCTGGTGCAAAGAATCAAATTTGACGTTACATGTAAAGTACACTGCCTAGGCTCTGACACAAGGTTGGTTGCTGTTTTCAAGACTACTCTCAAGAAATCACTTGAAGGATCACATTGAAATTCTAGACGGGATGTGAGAATGCTGAACTTGACTTCTTGGAGGAGCCAAGCACACAAGATAAACTTACCTTCCACCACTGGGCACTTCGAGTGATGGGGCCTAGTGTTGGTGGTCAGCCCATCTGGGCAACATATGGAGGGTGCAGCCGGGGCTGGAGGTGCTGGGTGCCTTCAGTGGTTGGGGAGGGCTTCTCCCACAAGGGGAGTGAAGATGTTTCCAGGGCACTGCTTACAGAGCCTTCTACCGCCATGAAGCCCATTTAGAATTTTTCTTTGGGGGTGGGTAGTAAAGCGGCAAAACCCCAAGTGAGCCGAGCAAACAACAGCGTGGTGGCAATGGGGGCCTCCAGAGAAGAGTCTGGAGATCCAGGTGAAGGAAAGAGGCTGGGAACCACAGCAAGCTCGTTCATTCATTCAGCAGGTAGTGGCCTCCTTAAGCAGGGCCCGCCACAGAGGCCGGGATGGAGATGGACTGCACGGGAGGTCAGGGGCCAGGGGGAACAATGTCTGTTTCCCCAGGGCACGTTTATGTTCTTCCTCCCTGCCGTGGGCACTGGGAGACCGATGAAACTCGGTGACAGCCTCTTCCCATCATGAGAGGTGTGAGGTACCACAGCACCCACCTTAGGGGCCATTTCCTGGCAGAAACCCAACACCCTACCCTTCTGCGCCCCCTCCTGGCCCCTCATCTCCCCACGTCTGGGGTCTCTCCCAGCCTGAGTCAAAGCCACACAACAGCAGAGCTGGAAGAGATCTCGGGACCATCCGGTCTGACCAGGGTTTTAAGACGAGATGAACAGGGTCCTGGGAAGTAAAGGCCCTTTGGGCAAGTCCACCCGGCAGGTGGATCAGCACGAGGCTGGGGACCTCGTCCCCACGTCTGACCTCCACTCAAGGCACTTCCCGCCAGGTAAGCCGGCTGGCGGCGCCCCCTTCCTGCTCCAGGGTTGAGGAACCAGCCACTCACCGATCATCTGCTTCTGCTCGTGCAGCGGCGCTGCGGCCAGCATGGACGCAGTCAGGGGCTCCTGTCCGGGGACACGCACAGCAGGCTCCTGGACCTGCACATGGTGCCGGGGACACATCCCTTAACCACACGGATGGGCAAGGGCTCAAAACACTTACCCTTGTTGGGTGAGCACAGGCCTCCAGGAAGGCTCTGGAAGAGGGGGAGCAGGGGGCAAGGTATGGACAATCGGGCGGGACAGAATCCCTAACAAGGGCATGGTGGACTAGACGACAAAGTGACGTCCTAGTGCAGACGTGTTCCGTGGTGCTAGGAACCCTACGCGTGTTGTCAAGTGAAAGCCACACGTTACTGACCACCTGGTGCTAAAGAAAGCACTTTTTAATCAGGTAGCTCTATGGCCGCGTCCCCAGCATGATTTCTGACCCTTTTGCATCTTGGTAACTTTAAAACCATTTTGCTCTCTAAAGCCTACTCTTGTGCATTTTGCAAGAAAGAGTTTGAAGTATACACACAAATTCTAGACAGGATCTGAAAATGCTGAGTTGGAGAGTTTTTTTAGGGGGCAGGGAGATAAATACACAGCTTTTAATTACAGAAGATATTTTCAGTTCTATTCTGCAGATTGATCACATCCTCGCTGCTTACTATGTAAATACTAAGGAAACCCAAGTTAATTTTGGTAATAACCCAGGCAAAGCAAATTGTGATGAACAAACAAAATGTGATCCTGGTCCTTTTTCCCCTCTGTTCGTGGGTGGTAGGTGGGGATATCTCTTCTGATGGTACATGTTAATAAAGGAAACTTTACAAGCCAAGGATAGAAAGAAATCCAAGGCCCAGACAGGGCCAGCACCTTAGACAAGGTTCTGAGCCAAGCACCCCCAGAGCCCAAACTCAGTGGGCAGCTGGGCCAGCCTTACCCGGTGGGTGTTGTGTGTTGCCAAGGAACATCTGTGTGTCAGGAGAGGCCCCCTTGGTGAAGAGCATCCTGCCATACCGGGTCCTGTGGTCTGGGTACCGATGTTGGCTGTAAGGGATAAGCAGGGATGGTAAGGCCGACAGCAACCCAAAGTCATGACACCTCAAAACCAGCATTCACGTAGAATCCCCAGCACCGAGTAAAGGGTCAGCACACAGGCGTGCAAACATCTGCCAAATGAAGGAACAGATGCTTGCCTTATAGCCAAAACCTGCTCCCCTGTTCACAGCTGCCTCAGTACTTAGGTTCAGATCTGGTGCTGCACCCCTGCACGTATGATCACTTTCACCCGCATAACACAACGGGAATACTGCTTTCACCCGGATTTTTTTTTTTTTTTTTGGCCGTGCTGCGCGGCATGTGAGATCTTAGTTCCTCGACCAGGGATCGAACCCAGGCCCCTTGCAGTGGAAGCTCGGAGTCTTAACCACTGGACCGCCAGGGAAGTCCCTCACCCAGATTTTAGACAAGAGGATACCAGGTACAGCAGGTAGAACGACCACAGAGTGAGTCAGCCCCGGAACTGGGTCGGTAGGACCCTGACCCTGGAGCCCACTGCACAGCCTCAGATGCCGGCACTGCCCTCCAAGGGGGCCAGTGGCAGGGTCACCGTGGAAGCCGGTTCTGACTCCCTACCAGCAGCAAGCCCCTGCCCACCACCGCACCCACCCTCCGTTCCACCCCTCCCGGCCCTGCCCACACTCACCCACTCCCTGGGCGTGGGGCACCAGGCGCGGCACGTGGGTGGAGATCTGCCTGGCACTGCCGATGGGGAACGAGGGGCGCCGAGACGCGGCTGCTGGCTGGACAACGGAGGCCGCAGGGGGGTAGGCGGCTTGCGGCATAGAGAACACGGAGAAAGTTTAGGTGGAGGGGGACAATCAGGCGGGCACACTGCACCCTGACAGTTCTGGGGTGAGGAAGGGGATGGGAAGGGGAACCAGAACATTCTGCAGCAGAAAGAGGGGTGAATTCACTGGCAGACCCAGAACTCCAGGGGAGGGCGTTGGAAATCTGCAATTACAAAGCCAACTTCTGTCTACCCAGGACCCCAAGAGGCATAGGTACCAGGACCACACAGCTTGGTGCCCCAGGGCAGCTTCAGGTCAGGGTGAACGTCACTCTTAGAGAAGGACCGTTCATCAACAGTGGTGCCAAAGGAGTATTATTTTCTCAGCTTTGCAGGAATTTTCACCCACACAAATCAGGAGAGCCTTTGGAGCTCACTGAAGATAACAGCTGTGTGTGTGTCTTTTACAGGCTCAGCCCTGTCCTTGGTGAATTACACACATCTCACTCAGGCCCACGTTCACAAAAGGAAACTGAGGCTCAGAGAGGTGACGTGACCCACCCAAATTAACACCCTGGGAAGTGGCAGAACCAGGCTTGACCCCCAAGCTCGTGTCCTTAACCGACCATGTTACACGCTGCCCCACGGGACCCATGTGGAGGGCAGGGGCTGGGTCACTCACACGAGGGTCTGGGTAGCTGGGCCGTCCACCTGGGGGCAGGCTGGACAGGTGGGCCAGAGCCATAGTATGGGGCCTGGGCTGGAGGCTGTGTGGGACAGAAAGACCTAGAGTGAGGGGGGCTGGCAGCAGGGGAGGTGAGAAACTGCATTCCCTCAGGGACAGCACTATGGGAATTCCACTGTCCCCTACAGGGGACTGGTCATTATAGACCCACAAATCTGGGGTTAAGGCTCCTGCTTCCCACATCAGGAGGTAAATTAGCCCTGAACCCTTCAGGGCAAGATCTCAGGCTCAATCCTTGCCCCTGATGATCTGTACTATAGCCCAGTGACCTGGATAAAAGGGTGACAATCCCACTGTTACATGTGCCAGCCTAAGTAACTGCTAAGGGGGAGGAATGTTCCCATCCTCAGAGCCGTTCACCTTTCTACAGACATCTTTCTACTCCCTCCAGGTCACACAAGCTCCTTCTCCAAACCAGACCCCTTAGAACATTAGCATCCAGGAGAGATGTTAGCAGACATCCCACAAAAATGATCATCTAAGTTGGGGGATGCTACGTACTCTGCCAGTTTGGGAAAGTCATGGTGCGTACTGGCATATCAGGATAAAAGAAGGTACATAGTAAAGAACTCAAGGCCTCTTTGGCTTAATGCAATATTTCCCCAACGTATTTGACCACAGAGAATCTTTCAGCATAACATTCATGAATCTCTCCCAGATCAGGAAGCACTGCTTGACAGGGACAAAATTACCCCTGTTGGAGATGGGGTGACAACGGCCGCCTGCCGAGTGAGTTTCCAGCAGAAGCATGTTGGGAATCTCTGTCTACCTGTGAAGCTCTGATCTTCCTGCCCCCCCTGGCTGTCAGGGAAGGGATGCGGACAGGAGGTCACCTGGGGCGCAGCAGGCAGGAAGTAGCTGGCAGGCTGCTGGAAGGAGCCCAGGAGGGGGCTGCCCAGGGCCCGCATGGTGGAGAGGCGCTGCATGTACTGGTTGGTCAGGATGGCCTTCCGCTCCTCCTTGCGCTGGGCCAGTGCCACGTACAGTGGCTTGGTCCCCACGATGCGCCCGTTCATCTCTGTCACGGCCTTCGTCGCCTCTTCTGGAGAGGAAAAACACACAAAGCCAAACCCTTTGCTGTGGCCACCCTCTGTCATCACCTAAAAGCAAGACAAGACAAGTGCTGCTGGGGGTGGAGAAGGAAGACTCCGGGGGCCACGCTCCCCACCCCCGGGGGGGCCCAGCCCAGTACTGAGGGTACCCAGGAGAAACTGCGATTAAGGGAGGTCCTCTCTCACCCACACATTTACTGAGGCCCACCGTATGCCAGATGCTTGACACGCCTTCTTACTGGACAGGTGCAGCCACCTGAGCAGGGAGGCACGGCTGCTCCCACTTTACAGGTGATGGAAGTGAGGCTCAGAGTGACTTGTCCAAGACCGGCCCACTTGCTAATGAGGGCTGCTCATCGTTTACTAGACCATTCCCCAGAATGAGTGAGAACAGCTGCATTTCAGAGTTAATTTTGATCTCTAAATTTTCCTTCTGAAAAGATTTTCCTAAGCAGTGGTGGAAAGCCGGCTTAAATTGTTACTGTATCTGCCTTCGTCCGTGCGGCTAAAATGAAGTGGGACGGTAGTTCGGGACAGGTTAAAATCTAGGGGCAGGGTTCTTCGGCCAGGCTACAATCTTAAACCTTTCTGTAGGGGTCACTATAATGAAAAATCTGCATTTCAACTACTCCTCGGGTTTTATTAAACTACCCATACAGTTCTTTAGTTCATTTGTGAATTATGGACAAAGTAAGATGCCCTTAAGATTTATATTTCCTAGAGACTCCATGAAACAGATTTGTATGGAGTAGGAAAATAATTTGAATGTGTATTTTTGGTGCTTTATTGTGTTAATTTCCTTTGTGATAGAAACAAAATTCCTTACTATTATGGAAAAAAAAAGAATGACTCACCTAGCCAGTGGGTCATACATTAGCTACAACTCAAACCTAATGCACAGTGCCGGTAGACCTCCATTGCCTCGGCAAGGCACAGAGCCAAGTTCTTTAGGAGTCTGGGGAAGAGGTTCTTAGCCTTTTTTAAAAATTTTTTTATTAAAATAACCTTTCTATTGTGGAATGACTTTAGATTTATAGAAAAGTTGCAAAAATAGTACAGAGCTGCTGTATATCTTTCACCTAGCTTGACAAATGTACCATGTTAACAGTGGGACAAAACTACAATATCCACTGATTGGTACAATACTCTTATTATCTACAATGCTATTAACTGAACTGCAAATTTCATTTGGATTTCACTGGACTTTCTAACATTTTTCTCTTCAAGGATCCCATCCATATTGCATATACGATTCTTGATCTTTTTTTAGGGTTGAGACACTGGCCTGACTCCATGAGGACTTGAGCTGAGAACATTTTAAATCTGCTCTATTAGAGCCCATGCTCTAACATCAATGACCTTCAGCTGCACTTTGCTACTCATACAGGGGCCTCGACCTGAGCGTTCACAGATCCCCTCAGGGAGGTCAATGGATAGAATTCTGGGGGTCTGTAAACTCAGATGGGGGGAAAATGGCATCTTTATTTTTACGTTAGCATTTCCTTCTATTTTGAATATAGGCGAAGAAGAAATACAGTAGCATTAACTGTGCTTTTGACTTTGTCAAGAAGAATATTTTCGGGCCTCCCTGGTGGCGCAGTGGTTGAGAGTCCGCCTGCCGATGCAGGGGATACGGGTTCGTGCCCCGGTCTGGGAGGATCCCATATGCCGCGGAGCGGCTGGGCCCGTGAGCCATGGCCGCTGGGCCTGCGCATCCGGAGCCTGTGCTCCGCAACGGGAGAGGCCACAGCAGTGAGAGGCCCGCATACCGCAAAAAAAAAAAAAAAAAAAAAAAAAAAGAAGAATATTTTCATATCACATTAATTATTGCTGATCTCAAAATCTTTTAGGCTCACTGCTACTTCACTAGATCTTATAGTTTGTTTTTTTTTAACCTTTTTCAGCCATACCACGTGGTTTGTGGGATCCTGGTTCCCCGACCAGTGATTGAACCCAGGCCCTCGGCAGTGAGAGCACGGAGTCCTAACCACTGGACTGCCAGGGAATTCCCCTAGATCTTATAGTTTGATGCCTTAATAAAGCAGAACATAGTGCTGTCACCTTAGTATTTTAACAAATATATTTCAATCCAATTGTTTTTTGTAATCTTATGAGTTTTCTCTTATGCATTTAAAAATATCCTCGGAAGGGGCCCATAGGCTTTATGAGACAGCCAAATTTTCTTGGCACAAAAATATTGTCTTAGCAAATTAATAAGAACTTCTGTTAGGTAGTTTTAAAAAAGATAAAATTAGTACAACTAATACTTATGCAGGGACTTCCCTGGTGGTCCAGTGGTAAAGAATCCGCCTTACAATGCAGGGGACACAGGTTCAAGCCCTGTCAGGGAACTAAGATGCCACATGCCTCAGAGCAACTAAGCCCACGTGCCAAAACTACTGAGCCCACGCGCCTCAACTAGAGAGCCCACGCCTCAATGAGAGAGCCTGCGTGCCACAAACTAGAGTCCACGCACCCCGTAGCCCACGCGCCACAACTAGAAAGAGAAAAAGCCTCACGCCGCAACTAGAAAGAAGCCTGCATGCCTCAGTGAAGATCTCCCAAGCCACAACTAAGACCCACTGCAGCCTAAATAAATAAAATAAAAAATACTCATGTGGGCTTCCCTGGTGGCGCAGTGGTTGAGAGTCCGCCTGCCGATGCAGGGGACGCGGGTTCGTGCCCTGGTCTGGGAAGATCCCACATGCCGCGGAGCGGCTGGGCCCGTGAGCCATGGCCGCTGAGCCTGCGCGTCTGGAGCCTGTGCTCCGCAACGGGAGACGCTACAACAGTGAGAGGCCCGCATACCACAAAAAAAAAAAAAAAAAAAAAAACTCATGCATAGCTTACTATGAACTTAATCTCTATGAAGTGCTTATAACACTATCATCTCATTTTCAATCACTATTTTATAAAATAGAAAATATATTAAATTTTATAAGTATATATAAACTTATGTAAAATTCCCATTTTATAACAAGATGGTCCACCCCACTGTGTGTCAACTCTAAGCAATCCAGATTTTGTACAATTCCCTTCATTCAAGGGGTCCTCAAGGAGGTCAGTGAATCTCCTGAAATTATATGCAAGGTATGTGAACAATTAGATCATTATTTCACTACTTATCGTGGGCAGGTGCTCCACTTGCAGGCCTTTTAGTTCTCAGGACACCTCTAGAAGTAGGTCATGTTGCTCCCATTTTACAGATGGGTAAACAGGGTCCAAATGGCAATGTCACTTCCTTCAGGCTCTACAGGTAGTTAATGGTAGCACTGGGATTTAGACCTACTTCTGATTAACTTTAAAATCCCAGCTTCCAACCATAATACTACACCAAGTATGCATGTGCCAGGAAAGAGGGCCCAGAGCTTTTTATAAATCAGATTTATCAATTTACTGGTTGATAAATTTAATCAGATTTCCTGATGCTTAATTCACATGTCCCACAGCTTTCTGTCACTTTTTTGGGGAAAAGGTCCTTAACTCAAAAATTATTAGAACCTCTTCCCCAACTACCAGGCTCCCTGAAGGACATTTTAAATTGAATTCAACAGGCAAAAGAGCGTCTAGACCACGTCCTAAGAGCCCAACCATCACAGCATACGTGCAGGTCCTCAGCCCCGTCACCCACACTGACCTCTTTGGAAAGTCCTTCATTCCCACCTGCAGCTCCCTACCTCCTCACAGTCAAGTCAAAGGCTGCTGCCACTGCCACTGCTTACAGGAAGCGCTCCTTCCTGTTCCGCTGAGCTCCCGCAGCTCTGCCTCCTCCACTTACCCCAACCCCACCCCACCTACAGTAGATGTGAGTTAGCGATGCATCCGATTTCCCCACTAGACTACAAGTTACTCAAGGGCAAGGACTACGTCTGACTTATTCCTGTGTGCTTCCCACAGGGCCTGGCAAAACAGCAGGTGCTCAAGTATGGACTGAACGAACACTAGGTCTTCTTAAAATTACGTGGGGAGCTTTTAAAAGTAAGAGGTCCAGAGCTCTACATTCAGTTTGTCTGACTCGGGTGTCTATTTAAGAGCTCTCCAGGGTATTTTAATGAGAAGCCAGGGTTCAGAACCATCCAGGGAGCCCACCGCCCACCCTCATCTTATAGATGAGGCTCGGAAGACATCTGCTCAAGGTCACAGAGCCAACATCACGTCTCTGCTGCTAGGAGGGCACACGGTAGCTGCTCAATACGTGGGGAAGAATGAGTGAAGAATGATGCAGCCCAAGCCTCTCATTTTCCAAATGGGGAAACTGAGGCCCGGAAACGGGTTATGTCACCAGCCAAGGCCAGACAACAAAAGTCAATGGAAATTCTGAGACACAAATTTCTGGAATCTGGCATACAGCAGGCACTCAATAAATGCTTGTTGAATGAACCTCGGTTACAGTGAGCCCCAGCAAGTCCAGCTGTGTGACTGGGACTGTATTTCTACCCTCTTCCCCTCCAGCCCAGACAAGGCTGCAGTTGGACAACAAACTCCAATGGGGTCAGACCCAGCTCCCAAACTCCAGAAGGAGCAGCGCAGCACCAAATCCCTGGAAGCCCCGGGGCGGGGACGGGGGTGTGCGTGGGCAGTGAGGATGGGAGGGGAAGGCTACCGATCCCCTGTGGGCGCCCCCGGCCCTCACCTTGGCACTGGTGATCACTCCATAGGGAGAGAACTCTTTCCTCAGTTTCTCATCATTGATGGAGTCATCCAGGTTCTTCACATACAGGTTCACGCCCTAGAAGGAAAGGATACCTGCTAGATGTGCCCCTTCCCCTCCAAGCCCCAGAATGACTTGGGGTGGGGGGACGGGCTAACATGGGCCAAGGGGGCACTGGAAGCCCCGCCCACCAAGCCTCCGTTCTCAGTCTCATGCAGCACCCCTGCACCTCACCCATCACTCAGCAAGTCCATCACCTGGAAGCTGCAGCCCCTCCCCACTCCGCGCATCTCTAAAGCCAAGTTCCCAGAAGCAGGATTGCTGGAGGAGGGAGTCGCATTCAGGGCTGCCCACACACAGACACTTTCACGTCGAAGCAGCTGCCCCACAGGAAGCCTGTCCCTCACCTGGTAACGGGTCAGCCGGTCCTGCTTCATCTGCTCGAACCTGCGCTTCAGCTCATTCTGCCGCTCCACCCGCTTCTGGGCCCGGCCTACGTAGAGCAGCCGTCCACTCACCTCCCTCCCGTTCATGTCCATCACAGCCTGTGCAGAGAAGAGGCAGCCAGAGGGCTTGGTAACCGCCCCCACGAGGCCTTGGCCTTAGCCCTGACCTCCAGTCCCATCTCCTGGGCCCAGACGGGGCCACCTGCAAGCCAGGCTGGCCTTGTTAGCTGAGAATAATTAGTACCAGGATCCAGGCCATTTAAAGTGAATCCATTTTTTAAAAACATGGGACAGAATTTCAGAGTAAACTATAGATTTTTTAAAAATTGATTTGGGCTCTACTTGAAAAAGTGAAATTGAAATTTGCAAAGTTTCCCGTGATTTAACATTTAGGTTCTAACTGTAACTACACACTGATGATTAGAACAAAGCAACAAGCATAATTCTTTCAAAAGGGCGTGATGGTGTAATCAACATCCTTCATGTTGGGTTTCACAGCACAGAGAACCATTTTTGCTGTGAGGACTTTAGAAACATTTGCTTCTTAACCCTTGATTTTTTTTTTTTCTTCAGTTAACTGGCCTAAGCCTGCCAGATCCCAAACTGTCAGTGGCTTTGATTGCATGAATTCCTACATCTTCTGCAAGACGTGTAATGTCTTAATCCATAAGGACCTACTGTATAGCACATAGAACTTGACTCAACACACTGTAATCACCGAAAAAGAATGTATAAGACTGGTAAGAATCTGAAAAAGAATATATAGATATAGATGTCTCTGTGTAAGTGAATCAAGTTGCTATACACCAGAAAGAAACATAACATTGTAAATCAGCTATACTCCACTATAAACATAAAGATAAATTATTTTTTTAAAAAGGGAGGGAGAGAGAAATTGTTACTAAATTCGTTCAGGGGTGGTGACCCAACCTGGTGTCACATTAAAAAAAAAAAAAAAAAAAGACGTGCAATGCAATCCACTAATAATGAACTGAATTGGCATTGACTTATCTGCAAAAATCAGACCCATGTGAGTACTGACTCAAAGGTTTGGATTAGACATTGGTGTTAGGGAGGAGAAATATTTGAATGGGAACTGACTTTTTAAGTGGTCAGTTCATTAGGAAACATTTTCACATAATGACTTGCTTCCCTACCTAGACATGCAAACATATGTAAATATATGTAAAAACACTCTGGGGGCCCAAGAACTGCCTGATCTATAGCAGTCTTAAAGGTCATTAGCAGGGAACTTCCCTGGTGGTCCAGTGGTAAAGAATCCCCCTTACAATGCAGGGAACGTAGGCTAGATCCCTGGTCAGGGAATTAAGACACCACATGCCGTGGGGCAACTAAGCCCGTGCGCCACAACTACTGAGCCTGCACGCCTCAACTAGAGCCCGCGTGCCACACACTACAGAGCCCACACACTCTAGACCCCGTGTGCCACGACAAAGAGCCTATGTGCTGCAACGAAAGATCCCGCATGCCTCAACGAAGATCCTGTGTGCCACAACTAAGACCCGACGCAGAATTAAATAAATAAATAAATAAATAATAAATCTTTAAAAAAAAAACCCAAAAACAGGTCATTACCAAGGTCTCCAAGACCTTGGAGTCTATGGTTTCCCCTGCCAGCTTCACTTCTCTACTCCAACTTGTCATTTTACAGTTGGGGCAACCAAAGTCTACAGAGAGGGTGGGACTTGTCCAAGGAGACACAAGAAGTTACCTTTCAAAGGAGCCCTTTACTTAAGAACAAAACTTCAGGGTCAGAAAGAGTTGGTTCTAATCCCAGTGCTCTCTCCCCCTAGCTACAACCTGGTGGAACCTGATAACCACAGTAGAGCCCACACTGGTGGGAGGAGACAGGACAGTGTATGCAAAATCAGGTAGCACCTTGCCTGTGGTAAGTGCTCAGTGAGAAGTGGCTGCTATCAAGATGGCCCCAGGATCCAGGTCTCCAGCCAGAATCCACCATGAGCTGAGCTCTCCCATGACCAGTGATCTTAATGGGGCAGGAGCTACGGAAAGAGCTTCACGGTGGGAGGCAAAATCGGACATGATCCCTGCTTTGTTACTCACGCTGTGACCTTGTACCATCCCCTGCTCAGTAGATATGTATCTGGTATCTACCAGCAGTGCAATACTAGAGATTTAATGGTGACATGAGACCCAGCCCCTGCCCTCAGCTCTATCCGTGGAGATCTGAGCTAATGATGGAGACGGACAGGAGGGGCACCTTGTCAGTAGCACTGAGGACAGGAAGAGGTGGCTTCCTAAAGGAGGGAAAAGTATCAGCTGAGACCCATCGAGACCCATCAATAATCTACAGCTACGCTGTCCAACAGGGCAATCACTTGTTGCATGCAGCTACTGAATACTTGAAAAATGGCTAGTCTGAACTGACATGGACTAGAGGTACCAGATTTCAAAGACGTAGTACGAAAAAGGGACTGTAAAATCTCACTTTTTATCAATGTAAATATTACGGCACAATCAATTATATCAATATTATATCACATTGAAGTGATAATTTGAATAAGTTAAATAAAATATATTATTAAAGTTGCAGTGTTTCTGTGTTTTTTTTTAACCCTTTTTAATGTGGCTACTGGACAATTTTGAACTGCACATGTGGCTCATGTTATATTTCTATTGGACAGCATTGGTCTAAAGAGTAGGGGAGGGGAAGTGTTTTGAGAAAATAATATTTTCAAAGTCTTGGAAGCAAGGAATAACATGGCACTTCACCTCCCTGGCCTCAATCCCACGATCAATTCAAGAAGAGGGTCATGGCTGTATCAAAGGCCCCTAGTAGCTCCCATGCTGCAAGATTCTATGAGAAGCCAGCCAGCCTCAGGGTATGGAAGCAACCGGAGGAGGCTGAAGGCATCTGCCTTCACCCCAGGCAGGAAGGGCCCTGGCTTGTGTGGACCCATGCTGGGGAGGGACTATTTCCTCCACAGGCAGCTGGAGCCCTCCGCTCCTGATCTCCCTTCCTCCTACTCCTGGCTCCGCACCTCCTCCATGAAACAGGGCCATGGGGAGCTTCCTACCTTCTGGGCTTCCTCATGCGTCTCAAAGTTGACAAAGCCAAAGCCGCGGGAGTGGCCGCCGTCATCCCTCATCACCTTGACACTCAGTATCTTCCCTGGGAAGGGCAACCTGTCTCAAAGGGGAGTCGGGCAAGCCCTGAGACATCCCCTCCCTTCTCCCAAGTCTTCAGGAAGCCCCAGGGGGCACCCCCGTCCCAGCCCGAGCTGGGAGTAGAAGAGAAGTGATCCCCAGCTCCCTTGGGGAACACGCCCACCAAACTGGGAGAAGAGGTTCTGCAGGCACTGCTCATCCATGTCCACATGGAGGTTCTTCACGTAGATATTGGTGAACTCCATGGCCCGAGCTCCCAGCTCCGCATCCCGCTCCCGTCGGGGCTTGAAGTGGCCAACGAAGCTGTGGACACACCAACGGGGTAGGCAGCTGCCTATGGCTGCCATCGGCCACCCCCATCCCTGCCCCGGCCCACCCAGTAAGCCTGGGTCACTTGAGTCAATTGCCGCTGGCCTTCAGGATCTCTGTACCCCTCATCAAGGGACTGGGCAGGGCAATGCTCCTTAGATGGCATACATCCAAGGACTGACCACTTCCAACAGCCAAGCTTCTATGTTCCAGTGTAAGGTTAAGATGACTTCATTCTTGGGGCAAAGGCACAGGATCTCCTACTGCACATGAGGCAGCTGAGTGCTCAGGAGATAAGAGCACAAATTTGGGAGTCACACAGACAAGGGCTTGAATCCTCGCTCTGCAGTTACCAAGCTGTGTGACCCTGGGCAAGTTACTTAACCTCTCTGAGCCTCAGTGTTCTTTCCTGTAAAACTGGGGCTCAAACTCACATCACAGGGATTTGCTTATTCATTTAACACGTACTGGCTGCACTGGGGAAGTGGCTGTGAGAGAACCAGATGTGGTTTATGCCAGTATTGCTGGGGCGGGGGAGGGGGCACGGAAATCATTTAAATACATTATGAATTTAAAAAATTGTAATTTCCAAGTCCACATAAACACATCTAGGAAAGTATCCTAGATTAAGAAAAACAAAGCAAGCATAAGAAAATTTGATGGTACCTATAAGACAGCGGTCCCCAACCTTTTTGGCACCAGGGACCGGTTTCGTGGAAGACAATTTTTCCACGGACGGGGGTGGGGATGATTTGGGCAGTAATGCAAGCAACGGGGGGATGGTTCAGGCGGTAATGCTATCGATGGGGAGCGGCAGATGAAGCTTCCCTCACTCACCCACCACTCACTTCCTGCTGTGCAGCCCGGTTCCTAACAGGCCACAGACCACTACCAGTCCACGGCCCGAGGGTTGGGGACCCCTGATACAAGACATTTAGCACAAACGAGTGATAGCTGACGCCAAAAACTGAGGGAAACTGAGTGACAAAGGAAAATAGGCAAACTAAAAGCTGACAAAGATAGAAACACACTTCTGGAGAACTGGGAAAAGCCGCCAAAGTTCTGGTTCACTGACAGGAGGCTACCCTGAGAAACTCTGGACAAAATGACTCTAGGTGCATCTCCCACCCCAAAGCTTCCTCCACTGCTCAGTCTCGGGCATGGGGCTGGGCCATCTGATGGGCAGAACCAGAACTGGGGGAGGCAACTGCCAGAGCAGATTCTCTCCAGCATCTGCACCTCAACTTTCCCATCTGTGAAGTGGGGATGATGCCAAACTTAAAGGCATGAAAATGGCAGGCTAAGCATATGCCAACCTTCCTTCCTGTCCCCAGATCTCAGGAAACAAAAGGTTTAATAAAATTCACAGCCATGCTGAGAAGGCTGGAAAACGGACAAAAATCACTCTGTCCATTGATGATTTGGCCATTAGCTGTTCCTGCTAGAATTTCTAAAGCATCGCCCCATTTGCTACTCAGAACCCCTCTAATGCATATCAGCAGCCCCATGTTTTACTTGAGGAAAGGGAGTCCCTGGGAGATTGAGCAACACGTCCGAGGCCACACTGCCAGGAAGAATACCAGCAGCTGCTCAGTGCCAGGCGCCCATTAGACGGTGGCAGTACTATGGGTCCTAAGTTGGTGGTACCATGATTCTGCTCCTTTAGCCCTGGCGCCACCCACATCCCGCCACTCACACTTTGCGGTCATTCAGCAGCATCCCGTTCATGGTGCTGATGGCGTTCTGTGCAGCCTCGTGGGTCTCAAAATGCACAAAGCCAAAGCCTCGGGAGCCATGATCATCACACACCACCTGGGCCACAAGGAAACAGGACATGAAAAGCATCCAACAGAGAAAAAGTTTGGCAACGGCAATAATGACTAATATCTGAGTGCTTGCTCTGTGCCTGTAAAGACAATCCTATGTCGCACAACAGCCCTATTTTAGAGATGGGAAACGAAAGCTCAAAGAGGTCAATCTACTTGCTTAAGATCACACAGTAAGGAGGGATAGAGTCCTCAAACTGAACGCAGATCTCACCTATACCACAGACCAGCTTTTAATGATCTTCCTAAAGCGATGGATAAAAGAATTAGATTCAAGCCACCTTCCCCGCTTTCTGCGTCTTTGTTTCTAACAGCAAGTTAGAAACAACCCGAGATCCATCAAGAGGAGACTGGTTAAGCAAATTACAGTATATTCATCTTGGTCTGCCGTATGTGCATAGTTGAAGAGAATGTGGTAGATTTCACGGCTGGCAGGGTTACCTGTAAGGTATACTGTTAAGTGGGTGGGGGAAAAATCAAGCCCATTTGGGTTAAAGTGGGCATTTATACTTTTGAGAAACCTTTTGGCATTTTTTGGTAACATTCAATTATGTTTCCACTAACACAAGAAATACATATTTAGGGGAAACTTTTGGAAAGTGAGAGCGAGAGAGACAAAGAAATAGGGAAAGATTGAGAAAGTGAGGAAGAGAGGGGAAAGAAAGAAGGAAGGAAGGAAGGAAAGCAGGAAGAGAGAAAGTGTGCGATGGTTTTTTTTTTAATTTATATACCATTTTTAAAAGGTTACTTTCCATTTACAGTGACTACAAAATATTGGCTCGATTCCCTGTGTTGTACAATACATCCTGGAGCCTATCTTTTTTTTTTTTTTTTTTTTGCGGCACGCGGGCCTCTCACTGTTGTGGCCTCTCCCGCTGAGGAGCACAGGCTCCGGACGCGCAGGCTCAGCGGCCATGGCTCACGGGCCCAGCCGCTCCGCGGCATGTGGGATCCTCCCGGACCAGGGCACGAACCCATGTCCCCTGCATCGGCAGGCGGACTCTCAACCACTGCGCCACCAGGGAAGCCCTGGAGCCTATCTTAAACCCAATAGTTTGTACCTCCCACTCCCCGTCCCCTATATTGCCCCTCGTCCCCCTCCCCACTGGTAACCACTAGTTTGTTCTCTGTATCCGTCCTCTGTATTTGTGAGTCTGCTTCTTTTTTTATTATATTCACTCGTCTGCTGTAATTTTTAGATTCCACGTATAAGTGATATCATATAGTGTTTGTCTTTCTCTGTCTGACTTATTTCACTTAGCATAATGCCCTCCAAGTCCATCCACATTGCTGCAAATGGCAAAATTTCATTCTTTTTTATGGCTGAGTAGTATTCCACTGTATATATAAACCACATCGTCTTCATCCATTCATCTGTTGATGGACACTTAGGTTGCTTCCATATCTTGGCAGGGAAATTTTTAAAACAGACACACACGAAACTGTTAATAATTATTTCCAGGAACTAGAGTTGAAAGCAGTTGAAAGCGACATAATTATTTCCGGGAACTAGAGTTGAAAGCGACGAAAGCTTTTTTCCTTTATTCCTTTCCAGGTTGTTTAAACTTTACCAATTAATCTATTATTTCAACAAGCAAACTTGTTTCAAATTTTGAAAAGACCCACAAGCATACCACCCCCATTCTGTAGGGCTCCCGACTCAAGTTAGGACAGACCTCGCGAATGGGAAAGATCTTCAGTTCACAGAGTCCCTGTCCCTCTGGCTGAACTTGCACTAAGACCCCTAATGACCATCTCATGGGGTCCACGGCTCCACTCATCCTTGCAGCCACCGCCCCGGCTCAGTTAAGTGACATTTTCTGCCTCGACCACTACCCCAGCCTCCCAACCCAGCTTCTGGGCTGACCACTGGGACGCTTTTACCAAAATGTAACTGTGACCATGTCCCTCTGGGAAATAATCTCCAGTAGCTCCTACAATCCACAGAACTATACCAACTTGGCATTTGAGACTCTCCAATTGGCCCTTCACAAGTCCTGCTTCCAAGTCCACACCCAACACGCACCCCTCCAGCCCCAAGCAGGGTCCCTCTGCTTTCAACTCAAGCCCAGGCCTGTCATTCAGATTTAATCACATTGACTGGGTTCCACTCTGAGCCAATCACCTGCTAAGGGCATCACACACTGTTATATTTGTCATCAGAACCCTTCCAGGCAGTTCTTAACCCCTGAGCCCCAGCTGCCCGATTGGGGAAAACGGGAATAAATGACTTGTCCGAGGTCGGCCAGCCAGCAGAAGTAACTATTTGATTCCTGTAGATGCTTAATGAGATGCTCGCTACTCTTTCAAGGGCTATCTATATTGTGAGGATTATGTGAGTTAATATACATTCACAACCACCCTAAGAGGTAGGTTCTACCACTGCCCCCTTTTATAGAGGAAACTGAGGTATGGAGAGGTTAAACAACCAGCCCAAGGCCACACTGCCAGGAAGTGGAAGAGGCAGGATTTGAACCCAGGACACTTGGCCCCAAAGTCCAAGGTCTGGACTCCATGACTCTGTCATGCTGACTCTCTGCTCGGTAGGCTGGGCTGAACTTTTGCACTTGGGTGGCGTGACCCCAAGCCTAGTGGAGTTCCACGGTGCCTCAGAAACCTTTCCTCAGCCCCAGGGCACTCTCCTTTCTGGGCCTTTGACTCCCCGGATCCCCATGCATTCCCCTCAGAGCCCAATTTCCAGCTGTTCCTAAAAGTCTCACCATCTCCAACCAGCCTGAGAGCCCTTGGTGGCACACAAGGAATAGTTCTAACACAGAGGGGCCATCACTCCCAACCTCTCCCCCTACCCCTGCCATCTCCCCAGAAGGGTGGACATGCCAGAAGCTATAGGGTAACTGACCAGCCATCCTCATAAAACCTAAAAGCAAACACCAGGGGAACGGACCACACTGAATGCCTTGTATCTAACCAGGCCCATAACAGGGCTTCATTAGGCCTGCAAAGACTTGCCTGAGTCTCACAGAACTTTCTGTCCAATCCTCAGTGGCCCAGAGGAAGGCTCAAGGCCTGGATAACGGGGACAGACATACTCTTCCCTGTTAAGTTAGCTTCAGCTAAGCCAGCAAACCCATTGGTTCAGATCCTGCCTTGGCCACTGACCTCCCACCCCTATAATATATAACTGTGAACAAGTAACCCCAACTCTGAGCCTCTCTGCCCTCCAGGGTAACTCCGGGATCCTCCTATTTGCATCTTAAGAGGCCATTTTGGGAAATTCAGTGAGGATGTGTATGCAGAAAATCTAGCACATAGAAAGTTCTGGATAAATCTGCTGTTATCACTGTAAGAGCCTAGCACACAGTTAAGACTCTCTCTCTTTTCCATTGATCCTCAAAGACAGGGAACAGCCCTTTCTGTCTATCATGGCATGCCCTTAGCAGCTACTGCACCTCCTCCAGGCTGTCTGCCCCTCGGAGTCACAGGGATATCCCCTCACTCACAGAGAGGTGGTGAGGCCTCACCTGAGAACTGCAGGACTGTACCTGGCACATAGTAGGAGTCAAGGAAGAGTTCTAACACAGAGGGTGCCATCACTCCCCATCCCCCCTGCTGCCTGCCCAGAAGGCTGGACATGCCAAAGGCTGCAGGGTAACTGACCAGCCACCCTTATAAAACCTAGCGGGCAAAACACCCAGGGTCAAGCCCTGTCAGGACAGACTGATCTGCTGCATGGCCCCTGACCCTCAACTACAAAGTCAGAGAAATGACCACAGCCCTTCCCAAATGATAATACAGCCATTAGCTCAACAAATATTTATTGAGCACCTACTATGTTTTCACATCTCAGGTACTTGGATACAGTGGTGAATAAGAGCAAGATCCCTACTCCTAGGAAACTTCCATTCTATTCTAAGAGAAATGTTACAAACAAGGTCTGGTCCATTGCCATCACGGCCTTCCTGTATCTACTTGCTTTGTCCTATAATTTCTACTGCCCTCTCATTCTGAATTTGGGCTGTTCTCATGACTTACTTTGGCCAGTAGAACGCAACGAAATGATAGTGCGCTAGTTCTGAACCTAGGTCTCAAAAGGCCAGGCGAGCTTCCACTCTGTCTCCTGGGACCCTGCTATTGCCATGAGAATAGCCTGGGCTAGCCTGCTGGAGGATGAAAGCCCACAGGGAGGAAAGCCGAGACGGTCCAGCGGACAACCACCCACTCCCTAGAAGCAGAGCCATCCAGCTCTCAGTGGGCAAACAAAGGAACCCAGCCAAGAGCAGAAAACTGCACAGCTGAACTCAGCCCCAACCGCCAACGGCTGAATCACGAGCGGAATAAATCACTGTTGTTGACAGCCACGAAGTTAGGAGGTGGTTACACAGCAAGTGCCAGTTGATACGTAGGTGATCACTAAAACCGAGAACAACTACCATTGAGGTGCTTGCTGAACCTGGATCTTTACTGATGAGGTGTTGCTTGGTATCCCTCTACCACCACACAGGTGTCTAACACAGACCCCCCCCCCCCGCAAGAGGCACACCCACCTTGCAAGAGAGGATGTTCCCAAAGGTGGAGAAGGTGTCATACAAGGCCTTGTTGTCAATGGAGTCTTCCAGGTTCTTGATGAAGATGTTGCCGACACCCGACTTGCGAAGTCCTGGGTCTCGTTGGGACCACATAATGCGGATAGGCTGGCCTTTGATCACCTCAAAGTTCATTGTGTCCAGTGCCCGCTCCGCTGGACAAGAGAGAGAAAGGAGCTAGTGAAGGGGATTTTCTTTCCCTGAGCCCCAAGGAGCATAGTTGGGAACTGAGCCAAAAAAGAAAAAAGAAAAGAGCCACTGTCTGGGTCTCACTTGAGATAAGAGCTTGAAGGCTCAGGAGGGATAAACAGAAAGAATTCATGTGTGTGGTGCTCCTCCCACCTTCCAGGTAGGATCTCCTTCAACTCTTCACCGTAATGACGTGGGCAGGAATTCCTATCCCCATTTTACAGAAGGGCAAACTGAGGCTCAGAAAGGGGAAAGATCAGGAGGGTCCCTATGACAAGGGTGGCAGCAGTCTGAGGAAACTGAAGCTCAGAGGTGCTGAGCAGCAGAGTTGAGATTTGATCCCAAGGAAGTATGGCTTTCGGGGAAGTGAACATCACCCCTCTGAGCCCACTTCTACACCTGTAAAGAGGGGATGATGATAATACTACCCACCTTTCTACATCGAACAAAGGGAGAGAATACCACCTGCCTCCAGGTTGTCAGACAGACTGAAAATTAAATAAGGTGTGCAAGGTGCCTTGTACTTTGTGCCTGGCACAAAACAGGTGTCTGGTATCAGTAGTATGTCTAAAAACAACAGCCTATGCCCATTCTTCTGCCAGGTGGTATGCTGTCCCCTGCTTCAGGGACACCTCTGGTTTCAGAGGGTTTGGAGGGGAACTGTGGAATACTCAGTGGGCAAGTTTCAAGAAGTCTGGGTTTTCCACCGAGTCCTGCCATAAACACCCAGGAGTAAAATCCTTCTCCTGTCTGGAGCTCAGTTTCTCCACCTATGAAGTCTGGCAAAAAGGCCAGGTTGTACAGGGCTTGGAGGAAGATGGCAAGAGGCAGTGGGTGGGTAAAGCAGAGCAGAGGGGAAGGCTCCCAGGAATCCAGCTCTGCCACCTGCTGGGAAACCGGCAGAACCACCACAGCAAACTCCCAGATCAGGGAACCTCCCCATCCTCCCAGGAGACTCAGAGTAAAGGCACCCCCTTTTGGACTTGGCTGGGGCAGGGGGTTTTTTTGGTTATGTTTCTGGAGCCTTACACCTGAACGCTATAGTTACTGTGATTTTTCTCGGGTTAGCACTTACCGAGGGCTTACAATGTACCACGTGATACTGGAGCTACTTCACAGACAAAGCCCTCCATTCCTTCCACGCTACTGGGAAATAAGGCTTAGCCTCACTTTACAGATGAAGAGATGCCAAGCGTGAAATCTTGCTCAAGCTCGCACCCTAGTGGCAGAGCTCCAACAAAACCCTGCGCTCTAATCTCTCTCCTCTCAACACCTAGCTGACAAGCTCTGATCAATCCTATCAGCTCTGAGAAAGGGGTCGTGGAGCCTGGAGCGCAGGCAGCTTTTCTCGGTTCCCGAAGGTGGAGGCGCCTGGTGCAGACCTCGGGTCCGGCTGCCGGGAAAGGCCACAGCCCGAGGCCGAGCTCTCCCGCTCATCACCCGTGTCTTCTCGGGCATCTTCCTCACCGGGTGCTTTGAATTGCTCATCCTCCCAATCACTCTGTAAAGCAGGTACCACCCCCATTTTGCAGACAGGCAACTGAAGCTCAGAATGATTCATTTGCTCAAAGCCGCACAGCTGCCGGCTTTCTAATCCCAGGTCTGGCTGACCCCAAAGCCCTTGGCTGTTTTCACTGTCTTAACAGCTCCTCCGGAAAACGGAGCACCAGTAAAACACAGTAGGAGCACACTAACTGCTAGTTCCTGTCTCCGGGGCCTTTCGGAGCCCCTTCCAAGGCCTTGTATCTCTGGACCTCAGTTTCCCTGGCTGCAAAATGGAAGATTTTGCAGGAGTAGCCAGAGATGAAAGCGCGCGCGGGTGGCTGGGATGCTGTCTGCCTGTCTGTCGGTGCGTCGGTCCGCCCCCCTCCCCCAGGGGCTCACCGTCGGCCGGCTGCTGGAAGTTGATGTAGGCGTAGCCCAGCGAGCGGCGGGTGGCCACGTCGCGGCACACGCGGATGGACAGGATGGGGCCAGCGGGCGAGAACTTCTCGTAGAGCATGGCCTCAGTCACGTCGGGGTGCAGGTCGCCCGCGTAGAGCGAGGCGAGCGGGTAACCCGGGCCGCTGGAGTTCATGGTGGGCGCGCGGCCCCGCGTTCGGCGCCCACGTGCGCTCACCCCGGCAGCGGGGGCGCGTGGGGCGGCCGGGTTTTTCCCACCCCCGTCCGCCCCTGGCCTTTACCTCCCCTGCCGCCCCGCGCGCCAATCGCGGGCGCGCTCGGACCCCGCCCCGCACCTGGGACCCCTCAGCCTTCTAGAAGCCCCAGGTGGGGGGCATCTCTGCCCCCGCGACGGGAGGCGGGGAGAGCCCTCACCTGGCCCCGGGTAGGGCTGCGGGGACGTGGGGGGAGCTCCGAGCCGGCGCCAGCGGCGCAGAGAGGGCGGGGATACCACGGTAGGAGACCTGGGTTCTAATCCCCATTAGTCATTGTTCCTCTGCGCCCGTTTCCCTTCTCTGTGAAGTTGGGAGGATTCCCTTTACACAAGGATTAAAGGCGAGCGTGTACTCTCTGCACGTTTCACACACAAACGGGAGAATTGCGAGCAGGATGCCCTGTTTCAAAACTTGCGTACCTACCCTCCTGAGAGGAGGCTTTCTCTCAAGACAGTCCGGATCTAGTCCCAGCCTTCTCGAACCGGCTTGGTGGTTTGGGGCCGAAGGCTCCGTGTGAGAATTGCAGACCACGAAGGCCTTCCTTGACCCTGGTTCTTCTACTGCTGAGACCTTTTCGTGGGACGTATCCTGAGCACCTTTCTCAACAGAATCCACTCCACCTGCGCTCCACCACGAAGGCTTACCAAGTTCTTTGGGACCCAGCCTCTATGGAAACAATAGGGGCCTAACAGAACAAGGTCACGGCAGTGGCCCCAAACTAAGCACCAAGACCCCTCCGTCAATCTTAGTTTGCAGCCCCAATCTGTGGTGTAGGGTCGTTTTTGAAAAAAATTGGTCCAGTCCACTGTGGACGGGTACTTCACTGGGCCTCTCCTAGTTCCTGCTTCAATAGAACAGGTAGCTTCCCACTGACCGCTGGTTGGGCACGACAGGTGGAACAGCTTGGGAGCCAGGACCAGAAGTGGGTCTGGCTGCCCGGCCTATACTAGCAAGAAAGTTAACAACCAATTTTAATCTGGGGCTTAAATACCTCCCTGTCATGACCCCCTCCCCGATCCTTGTGGGAATGTGGATGTTTTCGTTTTTTTGGGGGGGGGGGGCTGCACCCTGTGGCTTGCAGGATCTTAGTTCCCTGACCAGGGATCGAAGGTGGGCCCTGTGAGTGAAAGCACAAAGTCCTAACCACTGGAGCACCAGGGAATTCCCAATGTGGATGTTTTTAGATGGGGGCAAATCCCATGAGGAAACTCGGTGCCACGGGCTATCTTAGTGTTAGGACAGGCGGGAGACTCGTATAACCTTGGAGATGACCAGGACTTACGCTACCCTCTCTCACTGGCTTGGTTACATCTCAGAGTTTTTTAAAAAAGAGGAAGTGGTGCCGTGTGAGTGGGATGCTAAGTTAACAGTCCATATCAAGTCTTAGAAGCCACAGAGAGGACCTAACACCTGGATGGTTTGTTGTGGAAGGTGGACAGGCTCTGTGTTAATTCATGGCAATTTCTTCCCAGGCCCCCTCGACTTCTGGTTCTAAAGGATGAAATGAAGCTGCTCCCTCCTTTTAAAGAGCGTAGCCCTAAATAAGTGTGATCACAACAGTTAGCTAGTTCTGGTGGTGATACAGGTGGCGCCACACATCAATGCACAGGCCAACTAACTGATAAAATTTTTTATTTCACTTTTGAGTTTTTACACTTTTCCTGATTACTCCATGTAAGGTGGAAACTAGAACTGTTTAAAAGACATACACAAATCGAGTACATCAATAACCGGGGTTTTTTCTTTTTTGCTATACTATTTTCACAACCACAGGTGTGCTTGCTAGGCAATATAACCATCACAGAAGCAAACGTGAGGCAGAATACTGGAGAGGAAAAACAAAGCAAGAGAGAGCTACCAGATATACAGACAGGCTCGTTCCACATTCACTACTGCGTTTTCAAGCGCCAAGTATTAACTGCACGTTTTTGTTCAGCTAGAAAGGAGAGGGATTTTTTTTTCTTTTTTTTTCCTTTTGGTTTGTTTGAAATCAGTGCATGAATGTTTCTCATTTCAGCAGATGGACAAACAGATGGACACTACGGCTATGGGGAATGTTCAGGGGAGAGGGGGGGATACTGTGAGACTGGTAGGCCCGGCTATTCCCAACTCTCCCCATCGCAGTGTTCATGCAACTTCCCTGCATTACAGGGTCTTGTTGAAACGTGTCTGTGAACTTGACAGGATGGGTACACTTGGGAGAGCTGGTGACAGGTGCTAACAAGCATCATCAGGGCTGGCTGCAATATAAGGAGAAACCATGGATATTTAAAAATACTTTTTTGAGTCAGATCTTGGTGTGACTGAAGAGCAACCACCGTTCTGAGAACTGGAAGAAGACAGAGCTGAGATGCGGGAAGCTCTTTTCAACTCTCTGAAGCAAGGCTGGCTCACCGAAGTGCTCGTCAACATCCCTCACCCCCTCCAGGTCCCCTGTCCCTGCTCATCTAGTACTAAACCGTGAGCAAAAGGCAAAGAGAAAGAGAATGCACCAAGAAAACAATGTAGGAAGCTGAAGGACAGAAATTGAGAGAGAGAAGAGAAAACCAAAGTCAATAGTCAAAAAGGACAGTGGGAAAGAATTAGATTTCAAAATTTTAAAGCCCCGAGCTAGGAAGAACCCAAAGACTGAGTACTTACTCCTCAAGTGAAAGGCAATCTCTGCAGAACATTATTCTTAAAGATGTTACCCAGGAAACAGATAAGGCCATTCATAAGATACACGGCTTTTTTTTTTCCTTCTTGAGCTCGTGGTTACAGGGAAAACAGACTCCACTATGGAAGCACAAGTTGCCAATCAGTAACATGCTGCTGTAGGAAAGGGGCTGGAATCACGTGTGGTCTGTGAGCACTGGACCTCTACATGGTGTCATAAGCCAGTTATCTGCCACCAAGAATGTTAATTTCTGGCTTCGACTATCCTCAGAGGAAGACACTGTGGCCATCCGCAGTCATGAACCTTTGAGTGGCAACAGCCCCAACGGGTCAAGTGTCTACAAGCCCTGAACAGAACAGGCAGAATCACTGTGAATTACCATGAAACTCGAACGCCAAACTAGAGGTGTTTCACTCCAAGTCCCAGTGTCACAATATAATCTCTATAACTTTCTGTACAACTTTACAATGGAACTGTGTTTCAGTGACTGTTTTGAATTGAATTAAACTTTCCAAAAAGTTACACATAATTCATGTCTATTTTGTTTTCTACCAGTAAGAGTTCTGCTGAATTACAAAACCCCATAATCACAGTGTTCAGTTTTTTTTTTTAAATTAAACACACAGTAATCCTGTCAATGTTCATCAAAATCAAAACTTCAGAATGCCGTGGCATTTATGTGACCAATCTGAGTTTTAGATACAAATACCAGCTGCTTATCCCATGGACCATTTTTGCTAGGCTGAGGCTGTGAAAAACTGGAAGTCAACGTACGATTCTTTTTTTTTTGTTTTTTTTTGTTTTATCGCACAAAGGGATATACGTGGAGGGTACAGAATGACACTGAAGAGATCACGAAGCACGACAGACATTAGTTCTCTCCCTCCCCAGCATCTCCTTCGTCTCCCTGGTTTTCCGACGTCCACAGCTGCAAAAGAAAAACAGAGCTATAAACAAAGTAGGGCTACTAAAAGCTTCCTCAGGGAGGTGGCCCAGTGTGTATCATCTCATCTCATTCAACT
This sequence comes from Mesoplodon mirus, assembly GCF_964341445.2. Classification (NCBI taxonomy): domain Eukaryota; kingdom Metazoa; phylum Chordata; class Mammalia; order Artiodactyla; family Ziphiidae; genus Mesoplodon; species Mesoplodon mirus. The sequence goes on from NC_138991.1 coordinate 15,612,140, forward strand.
GTTTAAAATTCTTCCTATATTACTGCAGACAGTGATGGCAAAGGTCAAAACTTCAGTAGGCGTTTACAACCAATTTAAAAACTTAACTACACTTACAGGGTACAAATCCCCTCTTGAGTCTTAGGTAAGAGTGAATTACGAGGTAGAGGAATAGGAATAAGCCATAAGCCCTCCAGAGGCACTCATGGAATCAGCAGTACTTACAGTGAGATTGTCCCTAAGCAACTGCATAATCAGAGTGCTGTCTTTGTAAGACTCTTCATTCAGTGTGTCCAATTCAGCAATCGCTTCATCAAATGCCTAAAACAAAGAGCCTTCAGCAAAGAAGTCACAGGTTCCTTGGAACTAGTTTAGCCCAATGTTTTTCTGCTAACAAATGACTATCATTTCTCTTTCTGTACGGTACTTTGGGGGAACCTAGGTCATTGTTACCTTGTTTGCTAGTTATGTTAGCAAACACATGATGCTGGTTTATCAAGCGTCAACCAAAAATGACAAAAATTCCTAGATATGACCTTTACCTATTAAGTCAACAGGTATTACTGTTAACCCAGCACACTCATTCTAAGCAAACTCACATGATTTTTCAATTAACAAAGACGTTTCTAGTAATCCGCCCTTTTTCTTTAAGCTGAAACTCAAAAGGTCTGGATACAAGGGGTAAATGGAGAACAGAAGTTCACACCACTAAATCTGATTCAATTAAGCGATGGAACTTTGAGCATTCATTTCACACAGTTTTACCAACTAAAAATTTTTAAAAGAGTGTGCATATTGAAAAACTACAAAAATATGTAGAAAAGGCAGCTGGGTTACCAAAAGAAGACAGGAGGTGATTCAGTTAACAAAGAAAACAAGATCTGATTTCCTTCCTTTACAAGCCATAACCTCCAATCTTGGTACAAGGATGACAACGTTCAGTACAGTGGAGGCCTACAGTCCAAAGCGTGACAAAAACAACAAACTACCTTCTCCCTGGATTGTCCACAACCACCCCCAGCCCCAGAAGAGTAATCAAACAACACAAACAAAAATCAGCAGAAGGCACTGAGAAGTCAAGAAGTAATAGGTGTGTATTTATTCCATAAAAGATATATACTCCTACCCCCAGAAAAATCTTCACAAAAGCCCAAGAAAATGAGTTATGTTCAGGTGATTTAAAAAAAGGTACCAAAAAGCACAAGCAGTTTTACTATGATCAGAAACCACAGAGGGCACAACAATGTAAAACAACTATACCCCAATAAAAAATAAATAAATTTAAATTAAAAAAAAAAAATCTGCCAAAAAAAAAAAAAAAAGAGAAACCACAGAGGGTCTTTCTCACCGTTTTTGCCAGGCTGCAAGCCTTTTCAGGAGAGTTTAGAATCTCATAGTAAAAGACGGAGAAATTAAGTGCCAGGCCCAGTCGAATTGGGTGTGTAGGCTGCATTTCTTTCTTACTAATTTCAAATGCTTCCTGGTAAGCCTGCTGGGAGTTTGACACAGTGGCTATAAGAAAGATAAAAAATATGAAAGGTTGGGTCTTTCACAGATTGCATCATATGCTGGATCCACTATCAAATTATTTTACCAAACTGGGCTGGAGCACATGCGCTATCAAACGAGGGTCAGTGTCTCTTACCATTCGATTAACAATCCTTTGTTAAATATGTACTCTAATCCAAGTACCATATTAAATGCTTTGAGGAGAAACAAAGACCATGATGACAAAGTCTACAAAAGCAGTTAGGAAATACAGAAATAACCCTGAACAAGATAGAACATGCAAAACAATGAGCTCTGATGGAAAATCATGGACTTCAGAGTCAGACTCAAAGCTGGAATCCCCAACTCTTATTCATTAGGTGTGTGGTGTGGACTAAGTGAAAACCTCTGTGAGCCCTGGTTTCCTTATCAGAAAAAAAGGACAGACTCCCACCTACACTCCTAGCGTTGTGTGAGGGATAAATGAGACACACAGGAGGCACTTAATAAAGCATAGCTATAATCGTCACCATTACACTAATGCATGTATATGACAAAAGAAATGCATCTCTCTTTACTATGGTGGTTTCGTCCTACCAAACATTTTAAAGTTTCATCTCTAAAAGAGAGCTACCAAATAATCCTTAAAATAAAGATCTCTTTAAATGCACTACTGCACCACACTTTTAATGCCCTCCATACTTGCCCCTTAGATACATTTGTCAACTCCCATGACCTGTTTAACACTGGTCAGCACAGTGCTGCGGTCCTTTAAATTCTGACTACAAACAAAGCAAAAACTTAAAATTATTATGAAGACTGGCTCCATTATTGGTCAAATTTCTTAAAAAAAAAAAAAGTTACTTACTTTGTTTATTGTCTCCAGATGCCACCTCAGAAAGATATCTAAAATAATCGCCTTTCATTTTCAAGTAGAACACCTTACTTTCTGGTTGTGTAGCATTGGGAATAAGGTATTTGTCCAACAGCTCCTAAAAAGTGATTCACATTCTGTTAAGAATCTGGAAATATTACTTACAAGATGTTAAAACTATGTTTGAGATTCAAGATACACACTACCACTTCTAAATAAATCTTTTGGAAGATTGAAAAAAATCATAATTTTCATCCAAAGGTTTTAAATAGTTTTTAGCCCAGGTCATAACAGATGCCAGTATTTGTCTATTAAAAATCACTTTGACCGTCCATAAGGGGTTGATTAAAGTATAGCCATACAATGGAGTGCTACATAGGCATTAAAAATGACGATGCAGAACTACTGTGATAACGTGGAAAGGTTCTCCAAAAGAAGTCTGGGGTGGGGGGGAAGCAGATAATAAAAACCATGTGACTCCTATTTTAATATTAAAATAGATATGTGTACATGCATGGAAATACCTAAGGGAAAAGTCTGGAAGAATATTTATCAAGATGTTAATAATGGTTCTCAAGGTGGTAGAATTAGAAGTGATTTTTTATTTTCTTATTTATACTCTTCTGCCCTGTGCTTTAAAAAAACAAAAAACAAAAAAAAAACATGAACTTGTATTAATTCTGTAATTAGAGAAGAAAAAAAATCTTTCCATTTTGGGAGAGAAAAACGTGATAATAGGGCAAACCTGCCAAGAACTGAGTTTCGAATTGATCGGACCTGGGTAGCAATCCCTCCTCTGCTGCTTACTATCTGTATGACCCTGGACAAATGACCTAATCGCCCTGAGCGTCAGTTTCTTCACCTACACACAGGGAAGCATAACAGCCACCTCCCGGCGTACTTATGAGGATAAATGAGCCAATGTTCACAAAGTGCTTAACACGCTGCCTGGCACGCAGTAAGCACTCCAAAAGTAGCTAATACTATTATTAATAATAAATTCCTTTAAACATTTATGCTTACAACGAAAGCAGCTCTGAAGGAGTCCAAGCTTCGTATACTGAGCAATAGTTTCGAAGAGTTGTTTTAGAATGTGGCATCCTGAAAAACTGGTTAAGAGGCAGTAAGTACCATGCTTTTCTTCACATTCTTTCAGATGCTCATAAAAGCTGCTCTACAGTTCAGGAATTAGGGAACTTTCTTGCCTCTGGAATGCATGCCATACTTCATCTGAATACCAGATGTACCTAACATTCAGGAATTAGTGCACCGTTAACAAACCCCCAAATTACCAACAGGCAACAAGTTTAGCCACGACACTCTTACACCACGACTCTAACAAAAAGAGCAGCTCAATGCAAAAGCTTAGTTGTAAGGGGATTTCATCAATCAAAGTGAGAAGATGCAGGGGGCAGTAGTCGTTTTAATATTCCTTGCAGACAGACAGGGTGTAACTCCTTATGGGTTAGGGATGAGTACTGCCTGGAGGCTGACAAGCTTTGTACTGGTTTTCAAAAGAAAGGTGTCAAGGGCAGTAACTCGGAGAGGCAGCCAGCAGGGGGGGAGGTAGATCCACAAGTGTGAATTCCTTTTCCCTTCAAAGCAGCCCTCACTGTGCATGTTTACCTGATTTCACCTGGAAGAAAAAGAAAGTTCCCAGTGGGCTCAGGGTGTGAGGGAAAGACAATATGATCATGATTTGCTCTCGGATGTGCACCCCTCCCGTCCAACCCCAGATCGTGGCTCGAGGGAAAGCAGTTAGGAATCAGTCGTCTGACTAAGGCTGATTTATATAAAACACCAGAGAGGAGAATCCCCAGACCACTTCTGATCTGCCTTCGGAATGCAGGCCCGAACTGATGGACACGGCTACCTTTCAGACAAAAACTGGACTCCACGCTGTGCAGGGACTCGGGAGAGGCTAAAAGGCAGGTCGGCTTTCTGCTCCTCTCTCCCCTACTGGAGATGGCACTGCCATCAGACTAATACAGAGAATAGTCTCTCTGTGGCTGCATCTATCAAAAATCCTGCCTCTCTGGCCTCAACTTCTAAAGAAAAGATGGAGGGATGTTGACCAAATGTACCTGTTTTTCAGAGGTCTTTGGAAGGGAGAGGAAGATACTCCGTAAGAGACGAGCAACCTCTGATCAGGTAAGAGGTAAAAAAAAATCACATCGTATGCTTAAAACTTAGCTGCAAATGGTTTGCAGCTTCCCAGTATATTCAGACACCTTTCTCTCATGAGCTGTTTGAGAGTTCGCATTCGTACATGAAATGAACACTATTAGAAATGGTTGTTTAGAACAGGAACGCTGGCCTCTTACCAGAACATCGTTGCAGATGTCCTGCAGCTCTGCCTCGATCTTCTCACGATACTCTTTGCCCATCTGCTGCTTCTTCTCGTTCCTCTCTGTTTTCTGTTCGATGCTGGAGATGACACGCCAGGAAGAACGACGGGCACCGACCACATTCTTGTAGGCAACGGACAGCAGGTTTCTCTCCTCGTTGGAGAGCTCGTGCCCCTGCTCTGTGACTGCTTTCATGGCCGCAGCCATGTCATCGTAGCGCTCCGCCTGCTCGGCGAGTTTGGCTTTCTGTACCAGCTCACTTTTATCCATGGTCATTCCCTAGAACAAGAGCAAGAGAAAAAGAGAGAGAAAGCGCATGTCAGGCTTTGGGGCCCAGGAAATGCACGCGTGAATCTTCCTCCAACCCATCTGGAAGGAAACATACCTAAATGGGAAGCATCTACTTCCAAATGCCCTCAGTAAAATCGAGCATGAACGCCTGCAGGGTTAGGTACTCTGCTATGGTCTTTTTTACTATTTTGGTCAATTTTCCCAACAGTCCTACAGGGCAGATATGTTCACAACAATCCCGCCCCCCTCTATGAGGTGAAGAAATGGAGGTTCAGAGGAGGCAAGTGGTGTGCCCAGGGCTAGGAGGTGGAAGAGAGCCAGAACTCAAACTCGAGTCTCTGTCTCTCGAGTTGTTTTCTTCCACTTTCCTAATCTGCCTCCTCAATGCACAGAGACGGCTTACTTCTTTAGAAGCTTATGTTAAATATATGTCCTTTTCTTCTTTCAAGAATTATCTGGTTTTGCTGTTTTTCCCCAAAGTATGTGGGAAAACACCTGAAGTGGGACGACTGTTTCAATCAATCTTAAAGCAAAAGATATGACTTTCAGTGTTGTATTTGGCAGTGCCCAGGAAGCAACAGGTATCTAAAAAATAGGAGCCATTTTTATCACACCTTCTGCAGCGCACTAACCTTGTTACAAGGACACACTGTCCACGAGAGCGTAGACTCGAGGCAGGCAGATTTGGCTCTGCCTAGCACCAGCTCTGCTACTTACAAGTGGCATGACCTTGGTCAAATCACCCAGCCTCCGAGAGCTTCCGTTTCCTCACTGGAGAATAAGAATATTCCCAACTCTCCAGGGGCCGCTGTGAGGCGCGAACGACCTCATCTATGTGAAGGCACCGTGAAAAGTCTAGACATTATATACAGATATCAGGCACTAACTCTGCACGTGGTACAGGCTGCAAGAGATACGGGTGTATTCAGCAAGATGCACAGCAACAGAAATGCAAACCATAATTGAGTCTGCATAAAAGTTTTCCTGACATAGACAAGAATCTTAGTGATTTCAGTTTATCATTTTATCAAACCCTCTATACACCAATCAGTGAATACCTCTTAAATAATTCACCTCACCTTAGTCAATTCCCCACTATAATAATCACCATTAATAGAGTGCAATAATTTTTGGATAACACGTAGCTAAAAAATTATTTATTGGGCTTCCCTGGTGGCGCAGTGGTTGAGAGTCCGCCTGCCGATGCAGGGGACACGGGTTCGTGCCCCGGTCCGGGAAGATCCCACATGCCGTGGAGCGGCTGGGCCCGTGAGCCATGGCCGCTGAGCCTGCGCGTCCGGAGCCTGTGCTCCGCAATGGGAGAGGCCAGAGCAGTGAGAGGCCCGTGTACCGCAAAAAAAAAAAAAAAAAAAAAAAAAATTATTAAGAGTTAGTTTTATGTACTGTTGGCTTAAATTTCAATTGTACATCCACCTGTGCCACAGTGTAAAAATACACTAATATCTTAAGGTGTAAAAAGATAAAATACTACTTTAAAGAGTGGTAAGAATATCAATATTCTTTTATCACTTTATACATTGTATCACAATTTAAGACTGTGGCTTCCCCTCAAAAGTCATTTCTGTATTTTCAAGGGAGAAATTCTACAGACAGGACCCTACCACAAAAAAAAAGTTTTATTAGATGGAGGACGATTTTAAGATACACCCTAAATCTAGACAATTCAGAAAGAGTTGGTTCTCTAGTTCAGAGCTGTGAGTTTTCTTCCCACAACTTACTATCTCAATCATATTCAGAGCTGTGTCCTATGTAAGGCTCGCTGATTCTAACCTTACACTCTGAAGCAGATCTCACCTTGATCCGTCGGACTTCACTCACGTCACCAGAATGAGACTACAACAGAGATAATAATCCATCTGCTCTCCTACATTTCCCAGCAACCCTTCTGCACTTCGGAGGGGTCATACAGTTAGTTCTGTCCAATGAAACATAAGCATAAATGACGCTACTTCCAGGTGTTGAAACTGCAAAAAAACACGTGAGGCTCTTCCCTCGCGGCAGCCATGCGATCTACATGGTGTTGTCACAAAACAGCAGTTTCTGGAGCCTGAGTCCCTGAGTGACCATGCAGTACAGAGACCCCTGCAGGCCCGCACTGGACGTGCAACGTGAAGCCACCGAGACGTGGCGGCTGCTTGTTACCACACACAGCACAACCTAGTCCTACTCTAATACAAAGTCCATCGCAAATACACTATTCATCCTCTTAAATTTATATACTTCCTCCATACGTCTAACTTTCTCAATCGTAACGTCTTTCTGATCAGAATACTATCTCCATCTTTAAACAACCCTACTTTATGATCCCTAAAGGTGAGAGGCAGAGGGAAGCCAACTTGCAACGAAATTGAGAAGTTTTCCAGTTTGCAGACTAATTCAGAGTTAGGAGTCACCTAGCGGCCCACTCCAAAGTACAGAAACAGCACCCGTGCAACTCTACCCAGGAAAGATTCCAATTAATAAAAGTCCTGGTCAAAGCCAATTCAACGCTAAGCTATCCCATGCAGTATTACAAAAGAGTAATAGAGAAATGCAATTAGCACCGCCTAAGGGATGCCATGAAACTCTTTGGCTCTACCAGGCCCCTCAACTAAGGTCCCCTCAACCCCCCGACTTCTCCTCTTCCCAAACATTAAAAGTTAAATCATCTCTCTCCCAAGAATCCTGATGACTCCTTGGGACCTCCCAAATGTACACGCCCTATTTCTCAAAATAAAATGTGGCCTTTCTCGTTTGGGGCCAACTATTTCAGGCTTCTTCGGGATCGCTGTGAGAGCCCTTGGAGACTGAGAACCATGATGATGTGGTGAAACTGAATGCACGCCTTAAAGAATGTAGTCATCTATTTAAAAATGTTTAAACACACACACACACACCCAACAACCTACAACAAACAAAATCCATAGCTAAATGTCCTGATGCCTACTGCTTACATAACTTTTGACTTATATAACGTGGATTTTGAAGCAGCGAGACCAATTTCAACAGGAAATGGGTTACACAACACCCAGCGGTTGGGAGGAAGGCAGCAGACAAGGGAGAAATGAAATTGTTCCTATTTCTACATCCCTAATAAACCTCCCATCCATCATCTTTCCCTAGTCGCACTGCTTTCAGCCTCTCATTACCTTTAACCTTCACATCTGCTATCAGACCCATTTTAAAGTTCTGATCAAGTCACGTCCTGCTCAAAATCCTTTAGTTCCCTACTACTGACAGGAGAGTCAGATTTCCTCCCCCGTCAGTGAAGGTTTTCCAAGCTACCTCCCCGGGCTTCGCCCAAAACATGCCTTCTGCACAGCAGGTGTTTCTCCCAGAATGGTTTTCTTACACATGCTTCTCCGTCTCTGCGTCTGCTCACCAAGCCATCCCTCTGCCTGGAATGTCCTTTCCCGTTTATTCTGCATATAAAGTTCTTCAGAGCATGGCTCAGATGGCATCCCCTCTATGAAACCTTTCTTAGGTCGCTTAACCTAAGCTGTCTAACCAGACAGCCACTGGCTACATGTTAAAACGGAAACGTCTTAGATATACGGAGTTAATTTTTTTTGTCGGGGCGGGGGGCCCCACACTGCGCAGCTTGCGGAATTCTAGCTCCCCAACCAGGGATCGAACCTGGGCCACGCGGTGAAAGCGCCGCGTCCCAACCACTGGACCGCCAGGGAAATCCCTGGAGTTAAATTTTTTTTAATTACGAAAACTGATTTCATCCTTTCCCCCCGTTTTTAAAACGCAGTTACCAGATAATTCTAAATTACGTGGGACTCACATCCCGTGTCTATTGGACAGCACTGCGCTAAGCTGAAAATATTCTCACAGAGCACTGCATCTATACTTCTCTTAATGTCTCAGCACATTTCTTCAGCACTACAATTATCTGTCTGTATCGCGTACGCCCCTTCCCACACCAACTCCTTTAGGGCACACCCCCCGCAGCACCTCGCACAGAATCGGCATGAACACATTTTCGCTGAATGAGCGAGCAGATCCTAAAGCTGCAAATTTGGTAGTTCTGTCTCGTCTCAAATAATTCAAAGCACCTGTTCCCCACAAGCACATCACGTCCTCATTACATCCGTACCTCACTCCATGCACCTCTGCACCTGATTTCAACATTACCCTTAGTCCTACCCGGACTTACTCAGCAACTTCGGATGACTCTCTTTTGGCTACTCCACCCAATCTAAACTCTTACCTGGCTTGCCAAGTCCTTCATAATTCGGCTCCTCTGAACCTATCAGGCTTTCGCATCCACTGTTCTCCAACATGTACCTTTCTTGCAGGCTGGACATCACCGAATACCCTTCATCATCACGCTTACACCTGTCTGAAATTACTTCAGGAGCTCCCTTCATCTAGAAAGCCCCCCATTTACTCCCTATGTAAACTCTATCCATCCGTCTAGGGCTAGAAAGCCTTCCTTGAATATCCCAGCCCCCACTGATCTACCCTGCCCACGAATCCAAACACACTCGTAGCCTCTTACACAGTCCAGGCTTCTCTAGGCCTCCGTTCTATATGCTCTATGGTCCAAGTAATGAGTGGTGTACCACTTACGAACAGTGTTACATGTGTATGTCCTCAAAGGAAAGCTTCACATTCGTTTCTCATCTAATGCCTAAAACTTTGCCAAGTACAAAACTAATACTCAAGTAAGTATCTGTGAATTTTTTCAGCAGGTCATTACTGGGAGGCTACCTGTATGTGGTGTGGCAAGAGGCCTGTGTGTAAGCGTGGAGGCTGCCACTACACAGCCGTGTGAGCTCGGTCGATCTCAGTGTTCCAACCTCTGAACTGGAGGCAACAGCAGCTACCTCAGGAGGGGTGCTCTGAAGATGAGGTGCAGGGAATCAAAGCGTAACAAATGTGGAAATCTTTTTCAAAAAGTGCATAGTGCACAACAAATTGGAAGTACTGTTATTCCTCTCATAGTACCTACACATCCCATAAATGTGAGCTTGGAATTAAGAAAAAAAGAAAAAAGAAGACAACCCATGAGAAGGAAAAACACGTCTAATTAATCTTGTACAGGAAGCGAATATGTTACGACGTAATATTCCTGATAAGACTCCACCCCTCAATGTCCTGAAAAATGGACACACTTGTTATCTGTAACACTTTCTTTTATAAATTTATTTATTTATTTTTGGCTGCATTGGGTCTTTGTTGCTGTGCGCGGGCTTTCTCTAGTTGCAGCGAGCGGGGGCTACTCTTCGTTGCGGTGCGCGGGCTTCTCATTGCGGTGGCTTCTCTTGTTGCGGAGCACAGGCTCTAGGTGCGCGGGCTTCAGCAGTTGTGGCTCGCAGGCTCTAGGCACGCAGGCTCAGAAGTTGTGTCGCACAGGCTTAGCTGCTCCGCGGCGTGTGGGATCTTCTCGGACCAGGGTTCGAACCTGTGTCCCCTGCATTGGCAGGCAGATTCTTAACCACGGCGCCACCAGGGAAGTCCCAACTGTAACACTTTCATTCATTAGTTCCTGATTTCATTAAGAGGTGCCAAGTAGTGATGGTTTATAATCAGGGCCTACTTCTCTCCTGAGACTTTTGAACTGAGGACACACCAAGAAAAACACTGGCAAGAGAGCCTTCATTTGCTCCTAAAAAGCCTTAAGAGGCCACAGTCTCCTCATCAGGCTTGGCACTAACGGCACAGAGTCAAAATACCAGAGGGGACAAATGTATGAGAGGCCACAAGAGGTCTAACCCTGCGGTGGACCAAGAGATTTCCCAGATCAGGAAGATGCTGACATGCTCTCAAGCACGGGCGTCTATCTCTCTCAGTCACTGCAGGCAGCACTTCAGAGGACTGGGGAGCATTTGCTGATTAAACCAGCAACTGCTTAGTGGAGAATGGGAAACCGTCTAAATATCCAACAGCAGAGTGGCTGAAAAGACACAGCTGGCACAAGATTACATGGGCATCAAAAGAAGGGATTTAATGTCTTAGAAAGATCTGTTACAGAGGTATGGCGTGGCGGGAGCTGCACAACAGTCTTCCATTTTTGTAAAATATCCCCTAAAGAATGTTATGAGGAATAATTCTAAAGGAGCCCATGAAATAACAGGATTTCCCTCAAATAAATGAAACCCTAAATCAGACAGTGAATGCTAAAACAAAAGTATATACGAACCAACCTAGCCCCTCTATCTCAACTCTTTGCCTAAGGGATACTTTTCTAGCCCAAGGCAGAATCCTGAGAGGTCATTTCCCAGTGGCCAGAAGGAGACATCCAAGGATAAGAAGGGGAAAAAATTAAAATAAAAATGACTATCCACTGCTAATCCATATTTTTTAAAAAAAAGCACTGCAAAGGACCTTATGAAATGTGGCCTTGAGAAGTATTAACTTTCAGCTATGTTTTGTTTTCAAGGAAAAGAACATGCTCAATTCTAAAATACTGAGCTTTAATTGAGTTTAATAATTTGCTAGGAATTTAAAACGAGGATTCCATTATCAGGTGTCAGGATTACTGAAGCTCCAACATGAAACCCGTATGAATGGGACCTGTTTTTAGGAAAGCCCTACATACAACAAATCTGGGCTTCTAAAGAGAAATAAGGTAATTTTAAAAATAATGTCTCCAAATCTCAGCTTCCTCAAATGTTAAAAGGAAACATTAATAGCTATCAAATAAGATGATATACATAAAATGCCTAGACAGTACTGGTCAAAGTAAAGGCTTAATAAACAGGCATATATTCTCACTCTTAAGCTACATCACAAAAATACAATGTATATAATTTAATGTGTGTTGAAATAACTGCAAATGAAAAAACTACCAGTATTTCCAAGGACTCTCTTTTGGAGTTCAGAATAGCACGGTCCTCCCCTCAGAGAGCTGAAACTCTCAGGGTAGGAACATGAGAAGGGAGGGTAGACATATTTAAGGATTATAAAGCTTCCCCTTGAAGAAGCAACCAGGTAGAATTCAAAGGAGGAGGTTTAGTTTCAAAGGGGCTGGGTCCTGACTGGTTTTATGGGTTGGAGGGGTTCTGTGTAGGACAGAAAAAGGGGACTCCAGGAAGGGACAAGAAATACAGACATATGAATAAAGTGCATGTATGTTTTTCTAGATGAAAAAGAAATCACTGGCCAAAGTAGATGAGGAACTGAGAAGAGTTAAGAATCTGGAGAGAGGAAACTGACAGGAGCACCTTAAAAATCTAGGCTGAGGGTGGGAGGGAGGGAGACGCAAGAGGGAAGAGTTATGGGAACAGATGTATATGTATAACTGATTCACTTTGTTATGAAGCAGGAACTAACACACCATTGTAAAGCAATGATACTCCATAAAGATGTTAAAAAAAAAATCTAGGCTGAAAAGTTCCACAGGGTAAGGAACTGACAGTGAATCCTGAAGAGCATCCACGGCCGGACCGCCCCCGACACAGCACCTACGGCACTGTCAAGTCGAAGTTACAGTCCTGGGGTCACTGTGCTGAAGGAAAAGCAGGTGCCAAACTACTGTGGGAGGGACCGAGAGAGTCAGTGGGACCAGGTGTTTAGTGGGCGGTACCAAGAAAAAATGAAGTACTCCTGGCTCTCAAAGAATGTTAATACTCAGTGAAAAACACCGCTCTAAAAACGGGTCTGTGTGCCATTCGACACACAAAATTCAGTCCTTTAATAAATTTAATTCTAGTCACATGCTTGCAGGCTGTCTGTTAGAAAATGAAACACAGCATGTCTAAAATACAAAGGCGATAGCTCTGATATCCTGCCAACACTGAATTGTGGAGGGAAACATCACTTCTACTTCAAAATCCCTTCCTTCTTTCACATCAATTGTTGAATATCATTGTTAATTATGTCCAATTAGCCAGAATTAAACCTGAAACAATGGAGGTGTTAAGTGATATGCCCAAGGTCATACAATGTGAATCAATAGCAGACATAACAATAAATTGACCTCTTGGCTTGAAGTGATCAATGGAACAGAATAAAAAATTAAAATATGCTAATTCTGATTCATAAAGATAATCCAATTGGTCAACCTTGTGAATAAGTTCAAAGGCTTTGGGCCCACCAACATAATGGAACCCAGTCCAATTTACCAGTACTACACACCAGCTCCACAGATTACCTGATCTCTTGTGAGTCTCAGTTTTCTCATGCATAAAATAGGCAAATCTACCTAAGAGGGTTCTTGTAAGGAGTAAAATAGACCATGATGCAAAACATTTAGCACAGTCTCTGCACACTGTAAGCACTAAAATGGCAGCTACAGTATATTCCACACAGAAGTCTACAAACGGTCAGCCAGTGAGGGGAAACTTACTACACACCTCATTTCTTTTCAATCCAGATGGCTTTCCCTAAGACTTTCAAAAGGAAGGCACATGTTAACTTACATATGCCTATTTCTAAAGTAGCACTGATCAGAATTTAGTGTAAATGTCTTTGTTGGCTCCCACATTGGATTGTGAGCTTAAGGTAGGAACCCAAACTTCTATCTTTGGGCACCCAACATGTAGCACAATGCCTGCCACACTGAATGTGAAACTACCTGATCAACCGATGCAGTTTTTTAAAGTGAACAAGGCTGCTATCTCCTATGCGGACAGAGGTATGCAGACCACTTCTGACCTATAAAATACAGACTATATTTAAACTCTGTCTTAGACTACTCCTTGAAAAAAGCCATCTCAGCTCCAGTCAGGAGACAACACTATGCTCTCTGACCAATCGTTTCTCAGGTACCCATTGTTATATTTATAGGTTCAAACTTGAGTTTCAAAAAGCCCTTGAACTCCTCTATTCAAAAGTCCAACCAATTAGTTATACAAAAAGCCACACCAGCTTATTGGTTTAGTAAATAACAACAAAATACCCATCATTTATGGTCTGCCTAAATGTGCAAAAAGTTAGGGGTTTCTATCAACTCCTTTAGTCTTAAGTATCCTAAGGGGTAGGTGTCATTGTCCCAATAACCTGTTACACAGGTATATTTGGTACACACTCTTTCCTCTGTGTAGCACCGCCTCCTAAAGATCAGTATGATTCTTAATGATTACTTAAGGAAAAGAGAGAATGAACACTTTTTTTTGAAGAACCATACAAAGTTATTACAGTCAGGTTTGAGAATTGGACTTAATTTATCTAGCTTTAAAAATCAAAATAAAATTAGTTTAAAACAGCATATGTCAAAAACTCATCAGACTGTCAAACAAGCTTTAAGGTGAGCTTTGTGGGCAAACAATAACAATGGCCGGGGGGCTCATATCAACTTTATTGTCTCCTCCAATCTCTGCTCTGGTCAAGGCCATTCAGAAATAACTTTTATTGTTGGGTCTCTTAGGGAAAACAATGAAATAAACTAACCAGTTCAGGAAAAAACTTACACAATAGAGGGCTGGCCAGATTATTTTAAAGTCACCTTACTAACCTACAGTCTGCTGGAAATGCCTTGATCTCAAGGCCATCAATCAATTTCATCTCATTGTAAGTATCAGAAACACATAATTATGCTTATGTTAGAAGATCTTTTAGCAGAGAAAGCGGAAAGATGATTGGCTTTTAGCATACATATGACAAAACAGAAAGTACTTTCATCCATTTTTCCTCCCTAAGTTAAGCAGTCCCTTTAGAAAAATTCCCTCAGAATCCAGCTCTGTTAGTTTCTCCATAATGACACAAAGACTAGGATCTATTCACGTAGAGACCAAGATGGTTTTAAAGCTTAAAAATTGCTATTATACAACTAATTTCTTGCCTCCTAGCTAGTGTGAATTGCAGTCACCTGTCCTTAGAAAAATGTAGGAACCTAGGAATTTAAATTCCCTTTACAAGTAAATTTTAGTTCATTCTCTATGGTACCCTCATTTAAGGAAAACTGCTTAGTTTGATGCCACTGAAAGAGCAGGCAGCATAACAGGACATATTAATTTAGAATTCTTTCTCTACTTACGTAGATATAGATACTTGGTCCTGACCAAATTCTATTAGAACCTAGGATTGGATAAATCAGTGTGCCACAAAGTAGCTGATGAATTTTCTCCCTAGTATGAAGCAACTACTAGAAAAACTGGGTTTTTCACAAGCTTGCTTCCTAATGCACACCAGCAGTATCTTCCCTGTATGCCAGAATAAATATACTACCCCACCCCCGCCAAGAAACTACACTATATCTATTTCCAAAAATAGCTAAAATTCCCGTCCAAACACATTTACTTGAATAAGATACAGGTAAAGAAAAATTAGCTACTAGATGGTATTCACATGAAAAATATACATGTGTTGTTCTACCACAAATAGAAATCTATCATTAGAGCCAGACTGCCTGGGTTTGATTCCTGGCTCAGCACTTACCCAGTGCTGGGTGTGTGTATGCCCCCAGGAAAATTATTTAACTTCTCTGTGCCTCAGTTTCCTCACCTGTAAAATGGGCTAGCAGTTACCTATCATTGGCCGTTATGAAGGCTCAGTCAAAATGTGTAAAGCGGCACATCCAAATGGTAGCTGTCATTATTACAGCTTGATGTTACCTCATCAGTTGATGAATAAATCATATGGAAGGACTTTGTATGCGCCTATGCTCTACAGCATATATACATATGTCTTATGTATATGTATGTATATTCAGGAATGTAGTCAAGCAACATTTCTTAAACATCTGGTATATCTCACACCCTTAATTATTGAGTTTGTCACAATAATACATCAAAGACTATTACCATTTGCATTGATCAGATGAGAAAATGGGCTCAGACAGACTGAAGGTGCTCTACACAAAACTGTTCCAGAATAATGTATCGTTTTTTGAAAGCAACATGTATACAAAGTAGAATGTAACCAAGGGGGAAAAAAGCCCTTAACAGTGAACTCTGTGATTAAAACACAAAACCGAAAGCTTCTATTTAACAATTTACAGTCTGTAAAAAGGTCTCTTGACAACTCTGGAGACAGAGAAGCCAGCAACCAGAGATTAAGCAGCACACTGAAGACCACACTGCTATAAAATGCTGCAGGCAAGAGCGGAATCAAATTTATGTGACTCCAAGTCCAGTGCTCTTTCTGCTTCTATATCCACAGCCAAGTGGGTAAAATGCACTTTTTGCAGTGGCCCAAACCTCTGGAGACTGCCTCCAGAACTAGCATTAGGGGAATGTGCTCAGCCTGGTTTTGTGGAGGCTGCTTCCCTGATCCACAGAGCTCCGGTTCTAAAATGGCTCCAACGTAACTCAAGCACGGCATGATGGGAAATGTACAGAAGATTATAGGGTAGGAGCCATACTCCAGGGGCTGACAGGCCATAGATATTTGCTACTGATGAAAGAGGAGATTCAACCTGGAAACCAGGTGTGTGGTCTAGGTCAGACATCTCATTTCTCATAAGGACTTCATCTGTAACATGGGTGAATGGTTTCTCATCTCATTGAAAGGAGAGGCTTGGGAAATAATTCAGCAGTTGCTACTGGATTATTAGCCTTCCACTGTGAAGATCACCTGTAAAATTCTAACTTGGGTCCAATAAAACTGACAGGTTTTACCCTCACCATGTGTGCTAAGGACACAGATCCTAGAAAAACGAGGGTTTCAGCAACTGATATATTCCTAAATAAGAAATGGGGTGCCCTAGAAGCAGTCAAGAAGGAAATGACCGAGAATCATTAACACATATAAATTTCTAACATGAAAAGGCAAAAAGCTGAGTACCCATGTGTCTAGTTCTATAAACTGCGTATGTGTGTGGTTTCATACGAACAATTGAGACAGAGTGAGAAATGCAGACAATTTTTCATATTCTCCCAAGTGCTTCATCTTTCTGTTTTGGCTCCTGTGGCCGCCTGATTTTATATGTTCATAACAACATCTTGCCAAATTCTGTCTCTCACACAGGGCAAGTAAAATCAGAACCTGATGCTATCTAGCCTTACCAAAGGGAAAAGCAGTGACGGCAAGGACAAGAGACAGGAATTTTTACAGAAAGGTTGGCGAACTGTCTTACCAATAGTGCCACCTCTGAAAACCCCATTACACGTGAGTTCTCCATTTGCAG
This sequence comes from Mesoplodon mirus, assembly GCF_964341445.2. Classification (NCBI taxonomy): domain Eukaryota; kingdom Metazoa; phylum Chordata; class Mammalia; order Artiodactyla; family Ziphiidae; genus Mesoplodon; species Mesoplodon mirus. The sequence goes on from NC_138991.1 coordinate 15,629,139, forward strand.
TAGACAAAGATGTACTCATCTTGTGCAGAAAAGGGGCCTAATCACTCCCACCCCTTCGCCACCACCAGGGAGGCCACCAGGAAAATTTCAGTCCTAAAAACGTGCTAACACACAGTATGGAGGAATTTGGGGCGAGGACACAAAAGACTCTGGCATTAAATGACGGTAAATACCGTGGGAAAATATTCCGATTCTCAGCTTCCGACATTTTTTTTTTCCTGGGGATCGCGCCTGACTCAGTAACCAGTTCCAACAAATGCATTTTCTTGATTCAAACCTCAACCCTGTGTCTCCCAGGGAATCTCGGGTCCTGCCAGGCTCCCAAACCAGCGAACGATGATGAAATGGCTTTACTGCAAAGTGGGAGGGGGTTTTCCCTCTACTCTCTCCCAAGGTTAAACCCCTTACCCATCCAGACAGAGTGGAGTAGGGGCATTGGGGAGCGAGAGCTCGCCCGCATTTGGTTACATTTTCATTTGTGGAAACCGGAAAGCGAGGAGCAGGGGTGATAGGGCTGAAAGGGTCGGTTCTGGCCGCTCAAGGCGCAGGGAGGGGTCGCGCGGGGATCGAAGCTGGGTAGTGAGGGAGGATCGGGGGTCCGCGTCTCGATGTCCCTTCCGGCCCGGTACGGTGCCGCACCCCGCCCGTCAGGCAGGGACGCAGGCGGCGAGGGCGGCCCGGGCCTCTCCCAGAACGAAGGGCCCGGCCCCGGAAACAGGGAGGGGCCGCGGCGAGGCCGAGCCCGCGTCGCAAGCGGCCGCATGGGGCCGAGGAGGCCGCGCGCCGCCGCACCGAGGGCCCACCCGCGGGGTCGATCTCGTCGCCACCGCCGCCGGTGGTGGGGGAGCTTTGGGCTCGGGCCCCCGGGGGCCCCAGGCGGACCCCGCGCCGCACTCACCGTGGGAGGACTGCAGGGGGGCAAAGACGCTTGCGAGCGGAGCGAAGGAGCGGTGACCGCTTCCTTCCCGAGCCCACTCCTCCGGCGGCGGCTGCAGTGGCGGCGGCGGCAGCAGCTACCCCGGCTCCGGAATCGGCGGCGGCGGCGGCGGTGGCGGCGGCAGCTCCACTTCCGCTCCGGTCACCACTTCCGCTCCGGCCCGAGCCCCGCCCCTGCACCGCCTCCTCATTGGGCGAACGGCGCACGGGGTTGCCCCGGCCGCCCGAGAGGGGCGCCGACCGAGGGAGGAGGAAGGAGAGCTGGGATGCTGCGGCCGGGGGAGGGCGGGGGTCAGGGCCGCGAGCAAGGAGGAGGCGGGCGTAGGGGGACGGAAATGGGGGCGGGGAGCGGAAAGAAGGTGGAAGGAGTGGAGGCGGAGCTGAGGGGGAATCTAGAAAGGGGACGTGTGAGAACCAGGGAGGCTGGGCGAGGCTTGGGGTTCGGCGGGCCTGAGGCTTAGGCTTGGAACTCGCCCGGGTCAGGCCCAGAGTCTCCGAGGTCATCGGTTCCCACCCCACCCAAAAAGTAATCTTCACGAAGTCGGAGGTTGAAGTCAGTCAGTCCCCTTTGCTGTGTACTTTGGGAATACTGGATTTAGGGAAGGACAGATATTGCTCATCCCTAAATTTTCTCTTAGTCCTCCCTTCAGTCCTTCAAGGTACTGATCATTTCCTCCTTTTGTGGACTGAGGTGGCCAGGAATCGGACCGGCGCAGGCCTTTTCTTGGAAGCCTGTGTGTGTGATCTCTTAATTGAATACCCCTCCCCAGGATCTTAGAGGAAGCTTAAAGAAAGGAACCAGGTCTCCACGGGCCCCCCACTCCTGTGACTGCTCTTCCCAAGGCAGTTTTTCAAAATGCCTCACCTCTCCTCCTTCCCTTTCATTCATTCTTTTCAGCAGATATTTATTAAGCAGGCTTTATGTTTAGTGCTGGAGACACAAGACAGACAGGGCCCTGCTGTCTTGGAGTTTACAGCCTGGTAGGAGATAAAACAAAGTAAATGGCCTTTGTCAATTCTCCTTTACCTTTACTTAGCTTATTGATGACTTCTAACACATCACCCCACCCTCAGTCCTGCTCCCATCAACTGCCAAAGTGATCTTTGAAAAAGCCCATTCTGATTGTGTCCTTTTGCTTAAATCCTTTGGTGATTACTCAGACCTAGAAGACGATTGATAAGCTTCTTGAGTGCGACAATCAAGGTTCTCCAGAAGCTGCCCTTACCCTTCAGCTTCTCCCTGCCAGTTCTTCCCCAACACAAACCCCCAGTTCAACTGGATGATTCCTTATCCTCCCAGTATGCCAGCTTTCAGTCTTTCTAAACCTTTTGTGTTAGTTGCCAACAGTTTTTAAAGACTGAGAGATTTCTTTGTGAACAGAAATTTGCAGTCTGTGCCTTGTCTGGCAACACTGTGTCCACATTTCTGTGTGGCAACTGGCTGAAACCAAGGAATGTCTGCCCACTCTAGATCAGGTCTGCACTTGTCACAGGGCCAGGGTCCCCTCCCCACCCGACCCCCCAGGCTGCTTTCCTCATTTACATTGTCTGTCATATAGGCATCTGTGCCAGTGACCCCTTACTACGCCACCTTTTAACTTGGGCAAGATTGAAAGAGAGTGTTGGGTAACGTAAACAGCATGGATTTGACATCAAAACCATAGGATCTGGACCCTGGAAAAGTTTCCCAAATGCAAAAACTTCCCTGTGGGAATCCATCTTTGGCAAACCAAAGATCCGTAATCCAGAGACTGCTCAGGTCAAAGTAAACCTTAATGTAATATGACCTTAGGCCCCCATCTAATAAATACCCTAGAGGGCCGGAGAGCTCATGATAATTACACCACAAATGACAACAGTGCATTGAGGGAACAGAATTGCCCTTTGCCAGGCGTCCCTGGGTGCCTGCTAACGTTGCACAGATTAGCTGCTTTCACCACCTCTGCATTCTAGGCCAGGGGTCGGCAAACCACAGCTATTAACTAACAGAGACACAAAGAGATATTAAAATACAATGTGGCATATGCAGCCATAGGAATATATATGGCCAGGGTATTATGGGAGTCTGAGGCAAGGGCACCTAACGCATCTTGAGAGTATGGAGAGTATCAAGACTTCCTTGATACTGGTGATACTGGAGCCTTAGATTCCATAATGAATTTTTTTTAATTAATAGGCTTTATTTTTTTAGAGCAGTTTTAGGTTTACAGAAAAATTAACCAGATAGTATAGAGAGCTCCCATATACCCAATTTCTCCCCACCCACAATGTCCCCTATTATTAACATCTTACATCAGTGTGGTACATTAGTTACAATTGATGAACCAATATCGATACATTTTAAAGTAAAGTCCATAGTTTACATTAGGGTTCATTATTATTGTACAGGTCTAAGGATTTCAACAAATGGATATTAGGTACCTACCATGACAGTATCATACAGAACAGTTTCACTGTCCTAAAACTCCCCTGTGCTTCATCTATTCAACTCTCACCCTCTCCTCTCACCTCAACCCTTGGCAATCACTTCTCTTTTAGTTTTGCTTTTTCCAGATGTCATACAGTTGGAATCATACTGTATGTAGCCTCCACCGACTGGATTCTTTCACTAAACACTATGATATAAGATTCCTCTATGTCTTTTTATGGCTTGATAGCTCATTTCTTTTTATCACTGAATAATATTCCACGGTATGAATGTACCGCCATTTGCCCATTCACCTACGTTATGGATTGGCCCAAGTCCTCCAAAAAGATATGTCAAAGTCCTAATCTCTGGTACCTGTGAATGTAACCCTATTTGGAAAAAAGTCTTTGCAGATGCAATCCAGTTATGATGAGGTCGTTAGGGTGGGCCCTAATCCAATATAACTGATGTCCTTATAAAAAGAGGAAGCGGCCATATGGACACACACAGGGGGGAATACCATTTGATGACAGAGGCAGGGATTGGAGTGATGTAGCTATAAGCCAAGGAATGCTAAGGATCCGTAACCACCACCAGAAACTAGCAATAAGCAAGAAAGGATTCTACCCGAAATCTCAGAGGGAGCATGGCCCTGCTGATACCTTGATTTCGGACTTCTAGCCTCCAGAACGGTGAGAGAATAAATTTGGTTGTTTAAGCCCTCAGTTGGTAGTACTTTGCTACAGCAGCACTATGAAACTGATACACCTCCTGAGAGACATCTTGATTCAGCTTTTGACAGTTATGAATAAGGCTGCTATCCACATCTGTGTGCAGGTTTTTGTGTGGACACAAGTTGTCAACTCATTTGGATAAACACCTGGGAGCATGACTTCTAGATCATGTGTTAAGATTATGTTTAGCTTTGTGAGAAATTGCCAAGCTGTTTTCCAAAGTGGCTGCACCATTTTGCATTTCCACCAGCAGTGAAAGAGTTCCTGATGCTCCATATTCATGCCAGCATTGGGTATTGTCAAGTTTGGATTTTATTTTGTTTGTTTTTGATTTCATCTGTTCTTACATAAATGTGTAATGTAAGATCCTGGTTTGTCTCCCCCAATGTTTCTTTTTGTTCCTAATATTCTGAATTTTTTTTTTTTTTTTTTTTTTTTTTTGCGGTACGCGGGCCTCTCACTGTTGTGGCCTCTCCAGTTGCGGAGCACAGGCTCCGGACGCGCAGGCCCAGCGGCCATGGCTCACAGGCCCAGCCGCTCCACAGCATGTGGGATCTTCCCGGACCGGGGCACGAACCCGTGTCCCCTGCATCGGCAGGCAGACTCTCAACCACTGCGCCACTAGGTAAGCCCTCTTAAGTCTCTTTTAATCTGTAACAGTTACTCCTACTCCTCTTATTAAAAAATGCGATTGATTTGTTGAAGAAACTGGATAAATTCTCCTATAGAGTTTCTCACAGTCTGAATTTGGCTGACTGGATCTTTGTGGTGTTTTAAAAATGTGACAGTGTCCCTTGAATGTCCTGTAAACTAGTAGTTAGATCTAGAGGCTTGATTAGATTTCAGTTTTTGGCAGGAGTGTTTTATAGGTGGGACTGTGTATTTCCTATTTCACTAGATCAAGAGACATGTAATGTCTAATTGTTCCTCAATGATCTCTTTCGATCTGAAAACTCATTTCTTTCAGTTCTGAAATATTTTTGTGAATTATTTCTTCAAGGATTTCCTTCCTTCATCTCCCTGTTTTCTATGTTTTCACTTTCTGGAACTCCAATTATTTGGATATCTGAGCTCCTGGAATGACTTTCTAATTTTATTTTTTTTCTCCCTCTCTCTTACTTTTTTACCTTTTTGTGTTTGGGTCTACTTTCTGAATAGTATCCTCCAACCTGTGTTTGGTTAGAGTTCTGTGCAGGAGACAGGATCAGAAACCACTCTAGGTATTTTAAGCAGAAAAGGATTTAATATAGGGAATTAGGTGCTTGCAAACTCGTTGGAAGAGCTGGGATTGCTGAAATCAGGGAGACTTTTGCTTCAAAGTCACCATAGCTGTGGTTGAGAGGTCACATTTGCTACTCTTGCTCCTGCCCCCGTAACTTCCTGACCACATGAAGCTGGGGACTGGGCACTGGATCAGGGAGTCTGGCCACTGACATTTGGCTCAAAGGTAAAGTTCAAAGACAGCAAGGTTGTTGTTTGGCTTGAATAAGAAGTTCACATTGTGGGGTAGTCTATGACATGTCAATTCACATGAGGACTTTGATATTCATCCAACTGATACTCATCCAACCAATTTTGGCCTTTCATTTTAATGAAACAGAAGCTGAACTCCTGACGGAGTGAGTTCTATAGGTGTAATCAGAAACAGAGCTCCAATAGCTTCACTAACTTTACCAGACAAGAGTAGGCTGTGTCAAGGAGGCCAGAGTTCTCCAAACTCACTGGATTGAATTTTGGTCACATAATCACCTTGGCTCTCACATAAATGAAGTCACTGGAAAGGTAGGCATCATTAATGAAAACAAATATAAATCTGTGTTTCAGTTTCATGATAGCTGAATCAGAAATAAGTTTCACAGTGTGTCTAGGTTTTGCAAGTTTCTACCTGTTGAGGAAGTGGCAAGGCATCATCACACTCCAGTACTTCCTCTAGCCTTGGAAGGTTCACAGAACTATCCTCCTCCAGTCTCTTTCTTCAGAGTGCCAGGTGGGCAAAAAGAACCATTAATTTTTTGGGTGTTTGTGTGTGTATTTTAAGAATGATATTTTGTAGCATTTAATTTTAAGTAAGCAAACACCTGCTGTATTCATTTTAAATCATATATTTTTATTACCTGGTGATGCATGAATATATTTTCACTGTAAGAAAACTAAAATATTAAAGATAAAAGCTAAAGTCTCCTGTGATCACCACCCTCAATACCAGTTCTCCTCTCCAGAAAGTAACCAAGTATCAATTATATAGCAGCATGCATTAGTCAAGGGAGGTTAGGTTTTGCTGCAATAACAAACATCTTCAAAATCTCAGTGCCTTACAACAACAAAGGTTTATTTATTGATCCTTACATGTTTGTCATGGGTTGGCTTCAGCTGTATCTCTGGACACAGGTTGAAAAAGCAGGTAGGTTATGCTAATCTTAAGGCAGAGGGAAAAGAAACAATGGTGGAACCTCTTAAATCTTCCGCTTGGAAGTCTCATGTCACTTTCACCCACATTTCCTTGGTCAAAGCAAATTATACAGCCAAACCTACTGCAGTGAGGGTGTATAATCCTCCCATAGAGAGGGACAGTGAAAAATTTCCTGTAGTTTTATGGAGTACATAAAACTATAGAAATAGGTATCATTTTAATATAATTTATTGCAATACTGAACTTTACTTTCTTCATGCAAAAATATGTCTTAGAAGTCTTTCCATGTTATACAAATAGACCCATCTCCTTTTTATTTATTTATTTGTTTATTTTTGACTGTGTTGGGTCTTTGTTGCTATGCGCGGGCTTTCTCTAGTTGCAGCAAGCAGGGTCTACTCTTCGTTGTGGTGCGCAGGCTTCTCACTGCGGTGGCTTCTCTTGTTGCGGAGCACGGGCTCTAGGTGCGCGGGCTTCAGTAGTTATGGCACATGGGTTCAGTAGTCATGGCACATGGGCTCAGTAGTTGTGGCTCGCAGGCTCTAGAGCGCAAGCTCAGTAGTTGTGGCACACGGGCTTAGTTGCTCTGCGGCATGTAGGATCGTCCTGGACCAGGGCTCGTACCCGTGTCCCCTGCTTTGGCAGGTGGATTCTTAACCACTGGGCCACCAGAGAAGTCCCTCCATCTCCTTTTTAAATAGCTGCATTCATATGCCATAATATGGATGTACTATGGTTTATTTAGCTATTTCCTTATTTAAAGACATTTAAGTTGCTTCTAATTTGTTGTTACTGCAGACGAAAGTGTAGCAATATCCCTGTACTTGCCCCTTGTACATATGTGCAAGCGTTTCTCTGGGGTGGGTACAGAGAAGTGGAATAGCTCATGAATAGTTCCAAAGGAACTGCCAGTTTTCTCTCTGTATCCTAATACGGCATACTCATTAGGAGAATTTCAAAGAGTTTAATAAAAGGACTACTGACAAAGAATAAAGTAGTATCCCAAGACTGACAGCAGTGAGGCTAGGCCTGAACGAGCAAGAGGAGGGAACAGTTAGCAGAGTCATGTGGAAAGGGATGGGTGAAGCCAATTTGGCTCTATAGTGAAGGAGTCAAGGGAATAAATGCCTCAAATCACTGTTTTCCCTCTGGTCTCCTGCTGGGCTGACCTCAAGCAGATGACAGACAGCCAAGGAGTCTATTTATCTAGCCTGTCCTGGCCTGCCTGCTGGGACACAGAGGAGGTGGAAAGAATAGAAAGCCAACCTGGAGGAGCAAATAGAAGATATCTATCCCGTTCTCTTACCCGCAGAACAGGAAATGACTTAATTGTTTGCCGATATGATAAGCAAACCAAAAAAATGCTACTTAAAAGTGCACTTTTAATTTGCATTGCCCTAATTATTAGTGAGGACTTCTACTGATAATGCAGGAACCCAGACTGTCTTTTCCAGCACAGCTTAGGTTTAAATAACCTAACCCTAACTGATACAGCATCCAACTATTGACAGTTCATAGTCCTTACATTTAATTAGAAGGAAAGAGATCTTATTGTTACTGTTTGTAGAAACAATGGGGTTGATTTGGTGGTTTGTGCCATTAAGTCTTCTGGAACTTAGGCTCCTTTAGTCTTGTTGCTTCATCCTACATTAATTGCTTATTTGGACCAAGCTCACCTCATGGGTCCAAAATGTCTGCTCCAACTCCTGCCATTATATCTGCATCCAAACCAGAAGGAAAAAAGAAGAGACCAGGAGGGAAAAGGTGGAGATATTGGGTGCAACCCAGTGGTCTCTTAATGAAGGTTCTAGAATCTGCTATGTGATTACCTGATTTACACCTTGTTGGACAGAACTCAGTTACATAGCCATACTTGGCTATAAGGAAGGTTGGGAAGGTTTTAATTTTATTTGGGGAGCTAAGTGCCTAGGCACAAGGGAGATGACCTATAAATACTATTTTTTAAAGTCCAGGAATTGGACAGACACCCTTCTGTGGCAGGTGAGTTGGTCCTGCTTTCTAGGAGGAGTGTACCTGTACTTTGACCTCCATGACCCCTGGCTCTTCCCTTGGGGACACTCTTCCTTGTCCAGTATCCTCATGGCCAAATTTAATAGATACTAGTGTCACCTTTTTGGGGACTGCACAAATATTATAGCCCTGTTTCCTGATAGTTTGGGGTCCCTGGAGTTTCTTATTTCTTTGTAGAAGAAATAAATGTGAAGATGTTTCTTAGGGGACATTTAGTGGGCTCTGCCACAGATGCTCAGAATAATGCCTGGCCCATTTTTTCCATGTTTAAGCTCAGGAGTCATATCCTATATGGAGACTAAGGTCTAATGACAGTTTTTAAAGAAAAATCATACACAGTCAAAATTATTATTGATATATCCATGTGTGTTATCCTCCACAACTTTGTAAATGTGTATCAATTATCTAAGGCTGCCTAACAAGCCACCTCAAAGCTCGGTGATATACCCATTCATCTGTTGATGGACATTTAGGTTTCTTCCATGTCCTGCCCATTGTAAATAGTGCTGCAAGAAGATGTGGTATATATATATATAATGGAATATTACTCAGCCATAAAAAAGAATGAAATTGGGTCATTTGTAGAGATGTTGATGGACCTAGAGTCTGTCATACAGAGTGAAGTAAGTCAGAAAGAGAAAAGCAAATATCGTATATTAATGCATATATGTGGAATCTAGCAAAATGGTACTGATGAACCTATTTGCAGGGCAGGAATAGAGACACAGACGTAGAGAATGGACATGTGGATACAGCGGGGGAAGGGGAGGGTGGGATGAATGGGGAGACTAGGTTTGACATAAATACACTACCATGTATAAAATAGATAGCTAGTGGGAACCTGCTGTATAGCACAGGGAGCTCAGCTCGGTGCTCTGTGATGACCTAGATGGGTGGGATGGGCTCTGGGAGGGGGGAGGGAGGTCCAAGAGGGAGGGGATATATGTATACATATAACTGATTCACTTCATCGTACAGCAGAAACTAACACAACATTGTAAAGCAATTATACTCCAATAAAAAAATACTCAGTGATATAAAACAACAATCATTTACTTTCATGTAAAGTAAATCTGCAGTCTGGCTGATCTAGCAGCCAAGGCATGTTCTCCTGCATAGCAGAAGCACTAGAGGGCAAGGCCAACCACGCAAGCACATTTCAAGCCTCTGCTTGTGTCAATGACTGCTAACATCCCATTGGGAAAAAAAAGTCATGTGGCCAAGCCTAAGGTCAGTGGGTGGGGAAGTATATACATACACGACCAAGGCCAGTGTCCCCCAACATCAAATTCCACTCCTCCCATGGAGGTGGTGCGGGAGAGGGAGCGGAATGTTTTTAAACAATTTAATTTGCCATAAAATGATTTTTAAATCAATTGCTCTAATGCATTTGTCAATTTGTGGCCCTCGATTCTTCCATTTCTTATTTGAGGAGGTCAAGGAAGCCATCACCAACCACTTGCCCAGTTAGTTGAACATTGCATTTTACTTCTTTGTTAACAGCTTGAAACCATACAATAATCTATATATTATTTCTGTATGAATTGGTCAAAATACATCAGTTATTGCAATTGGATGGCAGATATGGCCTGGGTCACAGGTTCACTGAGTGGATGGTGGGCAGAACCATTTTCACTCTTTAAATCCCCCCTCCCACTACCCATGACATTGACCTTGTCTACCTGTCAGCTGTTCCCCCTATTTGAGCAGCAGTGCAGATGGGACAAGTACATGGGTTCTGTAGTGGATACTGTGGCATGCTGCCCAGACCCCCCACTCCAGGACTGAGGCACTTATATTCCCCCAGCTGCTGCTAGCATAGGCTGCTGACAGCCCTCAATCGAGTCCCTCTTGAGGATTTGCCCTTGGTTGAAGAAAGCAACCTAGTCCAAGTTCTACATCCAATGACTGGATGAAATGGGAGTCCCAAAGTCCTGCCTCCATGCCATTCTAGCTCCATCCTTACCCCTTGGCATCAACTAAGGCCTCTGCTGAGGCTGCATGCAGTTTGATTTTTCCTTTCCACGTATGATCCTGAAAGCACTCTGTAATAATCTTCCTGCATGCATACCTCCACGGAGTTTTATTCCTGGGGAACCTAACCCACAACAGGCTCTGAAGTCAGACGGAACTGGGTTTTGAGTTTTATCCCAAATACCCACAAGCTATGTGGCCTTAGATATTATACATTCTCTATAAGCCTCAATAAGCCTCAGATTTTTCATCTCTAAAGATGAAATAATGATAGCATAAGCCTCTTATGGTTACAATGAGGACGAAGAGAAGTAATGCTGTAAATCATATGATATCTGGCACGTGTTAGACTTTGCTGAAATGTATTCCCTTTTTGCTCAGCCCGTTACCTGCATTTCCAGAAGCCAGTGTCTTCATGCCTCACTGAAAGAGAAATGGTCCTGTTGTGCTAACTTCTTTCCAGCAGATGGCGCCAGTGGATTAAATCCTATCCAGCTCAGTTACAACTCTCACTATTCACAGATTACATACCAGTTTCACATGCATCATCTCATTTGATTCGCCGTCATCAACCATTTACCAGGTGCTGATTATTGCATCATTTATTCTTTCATCCCTTCCTCAACTCATGCTTGCTGAGACCTTACTCCAGCCGAAGTGCAGCTTTAAATCCCTTCTAAAACATCATGGTGACTAAGACACAACAGTGAGAGGCCCGCGTACCGCAAAAAATAAACAAAAACTGGGTGACATCGATAAGGGGGCAGTACAAAAAAAAATCTGGTCCATGAAGAAAACATAATAATTCAGTTAATAAAAAACAGTTATCTTCAGGGACACTGTGTAGGAGTGCTGAGCCTCTTTCTCATGGTTCCAGCCCCAGGGACAGAGGTTGTCCAGTGTCACTGTGGGGAGAACCTTTCAAGGGAGGAGTGGGATAATGACATGAAGCGGAAGAGACAGGGAGAAAGTTCTGCTGTCCCCAGTGTGGAACAGGCAGGGATACGGGGCTGGAGGATGTGCTCGCAGAAGCCTGAGGAGGGGGTGGGGAAGCAGGGGCTTTGTCAGTTCTGTGGGTTTAGAGCCCATGCTGAACGGGATTCCCGCTCTGTGCCCAGCCGTCTCCCACCCTGCTGTGTTGAGTCTGCAAGCCTGGGCTATGCTAACTCAGGGGTGATACAACCTGGAAGAAGAATTTGAGGCTCTCCTGGAAAGATGCAAAACCATCTCAGTTGCAAGGGGCCAAGATCACAAGGTCCTGCTGCTACCTGCGGGGTCTGAAGCTTTGAGGGCAGGGGCTGGGGAGTCACAGTCCTGTGAGGCAGGGAGAGGGAAGAGTCACAAACCCAACTCAGAGCTATTCTCCAGCCCTATAGGGGTTTCACTCCTCAGTGCCCTGGAAGTCACCAGTGGGTGTCAACTGGGAAGACAGGGACAGGAAGACAGAAATGGCCCAGGGATTTTACCCGTTTGATTTTAGGCCTGTTTCTCCTTGAAAGGATGGGGGAGGCAGGGTGGTGGAATGAATGGATGAGTCACACCTCCAAGCAACAGCAGGAAGGAACAGCCTCCGCTGGCAATGACAGTACCCAAGGTGAGGGCCCTTGGGGCTCTGACAGGGAAAGACAAGATTCCCCCACTCAAATGCCCTGGGTTAGGACAGGTAGGAGGGAATCCTAAAAAGCAGCTATAGGGAGTGTGGTGAGAGGGAGCAATACTAAAAGAACAAACTCCAGTACTGATGTGGACCCCCTATGAGGGAGTAAGTGAAGCACTGAGTCAGCAGGCCACTCCAGAGGGCCGCGGACTGACCTGGGCTCGGTGGAGCCCAAGAACCAGGAGTCCTTGAGTGCTAGAGGGCGACAAGTGAAGGGAGAGCATGCTCCAAACCTGTGGAGGGAAGGGAGGAAACTGGACTCTGTTATCAGGAAAGCCAAGATCAACTAGCTTATAGAGAGCCCCCAGGCTTGAGTTTTGGAGAAGGGGCCAAAGCTCCCAACTCCTGGGTCTCTGAAGGGCAGGATCAGTGTAGCTGGTCCCCTTGAAGACCACTTGCCTTAGGCCCAATCCATTCAATGCACTGATTACCACTACGGGTTCTCTCTCTAATCCTATCTAGAGGTCCTATGCAGACCAGGGGAGGGTACAGGCACATGGGAACTTTGTGGGGCAAAGGGAAGCTGCAGGTAGGAAGGGATGGAGTGGGAGAAGATGGTAACAGGTATCATGTGAGACCCTCTTCATTCTGGTGTTGTCCTAGAGCCAACAGCATCCCCTGGAAGGCCTCAAGCAAGACCAAGGCAGGTGCTATGAGGCAGGCAGCACAGGGCCCAAATAAAGAAATCGGTGCAGCCAAATCAGGGCTGTGGGAGAAGCCTTGTGTATTTCGGATTCCCAGGGCTTGCTCTAATTCTTGTCGTCTCTGCTGCACCTTGGAGTAGAAGTATTGGCACACGGCCTCCTGTGCTTGGAAGTAGAACTCAGCTCAGCGCTCTTCCTCTGGGTTACTTACCACATCAGCCATGGTCTTGAGGTCCCAGCACTGGGACTGAAGTCAGTCATTGATGAAACCCTGAGGGTCTCTGGCAAAGCTCAGCATGAACTCTCGCTGGGTCTTCAGCTGATTGATAGTTTCTATTGTCTCATGGATCTTGTTGTCTAGAGTAGCAATCTCCTGCTGGCTGGCAGTAGACAGCAGAAAAGAATTCATCTGGGTCTTCAAGGTATCAACCACTTCCACATCAATGTCATAACAAGCTGTCTTTTTCTGATCATTCGGGTCAACACTAAGGATATGATTAATGATGATGGGCTCTGGTGGCATAAGCAAGGCGTGGAGCCGCTGGGGGATCTCAGAAAAGTTTCATACGTTGAGACTCAAAGATCTGCTGGAGGTACTTGTCACAGATGACAAACTCCCGTTCAGGTGGGTCCTGGAGCTTATGCATCTTAATATATTGCCACAGTGCTTGAATGATCACTGGACAGGTCTGGGTGTGGATGCCCAGCAGCTGAGCCAGAGGAGGGTCTAATTTAAACTGAGGAGGCTGGTAATCCAGCATCAGCAGGACAGTACACCGTACATTCACATCTCCTGGCCACTTCACTTCGAAGCCATCTGTCTCCTGGGTAGTGGCGGTCCTGTACCATTCTACCAGATGGTTGTCTGGCCCGTACAGGTCCTTGTCCAGTTCGAGCACCAAGGACTTAAAAAAAGAAGAGAACTTCCTCTTTTGTTAGGTGGCATCATATTTGGACAAGGCTGACTTGATGGGATGTTTCAAGGCCTCCTGGATATCTAGCCATTCCCTCATGATAGTCTGGTCCAGTTTCCTTTCAAAAGCCAAGAGATCCATATAGGCCTGGGATTCTGGTACCAGTTCATGAATACTTTGAGGTAGAATTTTGTCAGCCATCTTCTTTTTCTTTGCACTGTGGTTCGAATTCTGGACTGCCTTCTGCTGGACTTGCTGGATCTGCTGAGGAACAGGTCTCCTGTGGGACTGGTCCATCCCTGACTGGGCCAGGCCAGGTCGGACTGAAAGGCTCCCCTCATAGCCAGGGGGTCCCATGGAAGGTCCCTAAGGTGTCGTTCGGCTGCCTGGTAGCATACCTGGTCTTGGATAGGCCGCTCCGGGCATTGGGGAGCGGTACATTCCTTGACCTGGTGCCGGGCCCATTCGTACCAGAGGCCCCGGAGTCCCACCCGGGCCCAGGGCAGCCTCCGCGCCCGCCCCTCCTGAGGCTCCAGCGCTGCTGCTCAGAGCCACAGACTGGAAACCTGCCCCGGCCTCCATCTTTCCTGGAGCCACTGCTGTAGCTGCACAAAGAACCCCAAAAGTTCAGTTTTCTATTGTAAAAATTGTACAAGCAGGGGGACTTCCCTTACAGTCCAGTGGTTAAGACTCTGCGCTTCCAATGTAGGGGGTGTGGGATTGATCCCTGGTCGGGGAACTAAGATCCCACATGCCGAGTGGTGAGAAAAACATAGTACATGCACATAATAAACAAGTTAGAGAAGTGCAAAGAGGAGAGCAAAAATCACCTCCAACCTCACTACCTGTTTGGTGAACATTGTTTTAGACAGCACTTCATGCAGATATACATAAATATACATACACACCCATACAAACTTACATAAAGATAAATATATGTATTGGTGTAAAGATATATACATAGTTTTAAACCAAAACAGGATCAAACTACACATTTATTATTTTATTTTTATTCTTTTACTAAGTAATACATTGCATTTATCTTCCATAGCAATAATAAGAATTGAGGCAGGTAACTGTCTTCACCATACCAGGAAGCTGAGACTTGTCCATGACCACACCTGTTGAGAGAGGAAGAAATCTCTTGGTCATCCCAGAACTACTTACTCTTCAAGGACCTCATGTCTGTGAGGGGGTAAACCCTGGAGTTCAGCTGAACTGGGAAGCCTTCACCCTCTCAGCTGCATTTACTTAAAAGCTTGTAACTTATGTAACTGGAAATCTTAGAGATTTCAGGGGATGCTACCTCCGGTGTAGGTGACCCATATGCTGAGTCCCAACAGAGATCTATTGCTGGAAAACTTCAACTCAACTGTCACACTTTGGAGGCAGGAATCTGGTGCATCCTGGGCTCCTTTCTTTATCTCGGTTCTGATTCTTCTGTGAAACAAATGGGAGCAAGGAGCCACTTGTCTCCATAACCCTCAGTGCAGCAACTCACCACTAGGTGTCTCCATGGCACCATGTGCTGTAGTCCGTGGATAGAGAGCCACGCCCACAAAGGTTGATCTCTTCATCCTGTCTGGCTTCCAGGAACGGGAGGAAAATGAGAGACGGTAGACTTCCTGAGCTCGGTCCCAGGGTTTATTTAATCTTCAGGATCCCAAAGCTCAGAATGGCTGCATCAGAGTCACCTAAGGAGCTTGCTGAAAGCAGTGATGCCAAGGTTTTGCTCCCAGAGTAGTGGATATCAACCTTGCCTACCCATTAGAATCACCAGGGAAGTTTTTTTTTTTTTAACATCTTTATTGGAGTATAATTGCTTTACAGTGGTGACCAGGGAAGCTTTTAAAAAAACAAAATGTTGGAGCGTGTTAGGGGCTGAATGTTTGTGTCCTCCCCAAATTCACATGTTGAAACCTTACTCCTCTCTCCCAACATATGATGGTATTAAGAGGTGAGATCTTTGGGAGGTAATTAGGATTAGATGCAATCATGAGAGTGGAGCTCTCATCAGTGGGATGTGCCCTTATGAGTCATGAGAGAGCTTGCTTCCTCTTTCTGCTTTCTGCCATGTGAGGATACAACTGAGAAGCTGAGAAGTCGGCAGTCTGCAACCCAGAAGAGGACTTTCACCAGAACCTGACCACACTGGCACCCTGATCTTGGACTTCCAAGAACTGTGAGGAATAAATTTCTGTTGTTTATAAGCCACCCAGTGTATAGTATTTCTGTTATTAGCACCCCAAACTGCTGCTGAGACAAGGGGCTCCAAGCTCCTCCATAGAAACACTGAGAAAACAAGCAGATACTGTCAGAATCAACTTTGTAAGAACTTCGGAAAACCATCAAGGTTTACAGCAACCAACTGAATGCTGAATCAAAAAAAAAAAAAGGCAACTTAAAAATGGCTCAGGGGACTTCTCTTGGTGGTGCAGTGGTTAAGAACCTGCCTACCAATGCAGGGGACACGGGTTCGAGCCCTGGTCCAGGAAGATCCCACATGCTGCAGAGCAACTAAGCCCGTGCACCACAACCGCTGAGCCCACGTGCCACAACTGCTGAGCCTGCATGCCTAGAGCCCATGCACCACAGAAAGAGAAGCCACCGCAATGAGAAGCCCATGCACCACTACGAAGAGTAGCCCAGGCGCAGCAACGAAGACCCAACACAGCCAAAAATAAATAAATAGATAGATAGATAGATAGATAAATAAATAAATTTATTTATTAAAAAAAAAAAAAAGATGGCTCAGTGCAAGCAGGGAGTATGGGCTAAAGCAGAGCTGCAAACAGCCTCCACAACACAGAGCCCATCTGCAAAGCCTGAGAAGTATGTTTTGTTTTAAGTTCCAGGTGTGCCAAGAAATCTCTGTCAAGGTACTAGTTGAACATGAGCTGAAGGAACAGACTTCAGCGACTACATACGACGTGAAATACAGCCCATGTAAAATAGTTTGGGAAAAATCACTAAGCAAATGGATGACTGCAGCCTTCATCAATCTAGATCAGCAACTCCTGGGGAAGGGGGAGAATCTGATTTTCAGTTACCATATTACAATATTCAAATGTCCAATCTCAGAAAAAAACAATCACAAAGCATCCAAAGAAACAGGAAAGTGTGGTCCAGTCAAAGAAACAAAATTAATTGACAGAAACTGTCCCTGAGAATGCCCTGACATTGAACGGGTGAGTCAAAGACTTGAAACCAACTGTCTTAAAAATGCTCAAAGGACTGAAGGAAACCATGGACAAAGAACCAACAGAACTCAGAAAAACAGTGTATGAACAAAATGTGAATATCAATATTCTATCAAAAGAGACATGGGGAATTCCCTCGCGGTCCAGTTGTTAAGACTCCATGCTTTCACTGCCGTGGGCCGGGGTTCGATCCCTGGTTGGGGAACTAAGATCCCACAAGCTGCGTGGTGTGCCCAAAAAAAAGAGAGAGATGTGATAAAAAAGGAACTAAATAGAAATTCTGGAGCTGAAAAGTATAATAACTGAAATAAAGAATCTGATGCCCAGGCCTCACCCCAGTCTAATTACATCAAAATCTCTGGGGTTGGGCCTCCAGCATCTGTACCTTCCAAACCTGCCAACGTTGAGAACCATTATCACAGAGGTTCTGTTTTAGGAGGTGCAGGGCTGGAAATCTCAATTGTGGAGGTACATTAGTGACACCCGAAGAGCTTTAAAAAATACTGATGGCCAGCCTACTCCCCAGAATCTCTGAGAGTAGGCACAGGGTGTTGGCATTTTGAACAAACTCCCTTATAATTATGATGACCACTCAAGGGTAAAAACCATGGAGAATCCTACGGTGTCCAACCTTCATCTCTGCGAAAGCTTTTTGTTCAACTGAAATATTATCAAGAACCCCAATATCTAAAATGTAAGTTAGTAACATTTGTTTATTCTAAAGTCCATCCATGAGGCTGTTGAGATTGGCATTGTTCATACATGCATGCATTTATTTATATTAATAAAAAATGTATTGAGGGCCCCACTATGTGCCAAGGAGGACAGCAGTGCACGAAACAGACAGCGCCTGCTGTCTCTAAGCATTCATTCTAGCACGGAAGCCATAAATAAACAAAAAGTTATAGGTGGGCTTCCCTGGTGGCGCAGTGGTTGAGAGTCCGCCTGCCGATGCAGGGGACACGGGTTCGTGCCCCGGTCCGGGAGGATCCCACATGCCGCGGAGTGGCTGGGCCTGTGAGCCATGGCCGCTGAGCCTGCGCATCCGGAGCCTGTGCTCCGCAGCGGGAGAGACCACAACAGTGAGAGGCCCGCGTACCGCAAAAAAAAAAAAAAAGTTATATGTGTGTCAAGCAATAAGAGAATTAAAGTGAGACAAGAGGATAGAGGGGGATGAGAGCAGCTATTCTGGATGGAGCGGTCATAGTGACATTTGAGAAGTGGCCTGGAAGAAATGAGGGAGTGAGCTTGGTGCTAGAGAATGTCTGGAGAAGTGCTGTCAGTTGAACAGAAATCTATGAAATCTTGGTTTAAGGATGATAGTCACAGCCTCCCATCAGCCAGTTTCTTTCTTTTGTTTTGGGTGCATCTCTTAGCTGCGTCTTACTCACCTCTGCTTTCCACCAGCCACGTGGATTTCAGGCAAGCCACGTCATCCCTGAGAGTCACAGTGTCTTCATCTGTAAAATACACATCATAATCATAATCACACCCACCTCACTGTAGGGTTGCTGAGATAGGGAAGCACAGTGCTGCAGTGGTTAACAGCATGGGCACTGCAGCCAAACAGCCTGCGTTTGGAGTCTGGCTATATAACCAGACTATGTATAGCTATATAACCACGGGCAAATTACTTAGCCTCTCTGGGCTTTTGGTTTGTGTGGTGGGCACGTTAATGACTCCCCCCAACCTATCCACATCTTAATCCCAAATGTGTGAATATGCCAAGTTATATGGCAAAAGGGAATTAGGTTGAAGATGGAATTCAGGTTGCTAATCGGCTGGCTTTCAGATAGTGAGAATAGTCTGTGTTTTCCAGGTGAGCCCAGTTTAATCACAAGGGCCCTTAAAACTGGAAGAGGGAGGCAGAAGAAAAAGCGCAGAGGGATGTGACCACGGAAGAACTGTCAGAATGACGTGATGTGAGAAGGACTTGGCTCACTGATGCTGGCTTTGTAGCTGAAGGAGGCCACAAGCCAAGGAAGGCAGGGGGTCCCTAAAAGCTGGAAAAATCAAGGAAATGGGTATCCCCTAGACCGAGAGAGAGGAATGCAGCCCTGCTGATGCCTTGATTTTTAGTAAGGCCTGTGTAGGACTTCTAACCTTCAGAACTGTAAGATAATACATTTGTATTGCTTAAGCCCCTAAGTTTGTGGTAATTTGATATAGCAGCAATAGGAAACTAATACACCTTGTCATCTGGAAATCAACAAAATAATAGTATCTGCCTCATAAGTTTGTTGGGAGAGTTACGTGAGTTCACAGCAGTGCCAGGAATATCACAAATTCTTGTGGTAGATGGAATAATGAATGGCCCACTGAGGATGAATGCATTCTAGTCCCCAGAACCTGTGAATGTTACCTTCCCCCCAACCCCACACGGAAAGCAGGATCTTAGTTCCCCGACCAGGCATTAAACCAGTGCCCCTGCAGGGGAAGCGCGGAGCCCTAGCTACTGGACCTTCAGGGAAGTCCCTGTGAATGTTATCTTACGTGGCAAAAGGGACTTCGCACATGTGAGTAAATTAAGGATCTTGACATGGGGAGATTAGCCTGGATTTTCCAGGTGGGCTCAATATAAGCACAAGGGGCTTGTAAGTGAAAGAGGGAGGGAAGAGGCTTAGAGTCTGAAAAGGAGATGTGACAATGAAAGCAGAGGGCAGAGAGACAGAGAGATTTGAAGACGCTGTGCTGCTGGGTTTGAAGATGGAGGAAGGGGCCCGGAGCCCAGGAATGTGGGCAGCCTTTAGAAGTTGGGAAAGGCAAGGAAAGGGATTCTCCCCTGGATTCTCCAAAAGGAGCATATTTTAGGACTTCTAACCTCCAGGACATTAAGAGAATACCTTTGTGTTTCAAGTGTTAAGTTTGCGTTAATTTGTTACAACAGTGATAGGAAACTGACACAGTTCTCAATAAATATTAGCTCTTTCCATGAGGTATGGCCTTTGGTATTCTGTCAGACACGTGGTTAGTGTGCTCAACAAATCCCAACCATCTCCTTGCTTTTGCTTTCATTTCTGCCAGGAATATAGGTAAAGCAGCCATCTTGTGACTATGAGGGTGAGAGCCACCTGCTAAGGATAACGGAGCAGGGAGATAGAAGGAACTTCAGTCCTTAATGGTTTCTTTGAGCCTCTGTACCAGCCTGGACTGCCTACCTCTAGCCTTCTTGTTACATGAGAAAAAGAAAGCTTTATGTGGGCAGATTCCTGTTACATGCAACTCCATGCAATCCTAACTGACAAGTTCTCCAAGAAAAGTCTCTCCTCTGCCTTGCGGTCCTTACATGTGGCCTTAATAAGCATCTGTGGTGGCCCAAAAATAAACCTGGGTGGGGAGGAGGGATTGGCCATGGGTGTGATTCTGAACTTGCTGAGTCATCACCTGTTCCAGCCATGCTCTGGAGAAGAGTGCTATTAATTATACTCTCCCCGGCCAGCCGGGCACAGGAGGCTGCGTCTGTGTGTTCTCAGGGAAGCTCAAATATAGCTCAGGCTCCTCCACTGCTTTTGCTGAGTGTGCAGCATCTTCACGTCTGGCAGCCCCAGTGAAGAATGGGGAAGCTTCTCCTGGGAGGTTAGGGTCTGAAAAGGCACTAAAACCAGGGATGTCGGCAAGGCCTGGCTCAAGGAAACAAGATCTCTATTCCTACTGCCTCCTGCAAGGTGGGAGCCATACTGCCACCTGCTACCTTCCTAGTTAGCAGGTGACAAAACTCGCTTGAGGTCCAGAGGGTGGAGTGACCATATGTTACATTATTTGGTTGCATGCAACCAACTGGACTCTATATAACCGGGAAAAAAATAATTTGGGGACTTCCCTGGTGGCGCAATGGTTAAGAATCCGCCTGCCAATGCAGGGGACACGGGTTCGAGCCCTGGTCCGGGAAGATCCCACATGCCGCGGAGCAACTAAGCCCGTGTGCCACAACTACTGAGCCTGCGCTCTAGAGTCCGCAAGCCACAACTACTGAGCTCGCGAGCCTAGAGCCCGTGCTCCACACAAGAAAAGTCACCACAATGAGAAGCCCACACACCACAATGAAGAGTAGTCCCCGCTGGCTGCAACTAGAGAAAGCCTGCGTGCAGCAACAAGGCCCAAGGCAGCCAAAAATAAATAAATAAATAAATTTTAAAATAATAATAATAATTTGGGGGACGAATATAATATGGCTCACAGAATTGCAGACGAGGATGAACAACCAACTTGGACACAAAGGCAGACAGAATTCCAGGGGGTCTGGGTGGCAGAAGCAAGCATTAGGTGACAGCTTGGGTCATGAGCTCATTCCACGGTTAAAGGAGGGCTGGACGCCTTGACTGACCGTCTTTCTAAATGGTATTGGGAAGAGTGATTTTAAAAAAAATTTATTGAAGTATAGTTGATTTACAGTGCTGTGTTAATTTCTGCTGTACAGCAAAGTGATTCAGTTATACATATATATACATTCTTTTTCATATTCTTTTCCATTATGGTTTATCACAGGATATTGAATATAGTTTCCTATGCTATACAGTAGGACCTTGTTGTTTATCCATTCTCTATATAATAGTTTGCATCTGCTAATCCAAAACTCCCAATCCACCCCTCTCCCCTTCCCCTCCCCCTTGGCAACCACAAGTCTGTTCTCTATGTCTGTGAGTCTGTTTCTGTTTCATAGATAAGTTCATTTGTGTCATATTTTTGATTCTACGTATAAGTGATATCATATGGTATTTGTCTTTCTTTGACTTACTTCACTTAGTATGATAATCTCTAGGTCCATCTATGTTGCTGCAAATGGCATTATCTCATTCTTTTTTATGGCTGAGTAATATTCCATTGTATATATGTAGGGAAGAGTGGTTTTCCTGAAACATCCTGAGGATTCAAGTACCAGAAGATTGGCAAGAGGAAGTTGGGTGGTAAAAACAAACAAACAAACAAAAATGTCCCCTGCAGGTAGTATAGAATCGGTCAAGGACATGGGTTTGGGGAGCTGGCTGACCTTAGTTCAGATCTTAGCTCTGCCCTTTACTATCTGCCTTTGGTCAAGTCAATTAACCTCTTTAAGCATCAGTTTCCTCACCTGTGCGTGATGGGAGTGAGACATGTTTAAACCCAGTAGGATATAAGCTCTTGAGGGTAGAGATTTTTGTCTTTTGCCCCTGCTCTTATATCCCCAGCGCCCAGACTAGAGCATGGCTTGTAGTTGATGTTCAACGCATGTTTGTTGAATGAGTGAATGAAATTTACATTTGTCCCAGAATATCCCTTAGGTCGTGAACTATTTTGTTGGAAATATAATGTCATAGAGGGACTCAGAGTGGAAAGTGAGCAGCCCCTTCTGCCTCATTGCCTCACTCTGGGGAGGGAGAAAGAGAGGGAAGGAGGAGATCGAGGCAGACACTGATGGAGTAAGAAGATGTCCACTCTGTAGACTCTTCCTGACAGGCTCCCCACCAGCATGCTGACCTGTGTGCTCCCATCAGTCACCTGCCCTCATCCTCACAAGCAAGGCTCTTCAGCTGAAAACAACAACCCCATGTTGAGGGCAGGATGGATCTGGTCCAGCTATCTCCATGACTCCAGCATGATGTTGGCATATTCAACTTGGCTCATAGGTCTGACAGGTTAAGATGTCTGAAAGTCACCACCCCCCTATATTTCACAGTGAACTGTGGCAAATAGAATAAATAACAATCCTGTGGAATGTGTGCCTTATTTTAAAAAGCACACACCACAGGACTTCCCTGGTGACCTGACGTCAACTCTCTCAGTCATGTTTTTCATCCATAGCTTGACAAGGTGAAATTCTAAGCTGTTTGGTTCCCCAGGGCCATGGCAGAAATACAAAGCATAAAAAAAAAGAGGCAAACCTTGAAGAAGTCAGGATTTTGGTATCTTTGATCCCTCTAATAACCAGGACCTTTGCCATATTCTTCACCACCCTCAGAAGCATCACCATCACCAAGCCCCCAATTACCACCATCACTACCATTTTCCACGACTGCTACTCCACCATTATTACCACCATCAACACTACTTCCCACCGCTGTTACTCCACCATTATTACCACCACCATCACCACCACCATTTACCATTTAGCCTAGCCCACCTTCAACGTGTTCAGAACACTTACATTAACCTACAGCTGGGTAAAATCATCTAACACAAAAACTATTTTATAGGAAAGTGTTGACTATCTCATGTGATTTATTGAACACTGTACTGAAAGAACAGAATGGTTGTCTGGGTACAAAATGTTGTAAGTGTTTTGTTTTTTTTTAAGATGTTGGGGGTAGGAGTTTATTAATTAATTTATTTATTTTTGCTGTGTTGGGTCTTCGCTCCTGTGTGAGGGCTTTTTCTAGTTGTGGCAAGCGGGGGCCACTCTTCATCGTGGCGCGTGGGCCTCTCACTATCGCGGCCTCTCTTGTTGCGGAGCACAGGCTCCAGACGCGCAGGCTCAATAGTTGTGGCTCACGGGCCTAGTTGCTCCACGGCATGTGGGATCTTCCCAGACCAGGGCTCGAACCCGTGTCCCCTGCATTAGCAGGCAGACTCTCAACCACTGCACCACCAGGGAAGCCCCAGTGTATTGTTTTTTTACCCTCGTGATCTCATGGCTGACTGGAGCTGAGGCTCACTGCCACTGCCCAACATATCACTAGCCTAGGAAAAGATCAAAATTCAAAGTACAGTTTCTACTGAATGAATATCACTTTCACACCACCATCAAGTTGAAAAATCATAAGTCCAACCACTGTAAGTCAGAACTGACAATATTCGTGCTCCAAAGCTCTCTGTGGGATCAGGCTGAGGCTAGACTTCAAATGAGCCCACATGTTTGGCCTAACTTTCTCCCCTGTCCTATTCTGCTTCCTTCATTTACTAACAGCGTTCACCTGAGAAATCCCTTGATCAATCACTTGTACAAGAATCCCATTTCAGACTTTGATAAACCCCACGTAAGACACACTACTACCACTTTGGTGACTGCTCTAGTGAACACATTTTGGATTGCTTTCCCTGCCCATACCCCTCCTGGAGGGAATTCCACCTGCACGGACAGGGCTGTGCTGGAGCTGGCCAGCTCTAGCTCATGAGGGCCAATCGCCCACATTCTTCCCAACTCTGTGTTCAGGGGCATCACACTGTTAGCTTGAAATCAGCCATGGTGGCAGTACTTACACCATGGAAATTGGCAGAAACATTTTGCTGTTATTGTTTGTTTGCTTTGGAGTGCCGGTTGTTAAATATTTACCAGCATACCACCCGGCACAGGTTGGCCATACAACTGCAAACCCTGGTTGGAATTCCAACCCTAAGTTGTAACTTAAGGGGCTGAGATAGACTCCTACCCCTGGGGAGACTTACCCATAAGCTGCCAGTGACGTACGAATTATGTGGCCTGGTGAGAAAAAATGGCTTAGGCCAGCAGATGTCTCATGAAATTGGGAAATCAATAAACCGTGGCAATTAGAGTTGAATAAAAGTAATCATCATAGCTACTATTTATTGTAGGCTAAGCTAAAGTTGTGATGCACTAAGCACGTGGCCTGTGTTATCTTGTGTAATTCTTTTTTTTTTTTGGCCATGCCACACGGCTTGCGGGATCTTTGTTCCCCAACTAGGGATTGAACCTGGGTCCTCGGCAGTGAAAGCGCAGAGTCCTAACCACTGGTCCGCCAGGGAATCCCCTGTAATTCTTATAACACCCCTTACAGGAATATTATCATCCCCTTTTATCAGATTGCACAAGTTCAAGGAGGTAAAGTCCTTGCCCGAGACCACACAGCTTGGTGGAGGAACTGGAATTCAATCCCCTGTCTTTCTGCCTTCAGAGCCTGTATTCATAACCACTCATGAAGCAGAGCTGGGGTCTTAGGGAAAAAGCAGAGACACGGTGATGTTATTAGGGAGTAGAAATGAGAGTAAGTAGAAGGTACTCGTCAGGATACTTGGTTTCAAGTTGCAGGAACCAATCTTGAACTAGATTCAGTGAAAGAGTTCTTCATTGGTTCAAATCTGAGGCTGAGGTATAACTGAGGCTGGCCTTAGCACTGACTCAAAGTAGAGTCTGGAATCCAAAATCAACCATTTTCCTTTCCCCACCTCTCTTTTTCCCTCTCCCTTTTCTCCATCTCTTTCTTTGTTTCTCTCTGCACACTAGCATCCTGCCTAGGAGGGGCTAAGAGAAGGCTATCCCAGCCACCCCGGGCCCTCAGCCCCATCTGATTGCAGATGAGAGTTGTTCAAGGCATCGAGAGGGTAGTGGGATCATGATCCCAGGGATTCATGCCCAGGCGATTCTCTGATCAATGAAGAGACAGAGAGATCATGAAGAGTCTGAACAATCTTATGGATTGGGAACAGTTGCCAAAGTTCATCCTCTTTCCCACGATTGAAACTCTTTCACCCACAGTTCTTCCTGGGCAGCAGGTGCTGTGGGATGGAAGGGACATAGCATAGGTTTGATGTCACAGAGTCCTAGATTCAGACAGTGGCTTTCCCGTGCATGCCCAGGGCACTGCCTGAGCGATATGTGATGGTTAACTGGCTTTGGGCAAGTCACTTCCCTGTTCTGAGTCTCAATTTCCCCATCCATAAAATGGACAGGACCATGGTACTTAACTAGAAGACTTGTGAAGGTTCAGCGAAGATTCAGTGAAGCACCAGGAGCACAGATGGTGCTTAGTCAACGTTTATTTCCATACCCACTCTCTTTTCCAGTGGAATCAGCTCTCCTCTGTTCTGCCATTTCCAACTGGGCTAGTGGGGTGGCCTCCACTCTTACCCAGGGCTTTAGGGTAAAGGGAAATATATTATATTAAAAATATCTGGATGAGGCCCTAATTCTTTGCTAGCAGTTACATAAATCCCAAAGTCATCTCCATCTTTCTCTGCCCTGGCTAGCCTCCAGAGCAATTAAACATTGATGCTGTAGCTATACTTATCTCCTCTTCCCTCTTCCAGCCTTGGACATCAATTCTCTTGATCAAATAAAAAATTTAACCCTCACATTTGTGGAGGTCTTCGGTTTATGAGCACTTGCAGATTCACTGTTTTCACATACTTATTATAGGAACTAAAGCAATATGGAAAATTACAAATAAGAAAGTTTAAAGAAGTAAAGTGATCAAGCTCCACATCACCAACGGTGAGTCATGTTGCAGTCGTGTGCCACTGATAAGATGTGATGAGAAGGACACGTCATTTCTGTGGTCTTCTTCCTCAAAGCCTATAACCCCAGTCTAATCATGAGAAAACATCAGACAAGCTAAAATTGAGGGTTAGTCTACCAAGTATCTGACCACTACACTCTAAAAGTGTCAAGGCTGTGAAAGACAAGGAAAGATGGAGAAACTGTCATAGGCCAGTGGAGACAAGGAGACATGACATCTAAATGCAAAATGGTAACCTGGTTTGGAAACTGGGACAGAAAAAGGACATCAGTGGAAAAATCTGAATGAAGTCTTCAGTGTAGCTAATAGTGTCATACCAATTACCAAGTTAACTTCTTAATTTTGATGAATGTACCACGCTTATGTAAGATGTTAACATTAAAGGAAGCTGGGTGAAGAGCAAATGGGAAAATAGTTTCTGTACTATCTTTGCAACTCTGCCATAAATCTACAATCATTTCAAAACTAAAAGTTAAAAAAAAAAAAGCCTGAAATTTGCATAATTCAAATGAGATGAATATCATGCCAAACATTTTTCAATGCATGTATACAGATAGATCGTCAGAAATAATTGTATAAAAATTGTTTCACATTATAATACTCTTCTTAAATTTTGAAATATATTTTATTTATTTTACTTGGGTTTAACAGTATTTTAAAGATGAAAGAATTTCTGAACTTTAGATAGCTGTTTTTCCACACCAAAAGAGATATTAGCTCCCCAAAGGCCCCTCTGGAAAACATCAAGAGGTTGCAGCCATCATCATTTTTAACCATATATTTCAATTATAGATGGTGACTACCTGCAGTGAAACATTGGCACTGTTACACTTTTCCTCAACGTCCTGTTTTGTATTAGTTACGTTATTATTTTTACATTGTTGGGTGAATCAGTTAAAGATTGCTTTTAGTAATGAAACCTGAGCAGAAAACCTGCTGAGCAGACAGCAGCTTAAATAAACAAATAGTGAAGAGCTAGGCAGTTGCTGTTACTGGTTCAGTGCCTCAAGGATGTCAGGACTGGGTTCTCTCCAATTATCCAGGGATTTTCCTCATGATTGCAAAACAGCTGCTGCAGCTCCAGCCATCATGTTTTTGTTCCACTAAGGAAGGAGAAAAGACTCTATCAAGAAAGGAAGGCTTTCTACAATTTCCCAGTCTATACCTCATTGGACATCACTGTGTTAAATGCCACCTCTAGCTGCAACAGAGGCTAGGAAATGTTGGATTTGTTTTACTAGGAACATTTGATGGCCCTAATAAAATCGATGTTTCTTAGGAAGGAAGAAAGGAAGAACTGCTATTTCTCAGTTATTTTTTCTTATTTTATATTTAAGCATATTTAATATTTATAATATTTATATATATATATATAATATTTATTTGTGAATTGGCCCAGCTTATCTGGAGGGAAATTTGGCAGACCAAATATTTGGCAAGCCCATATAATATTTATTTATAATATTAAATATTATATTATATACCAAAGCTTCTTTATACTTAAATTCATTATTTTGATTCACCTCTTGGTTGGCAGGATTTCTTTGTCAGTGGTGATCTCAGGAAGTGCCCACCCTAATTTCTCTACTGCCCTGGAATCAAGACGTTAAATGGAAAGAAAGAGTTAAATGGCCCAAACCTGGCTCCCTTATTCAGGCAGAAGCTGTCCCTTTAAAACAGGCAGCAGAGGTGTCTCACTGCTGCCAGAAAGACTTGACTGACAGCCAGTGTGCTCCCTGGAGGCCTGATGTCATTGCCAGTGAGCAGCACAGCACCCAACTGGCATCGGAATGAGGAGTTATTGCTGTGACTGGGATGGGAGTGAGAGTGCAGTACCCACCTAGCAAGATTTTAAAGTTGGAGGGATTTGCCTCAAGGGCATTGCTTTTAGTCCATCCCAGCTCTTCAGGGCCTGTCGCTCAGCTTTACCTTTCAAACAGGGCTGGGCACTGGGCTTCTCTCCTCCCTTCTCTCCCTCCGTGGAACCATGGCATCCTGCCTGGAAGACCAGACTTAGGAGGGTGCCCAGGACTGGAGACCCTTGAGAAGCCCTGTCCACCCCCAGAGTCCCAGGTCTGGACCACAGATGGTTCTCATGTGCATGTCCATCTCCCCTACTCCCCTCCAATAATAAACTGGGCATTTTTTTTCTGATTATAAATGTAATACAGTCTTATTATTAAAAAAAGAAAGGAAAGAATAATATAAAGAATAAAATGAGGGCATGCCCTGGTGGTCCAGTGGTTAGGACTCCGTGCTTTCACTGCCATGGGCCTGGGTTCAATCTCTGGTTAGGGAACTAAGATCCTGCAAGCTGAGTGGCGTGGCCAAGAAAAAAAACAAAAAAAAGAATGAAATGAAAATTATACTTAGCAACAATCAGTGCTAATATTTTTCTGTTCTTTTCCTCCAGGATTTTTTCTATGCATTTATGAGTTTTTTTTTCTTTTTTAGTGAGATATAAAGTTTAGTGACATGTAAACTTTCATAAAGCACACATTTTAACTATACAACTGGGTACACCAAGTTGACCACAACCCAGATCAAGATCTAGAATATTTCCAGAGCCCCAGCATGCTTCCCAACCAATGACCACCCCCCACCCAAAATCTTGATCACCATAGGCTAGTCTTTCCTATTTTTGAATTTCATTAATGGCATATATGCATCTTAAAAATGAAAATGTGACATCCTTTTTTTTCATTTAGTATATACTATGACTGTTTCCCCATATCCTTATTTTTTCACAACTTATTTTTAATGGCTATGTATTTTATCATATGAGTCTACATGATTTATTTAAGTATCCCTCAATTCTTACACAATGAAATGATTTCCGAATTTTTGCTAATTTAAGGAGTACCATGCAGAGCATCATTTTTTTTTTTTTTTTTTTTTGCGGTATGCGGGCCTCTCAGTGTTGTGGCCTCTCCCGTTGTGGAGCACAGGCTCCAGACGCGCAGGCTCAGCGGCCATGGCTCACGGGCCTAGCCGCTCTGTGGCATGTGGGAACCTCCCGAACCGGGGCACTAACCCGTGTCCCCTGCATCGGCAGGCGGACTCTCAACCACTGCGCCACCAGGGAAGCCCCAGAGCATCATTTTTATACACACTTTTCCAGAGGGTGGTATAGCGAGGTGGCTCAGAGCATGGCTTTTGGAGTTAGAAATCAGGGTTCGAGCCCCCAGCCTGTCACTTACCAGTTGCTTGAACTTGTACAACTTACTACAGCTCTTTGAGCCTCAGTGTCCCCACCTGAAAATGGACACAATAGTACTCATCGTATGTTGCTGCAAAGGCTAAATGAGTAAAGTGTAAAGTTCTTAGCATATTGTCTGGCACAGAGTGAACACCCAGTAAATGCTAAGCTGCTATTATTCATCTTTGTGTTCATTTCTAATTATTTCCATAGGAAAAATTCCTAGAAAAAGAAGTGCTGGATCAAAAAGAGTGCTGTCTGTAGGGTTTTTAATACAGTCTGCCAAATTGCCCTCCAGATTAAGCTGGGCCAATTCACAGAACTACCAGCTGTGTGTGAGAGTGCCCTTTCCCTACTCTCTCAACAGTGAGCATCACCATTAAAAAAGAGAGTAAGAAAGAACAAAAAGCAAGAAGAAGGAAAAAGAAAACAGAAACCTTGCCAATCAGATGGGGGGGAAATCCCTTATTGTTGTTTTGCTTTCTAGTGAAGTTGAACATTTTCTTTTTTTATATTAGCCATTTGTTTTTCTTCATTTGGAAATTTGCCTGGTCGGGTCTTTTGCCATTTTTTTCTCTCGGGGAATATGCTGGTGTTTCAACAGCAGGGCCACTATTCAGTTCAAGAGGTCTCTGTTCCATCCTGCACAGGCTGCAGTCCCTGTAAGAGGGCTTTGGCCTTGGTCCCTGTTCCTAAGTTTCCATCTGGGTGGTCTACATAATCTCCTGGTTCTTCTCTGCTTAGGCTTCTGTTTCGTGCTTGCTAGGATCCCAGGATATCTGACTATTCTTTTCCCCCACCCCTTGCCAGCCTGTAATGTGTAGGTGCCCAGAGCAACTAATAATTCAGTGTCTGTTTTTTCCTTTAAAATGTTTGCTCAATGTTTGTTTAGAAGAGAGGCTGGGTGATGCATGAAGGAAGAGCTGAGAAGGAAGACTCCTTGTGGCAGCAAGCAAGTCCGCTCTGTCCCAGAACTTGCACATCTGCTTAATGAAACTGGCTCCCTGCAGTTAAGCAGACCCATCTTCCTTAGAAGGCAGTTTAATAGTCCAAAGCATCTCCTCTCTCCCCCAACACCCCAAGTAGTTTTTGAAAGTATCACCTTCAAATAGGTATAGTGATACCCCTGAGAGGAATTCAGGTCATTATAATTCTCTCCGTCTCATTTCATATCTAGAGTTGTTTTAGAGCCCCAAGGATGCTTAGCACCTTCTGTAGATTGATACTCTTGGCAACTTCCCATTTCACTAGTGCGTTACTGGTTTTGCTTGGTTCTCGCAGGGCCCTGGGTTTCTGAGATCTTTCACCTTGCCAACGAGGTGATCTAGGAAACACGGTCATAAAGGGGAGTATATAGAAAAACATGGCTGTCCTGAAAGAAGATACCATTCCCATCTATTAAACTGGAGAATTTTTTTTAGAAAAAGAAAAACAGAAAAAAAGAAAATGAATTATCTAGAAATTAACTTGGCCAAGCATGCCAGAAAGATTGTACTAAAGGAGATTTTTACCTCCTGGATAAATGGAGAAATATACTATGTTTGTGGAAGGAAAGGCATAGCATTGTAATGGTAATTTATGTAATTAAATTATGTAATTTATGTAATTCTCACTAATATTTGGGGGAGAGGAATTGGATAAGCCAATTCGAAAGTTTGCGTGGAAGAATAAATTTCCACAAGTAGCTAAGACAAGTCATCTCAAAAATAAAAGCCAAGGTGGGAAACTTACCCTACCAGACATTAAAACATAAAGTCTAATTTTTCAAAGTGTGCTATTAATGCTAGACCAATGGAACAGAAGAAAAGAATCCAGAAACAGACTCATGTATATGGATATTTGGTATGATAGAGGTGGCAACAGAAATCAGTGGGGAAAGGGTGGATTATTTTAATGGTGTTGGGGAAAGTGAATCCACTGTATGGAATAAATAAAATTATGTACTATCTCACACCACATAAGGACAAACCTTAGCTGGTTTAAGCAGCTATAAAAAATTGAAAGGTAGGGCTTCCCTGGTGGTGCAGTGGTTGAGAGTCCACCTGCCGATGCAGGGGACGCGGGTTTGTGCCCCGGTCCGGGAGGATCCCACATGCCGCGGAGCGGCTGGGCCCGTGAGCCATGGCCGCTGAGCCTGCGCGTCCGGAGCCTGTGCTCCACAACGGGAGAGGTCACAACAGTGAGAGGCCCGCATACCGCAAAAAAAATAAAAATAAAAATAAAAATAATTGAAAGGTAAATCATTATGATATGGGGAGAAGAAAGCATTTCTTAAATAAAACATCATCAAGAAAATGATTGATAGATTTCTGTTCAATAAATGACATCACAGACAAAGTTAACAAATGATTAACAGATTGGGAAAAGGTATTTGTAACATACTTGCAACAAAATCAGTAAAGAATTAAAATCTAAGTTGTACAAGAAACTCAGTAGTAAGTCAGCAAGAAAAAAAGTCTAGCAACCCGGAGACTTCCCTGGTGGTGCAGTGGTTAAGAATCCGCCTGCCAATGCAGGGGACACGGGTTCAATCCCTGGTCTGGGAAGATCCCACATGCTCCAGGGAAACTAAGCCCGTGTGCCACAACTACTGAGCCCACATGCTTCGACTACTGAAGCCTGTGTGCCTAGAGCCTGTGCTCTGCAACAAGAGTAGCCCCCACTCGCCCCAACTAGAGAAAGCCTGCTCGCAGCAACGAAGACCCAACGCAGCCAAAAGAAAAAAAATCTAGCAACCCAAGAAAAAAATAGGCAAACTCACTTTCTGAGGAAGTTATGTAGTAAATAAACATATGAAGAGAAACTCAATTTATTAGTAACCAGAGAAAGAAAAATTAAAACAGCAATGACACACTGCTTTACATTCATCAGACTGGCCCCCAAAAAAGAAAAAATAGATAATTTCAAGTGTTGAGTAGGATAGAGAAAAAAGAACCGAATGCCTTGTAAATTAGCATAGTCATCCTGAAGAGTAATTTCAAAGTATGTAGTGGAACCAAATACATTTTAATCTATTATTTTTCAAATTGTGAGTCATGGCCCATTAATATGTTAAATAATCTGTTTAGTAGGTTGTGATTAACATTAAAAAAAGAAAGTTGACTTAAATAGAATAAAACACATCAGAATGCTTTTGTCATGACATGGATAAGGATTATTTCATGAAACTTTTGTTTTACTTGTATGTGTGTGAGGGGAACCTTACCAGATTATGATATAAAATGTATTTCTTATCATGGCCCACAGTCAAGTAAATTTGAAAGACACTGCCAGCCCTACCATCCAGTAATCCCTCCTCTGCTTAGGCACTCTAGCAAAGACAAAGAGATAGGTATAAAGATATCCACCACAGCATTGCTTATAATAGCAAAGTGATGGCAGCCACATCAGTCTGAAAATGAATTTATAAAAAATGAAGACAGGGGCTTCCCTGGTGGCACAGTGGTTGAGAGTCCGCCTGCCGATGCAGGGCACATGGGTTCGTGCCCCGGTCTGGGAAGATCCCACATGCCATGGGGCGGCTGGGCCCGTGGGCCATGGCCACTGAGCCTGCGCGTCTGGAGCCTGTGCCCCGCAGCAGGAGAGGCCGCAGCAGTGAGAGGCCCGCGTACCGCAAAAGCAAAAAAAAAAAAAAAAAATGAAGACAAAAATTAAACAGTAGTTACATAACATAGAGTTAACAGTAATCTCAGAAACAGTATTGGTTGAACAAAAAGGGACAATAGAATAAAATACATAACACAATAGAATTTACATGAGGTTTTAAAAATGCCCTCCCAAATCAATATTATATATTGCTTGTGGATACACATACATGTAAATAATGTTTTGAGGGTGGAATGTCTAAGTTTATACATGTGACACATCCAAGTGAGTGGGTGTCTGGTGGTGGTGGTGGGAGCTGTGAAATTATGGCATTGTGATGGCAAACAACAAAAAAATCACAGGAGCTAGTTTTAGAGAATGGGGAATAGTGTATAGGCTCCTGGAGAGAGTAAAGAGTGTTCCAAAATTGTTAGGGGAGATTTGTCAATAGTTATTAAAGGCCTTGAAAAAATGCATCCTTTTGACCCAGTGATTTCATTTCTAGTGAACCCACTATGGATGTGTCAGCAATTTAACTGGGAGAGTATTTCTTTCTTTCTTTCTTTCTTTCTTCTTTGGCCACGCTGCGCAGCTTGTGGGATCGAACCCAAACCCAGGGCCCCTGGCAGTGAGGGCACAGAGTCCTACCTACTGGACCATCAGGGAATTCCTGGGAGAGTATTTCTTTAAATATTAACATGAGTGTAAAAACAGTTAGGATGAGTTAAATAATATGGAATGTTATTCAATAATTTAAAATAGTGACATAGAGGTATTTATTGTTGTGGGAAAATGTTTATGATAGAAAGCTAAGTGGGAATAAAACAAAACACAGGCCATGAAACTACTTAGGGTGTGAGACCTTTGAAATGCACTTACATGAAAAAGAAGAAGAAAACATCTCAGGTTTAAAAATGGCAATCTCTGGGTGGTTTGATTAAGAAGATTTTCCATTTTTGCTTTGTGCTTAGTTTTTCCCTAAATTTCCTAAAATGTGCAAAAATTATTTCATAAGAAAATTTACTTATTTTGATGTGAAAAGTGAGCAGGCTATCCAGATGATCTGTTAAATGGAAGGAACTAGTCCGAGAAGAGAACCAGGCACAAAACTATCAGGATGGGACACCAGGAGATGGGCAAGAAGGTCAGAAGCAGGGAGGGTGAGAAGAAACGTCTAGAGAACAGAGGGCCTTGCGGTGGTGACTTATCCAGACTCTACAGTGTGGGGGCTTGGCTGGAAGGGAGGGGTTCAAGATGCAGAGTCTTGGCCCCAACTCCAGCCCAGCGGCTGGAACGTTACCTCCTGCAGGCTCCAGACTCCCAGTGTCTGGACCCCAACAACTCCAGGCCTTGATTTCTCATCACTCTCCTGTTGGCCAGGCTGGAAGCAATGATTCCCCAAGTGTGGATATTGAACTCTGTCCACCAAGTGGACCCTGAGCCACTGTCAGCCTCAGCTGGGTGAAGCCAGAGGGAAGTAGGGCAGGGTTCCTTGAGGGTCAGATGCCATAGCCTCAGGTCTACCAGGTGCATACATGAACCAAGAAAATGGTCAGCACTGGGATGGAAAGAATGTCTTAGTATGTACAGTTGTTCCCCCTTATCCGTGGGGGATACATTCCAAGACCCCCAATGGATGCCTAAAATTGCACAAGTACCAAACCCTGTATATAATTTTTCCTATACGACATACATACGATAAAGTTTCATTTATAAATCAGGCACAGTAAGAGATTAACAACAATAACTAATCATAAAATCGAACACTTACAACAGTATACTGTAATAGAAGTTATGTGAATGTGGTCTCTCTCTCAAAATATTGTACAAATTTCATGTCTTTTCCATCATAATGAAGCACTTATCATGCACTGTGGCCACAAGTTGCAGTTTGAGATGTGACAGCAAAACCAGCACACGTCTCTTCCCTGTGGTGTGCAGGGTCTCAGTTCCCCGACCAGGGATCGAACCTGTTCCCCGGGCAGTGGGAGTACGGAGTCTTAGCCACTGGACTGCCAGGGAAGTCCCTAGCATACATTTCTTTTTCCTTCTTCACAATTTCATGGATAGAAGATTCATTCTTACTGTAGATCTTAGCAACTTCAGTATGTTTTTTTCCTTTCCTTACAAAGTCAAGACCTTTCACCTTTCCATTAAAGGAAGCACTTTATGGCATCTCTTTGGTATATCCGAATTGCCAGCATCACTACTCTTGCGCTTTGGGGCCATTATTAAGTAAAATAAGCGTCACTTGCACACAAGTACTACAGCATTGTGACAGTCAATCTGATAACCAGGACAGGTGGCATAAACTGGACAAAGGGATGATTCATGTCCAGAGTGGGACAGCATGAGATTTCATCACACTACTCAGAATGGCATGCAATTAAAAACGTATGAATGGTTTATTTCTGGAATTTTCCATTTAATATTCTTGGACCTACAGTTGACTACAGGTAACTGAATTTGCAGATAAGGGAGGAACTTCTGTATTGTTAAATATCAAATTACCACAAACAGTCTTGAAAATGGCATGCATACATTTCTTGTCTCACAGTTTCTGTGGGTCAGGAGTCAGGACAGGGCTCACTGCATCCTCTGATTCAGGGTCTCTCACGAGGCTGCAATCAAGGTGTCAGCCAGGGCTGGGCTCTCATCCGAACGCTCAAAAGGGGAAGAATATGCCTCTGAGATCACATGGTTTTTGGCAACATTAGGTTCCTCTGGGCTTTTGGACTGAAGGTCCTAGTTCCTAGCTGGCTGTCGGCCAGAGCTTCCCTTGGGCCTCCCCAGCATGGCCACTTGCTTCAAGCATGCAAGCTGAGAAGGCAAGAGAGAGCGTATGTCGGGGATGTGGAAGTCACCATCTTACATAATCTAATTACAGGAGTGATGGGCCATCACTTTGGCCAATTTTTACTGGTTAGAAGCAAGTCACAGGTTGCACCCTCTCTCAAGGGTATTCGTGGGTGCCCTGTGTCTGGGTATGAATCCAGGAGGCAATGGTCATCTTAGAGTCAACCCACTACAAAGGACAACCTAGAGAAACCAAGCCTAAGCAAGATGGTCTGAGACTAAAGAGTGGGATGGGGACGCCCAGTGGTAGGATGACCAATCATCCCGGTTTATGCAGAACTGTCCCAATTATGAAAGTACATCCTGGGAAACCCCTTAATCCTAAGGAAACCAGAACTGTTGGTCACCCTACCTAGAGGAACAGATGATTTTCGATCATCTCCATTTCACTGAGAAAGTCTTCATTCAGTGCTACTGTGTCTTATCACTTCTCTAGAGTGTCAATCAGCCTTTTATCAGAGAGGCTGCTGACTTCAGACTCAAGCCTTCTGCAAGCCGCAGTATCTCCCTATAATTTAATATTGTTTCAGTTTTGTCCTATTTATTTATTCGGTCACCTTCTATTTATGGTAAGTGATACTGGTGCTTCATCTATAGTAGTAGTATAAAATTTTCATCTCAAATAAATGTATCTAAACAAGAAGTCAATTTAAGGAATAGTAACAAAATAGTAATATTTGTGGCTTATGACTACTGCACAAACCAAGAAGGCCGATACCATCTTCCCACTCATCTCCATTATTGCCTCTCTGATTGCATGTTGTACCACCTTCCCCCTTCATTCATCTACACCAGCCACACTGGCCTCCTTTCCTTTTTCCCAACGCACCAGGCATACTCCCACCTCAGGGCCTTTGCACTTGCTGTTTCCTCTGCCTCTAACACTCTCTGGTTATCTGCATGAGTTACCCCTTCAGATCTTTGCTCAAATGTCACCTTCTCATGAAGCTTCCCTGGCCATCCTGCATAACGTTATAAATCCTTCTCCAGACACTCTCAATTCTCCTTCTCTACTTTATATACATTTTTTTTCAACATCACTTCCGACCATCTAAACACTATACACAGTTTTTTACTTATTTCTCTTCTTCATTTTCTGTTTCTCCCCACCAGAATATCATCTTCATGAGGACAGAAATTTTTTGTCTGTTTGGGCATTGTTTTCTGCTCTTCCTGGGACCTAGAGCAGTGCCTGACTCAAAGGAAGTGTGCAGTAAATATTTACTATCCAAGGGCTCTGTGATGTGTGAGTGAGTCATCCCGGTTCAGAGGTACAGGGCTGGGGAGATGGCTACCATTACCTTCCTCGTCCCCCACATGTTTCTCCCACGGTCCAGGAGAAACCTGCATCCACTTTCCTCCCTCCTTCCTGCACCTTTCTTCCCTGAATCAGAAACAAAGACACCTGCCATTAAAATCCACATTTAGAGGTGTCCTGGAGAAGCTCTGGCTGAGTCTGGGGTTACTTGGTTTCAAGAAATAAAACAAGGAGTGGGTTTTATTGAAGGGATGCCGGGCAATGTCAAAGACTCATTGGCACAAAATATAGTCAGGTGAGTGTATCCGCTGGGATGCTTTTTGGTGACTGAGAACAAAATCAGAAAGCTCAAAGCAGTATGTATTAAACAGTAATGAAATGTACATGCTAACAATTACACTAAGCCACCTAAGTAGGGCAGCTCCAAGGTTGGTTAATTCAGTGGCTCAATGACATCATTAAGGATCTGGGTTCTTTCTTTTACCTGCTCTGCCATCCA
Organism: Mesoplodon mirus; assembly: GCF_964341445.2. Lineage (NCBI taxonomy): Eukaryota > Metazoa > Chordata > Mammalia > Artiodactyla > Ziphiidae > Mesoplodon > Mesoplodon mirus. The sequence continues at coordinate 15,666,610 of NC_138991.1, forward strand.
GTTTTTTAGGTTTGTCCTAATTTAGCTTCCCTCCTGGTTGCAATGACTATATGCCCAGCAATGGAAAAGGCAGTGTTTCTCTCTAATGTGTTTATTTTTTAACTGTGAGGGAAGCTTTCCAAGGAGCTGCTTGTCCCCAAAGTTTCACTCGCATCACGTTGGTCGGAATTGAGTCATATGCATAAACTAAAGGCTGGCAGGAGGAATGGCTGTGGAGTGGAGGGTGAATTACCCAGATACAAACAGAGGAAGGGGCAGGAAGATGGATTTGGGTAGGCAACCCAACATGTATGTTTCAGACAATCTTATGAAGAAATGAAATTGAGAACTGAAAAAATCAAGGCATCAAGTTTGTCCTTTCCCTATTTCCACAGCTTGATTTTCTCTGTTCATCTCTACAGAGCTTTTTTTCACCCTCTTGCTTCTCTGGGAAATCTGGCTTTCCTCGCCCCACATGGCCCCGACAAGGCTCCTTTGGCCCCAACTTAATTTCTCCTCGCAACTCAAGTACAAGACTCAGTAGTGAATATATTAGCCAGGATAGACTAATGGCTGCAACACAGAAGTCTAAAATCTCAGTGACTTCAGACAATAAAGTTTTATTTCTTGCTGGTAGTGCAGTCTAATTTGCATGCGGTGTGTGCATGCTCTGCTCTATGTAGTCATTTAGTCACCCAGTTAACTCCTGTTGCCTCTGCCCTCCTCTAAGTTTTGGAGCACTCTCCATTCAGCTGGGAGATGGGGAAAGCTCCAGGGTTTTATGGGACAGGCTTGTAAGTGACATCTATCACTTCCTTCTATATTCCATTATTCAGATCTGTCACATGGGCTCCTTCTGATTACAAAGGAGGCTGGGAAGCACAGTCTAGCAGTGCCTATAAGAAAAAGTTACAGAAATCGTATGGACTCTATGAACCCTGAGAAGACTTTGCCTCAATTAGTTACTCTGTTTTATCAAGATGGTAACCTGAGCTAAGACGGGGGGAAAACGTAGTCTTAGGAAGGTCAGGGTCTGGGGGATGAGATACTTTTTAATTTTGCCGTGAAATCTTTCTTTTTTTATTGAAGTATAGTTGATTTACAGTGTTGTTTCTCATGTACAGCAAAGTGATTCAGATAGGTAAATAGTTAGGTGGATTCTTTTTCATATTCTTTTCCATCATGGTTTGTTACAGAATATCGAATATAGTTCCCTGTGCTATACAGTAGGACCTTGTTGTTTATCAGTTTTATATATAGTAATTTATACCTGCTAATTCCAAACTCCTAATTTATCCTTCCCCCCTTCCCCTTTGGTAACCATAAATTTGTTTTCTATGTCTATGAGTCTGGTTCTGCTTTGTAAATACGTTCATTTGTATCATATTTTAGATTCCACGTATAAGTGATATCATATGATATTTGTCTTTCTATTTCTGATTTACCTCACTTAGTTTGATAGTCTTTAGGTCCATCCATGTTACTGCAAATTCTACCATTAAATCTTTATTTTTAAAATTTTTTTATTTGGCTGAGCACGGTCTTAGTTGTGACACGCAGGATCTTCGTTGTGGCGTGTGGGATCATTTAGTTGCAGCATGCGAACAGTTAGTTGAGGCATGTGGGATCTAGTTCCCTGACCAGGGATTGAACCTGGACCCCCTGCACTGGGGGAGAGTTTTAGCCACTGGACCACCAGGGAAGTCCCTGCCATGATATCTTACACACTAGTGGAGGATACAACATTTCACATGGGCAGTTTTAGTAAGTGTCAATATGTAACATGCATATACTCCTTGAATTTACTTTGCCACTTCTAGAAATAGATTCTAAGGAATTAATAGGCCAACAACGCAATGAGATATATGTGGGGATGCACTTCACAGAATTGTTTATAATATTCTAAGTTAGATACAGCCTAATTGTCATTAACAAAGGAATGATTAAATTACAGGGACATAGAGACATCCCCCTGATGGAGCACTATGTATATTTGTTGATATTAAAATATATCCATGTAATAATGAATATTTTATAAAAGGTGACAAAACCTGATCTTGTTTACTTAAAAGCGAATGAAATTTTCTGCATGATGAGAGGTCTGGAAAGAAGTTCATCAAAATGTTAGTCATTTATATCCAAAAAACACACCCATATAATCCATGATTGATGACAAAGGGGCCACAGTGGGGAAAGATGGTATTTTCAATAAATGGTATTAGATCAGTTGGATCTTTATGTAGGAAAAAAATAAACCTTGACTCTTTACCTTGCATTATACATTAACACAATTTAAAATGCATCATAGATGTAAATGTGAAAACTAAAACTCACTACACAGCCACAAGAATAAGTAAAATTTAAAAAGATGAATAATACAAAGTGTTGGTAAGGATATAGAGCAACTGGAACTCATCTATTGCTGATAAGAGTGTAAACTGGTGTAACTACTTTGGAAAAGGTTTAGAAGTACCCATTAAAAATAAACACATGAGGGCTTCCTTGGTGGCGCAGTGGTTGAGAGTCCGCCTGCTGATGCAGGGGATGTGGGTTCGTGCCCCGGCCAGGGAAGATCCCACATGCCGCGGAGCGGCTGGGCCCGTGAGCCATGGCCGCTGAGCCTGCGCGTCCGGAGCCTGTGCTCCGTAACGGGAGAGGCCACAACAGTGAGAGACCTGCATACCGCAAAATAAATAAATAAATAAAATTAAAAAAAAAATAGAAGAAACACATGACCACACTACATCTCAGTAATTTGACTTGTAGGTATATATCCAAGAGAGATGGGTGCTTATATTATTCACCAAAAAATGTTCATCGTAGTAGTTCATATATTAGTTCATTTATAATACAGTCATTTCTTGGTATTCAAGGGGGATTGGTTCCTGGACCCCTGTGGATACCAAAATCCATGGATGCTCAAGTCCCTTATTTAAACGATGTAGTACAGTCATTCCTCCATATCTGCGGGTTCCACACAATGTAGAAATCTGCTGTATCTAACTTAGAGTATTATAAACAACTCCGTGAAGAACAGCCACAGGCGATGTAGAAACTGTGGAAACAGAGGGCCGACTGTAGTCATAAACTGGAATCAACCCAAATATCCATCAATTAGTAGAATAAACAAATAAATGGTGGTGTAGTCATATAATGGAGTACTATATAGCAATAAAAGAGAATGAATTAGAATTATGTGCAACAATATGGATGAATCTCACATCCACGATGATGAGAAAAATTAATTAGAAACAAAATTAAATAATATATGATTCCATTAACACCAATGTTGAAGAACATGGGAAATGTTGCAAACAGAGGAGGAGAGAACACTTTCCAACTCATGCTATGGAGCCAATGTTACTCTGATCCCAAGTGAATGGACTCTCACTCCTGCTATGCCTCATGTACTTATTTTTTTTTTAATAAAGTGGTTTTTAAATTTATTTTTTGACTGTGTTGGGTCTTCTTTGCTGTGCATGGGCTTTCTCTAGTTGCCGCGAGCAGGGCTACTCTTCGTTGTAGGGCGCGGGCTTCTCATTGCGGTGGCTTCTCTTGCTGCAGAGCACGGGCTCTAGGCGCACAGGCTTCAGTACTTGTGGCGCGTGAGCTCAGTAGTTGTGGCACACGGGCTTAGTTGCTCTGTGGCATGTGGGATCATCCCGGACCAGGGCTCGAACCCATGTCCCCTGCATTGGCAGGCAAATTCTTAACCACTGCGCCACCATGAAAGTCCCCCTTATGTTCTTATTTATTCAGTAATAACTGCTACAAGGATGAAGTAAAATCATGGATGGGAAAGCAGTTTGGAAACTGCCCCGTTTTTGAAGATGGGGAAGTAGAGGACCAAGAGGACATGAATGCCATGGTTAAGGAAGGGCACATGGCACAACAGTGGGAGAGAGGCCACTCTCCTGGTACCAGGATAGGATGGGTATGGGAGGATGGAGGAATATCCAGCTACTTCTCAGTGGCTACCATTGGACATGGAGGTGAAATCAGAGCTGACCCACGTAGCATAATTTGTTTGGCACCAAAAGTTTTCTTTATGCCCACTTTCCCTTAATCTTAAGAGCTTGTTACAGCATCTTGAAGGAAGAGACCACTCTTGGAAAATATATTGCAAATGAAGCTCAGATGAATTCCAAGAGGCCCCATCCCCAAAGCTTTTCTGTCCACCTGCCTTTGCTGACCATCTTGGATGCTCAGCCTTTGTTAGTTATAATAATACTCATGGGTGATTTGGACAGGGGCCATGCATTAACCTGTGATTTCACATGAATTCAGCAGCAAGTGCCAGGTTTTATGCTGACTGATTCCTTTCTGGCTCAAGAGAGCTGTTGGGTGCAGAGTGAGAGGCAAGGTGGGAAAGGCCCTTAACTGGGGCTACTTCTGAGAGGGACAGGTCTAAGTGAGACTGGTGAAGAAGAAGGAGAAGAAAGGGAAGAAGGAGAAGAAAATTGATGATGGCTAATATTTTTTTATTAAAGTAAAGTGGATTTACAATGTTGGGTTAATTTCTGCTATAGAGCAAAGTGATTCAGTTATACATATACATACATTCTTTTTTATATGCTTTTCCGTTATGGTTTATCACAGGATATTGAATATAGTTCCCTGTGCTATACAGTAGGACTTTGTTGTTTATCCATTCTATATACAATAGTTTGCATCTACCAACCCCAAACTCCCACTCCATCCCTCCTGCATCCATCCTCCCTCTTGGCAACCACAAGTCTGTTCTCTATGTCTCTGTGTGAGTCTGTTTCTGTTTCACAGATAAGTTCATTCGTGTCATATTTTAGATTCCACATATAAGTGACATCGTATGGTATTTGTCTTTCTCCTTCTGACTTACTTCACTTAGTATGACAATCTCTAGATCCATCCATGTTGCTGCAAATGTCATTATCTCATTCTTTTTTATGGCTGAGTAATGTTCCATTGTATATATGTACCACATCTTCTTTAGACGATGGCTAATATTTATTGAGCTACTACTATTTGCCAACTATCCTATGAGGTATATTATTAGTTTCCCTGATTTACAGATGAGCAAACTAAAGCTCAGAGAGGTGAAACAACTTACTCAATATTACACAGCTAGTGACTTTCAGAGACTAGTTCCTTCCAGAGCTCAGTTTCGAACTCCTGACTATCCAACCCGAGGGAGTTACTCACAGAAGTGGAAAGAACATCCAAACCAACTTGGACTCAAAAAGATGTCAGAGCTGGGAGGGCATTTAGTGGTCGTCCTATGCCACTCCCCTTTTGACACTTGAGGCCCGGAGAGAGAGACTGTCTTCCCCAGGGTCACACCAGGAACTTTTGAAAGAGCAAATCTTAACCTTGCTCTAGGCTGCTAGATCCCAGCTGGCTCCTCCTTTTGATCTGGGTGCCATCAAAGGAGAGCTTCAGATGTCAAGGTTGCCTGGTGGGAGAAGGGGTACAGTAGGAAAAGGTTCTGGGTCCTGGAAAGAAGAGTCCACTGTTTACACCCAGACAGGGCCTCCCTTGGCTTGGGAGAGCAGATGATGGCTTGTGAAATGGCAGATGGTTGCTCTGGGCAGCTTAGGCTACTTCCTCATTCCCAGGAGACTGGATATTGACACATGCTCCCACTGAATCCATGTTGCTGGACTCAGAGTTAACAAGGAGTTAGTGTGTAACCCTGGCCCAAGTGACACACTGACACTTCAACTATTTACGAATTGTTGATACTCACACCTTATTAGGTGAAAAGTGTATTTAAATTTTTTTATTCAGAAAAATACATGCTCATGGTAAAAAAAAAAACCTACGCCATAGAGAAGGGCGTAAAGCAAAATATACTGACTCCCACCTGAAAGTTTTCTTATTTCCCAGAGGAAACCATAGTTAATAGCTTCTTGTATATTGCTCCTGAAATTTACATGTCTATTAAAGATAAATATTTAAATATGAATATATATGTATATGCATATATACGTATATATACATATGTATATAAACACATACACACAGATGGGATCATATTATATATACTATTCAGATTTTGTTTTTTTATTTAATTGTATATCTAGGATATCAGTGCATATGGAGACCTACATTGTTCTTTAAAATGACTGTAGAATTCCCTGTATGGATGTACCATAATTTATTTAATGGACCTATAGGTTTTTTCCAGTCTCTTGCTGTTATAACAATGCTACTACAAACATTCTTATACATATTATACATGTGCATATATGCAGGTAAATCTGTAGAATAAATTCATAGAAGTGGAATTGCTGAGTAAAATGGTAAATTTCTAAATTAAATGATTTGTAGATGTGACTATTCGATAGATACCAACAAATTAATCTCCAAAGAGTTTCCATCAATTAATATATACTCCCACCAATGGTGTGTGTCTGTGTCTATTTCCCTGCTCCCACTTCCATACAGTTTATTGTTAAGCAATTTCTTCTTTGTTAGACTGAAAAGTCAAAAATGATGGTTCACTTTTATTTTAATTGACATTTCCTTAATTGTGAGAGATACTGAATAACATTTTGCTATTTATGTCAGTGAACTGTCTGTTCAAGTCCTTTCTCCATTTCCTATTGGAGCAATGGCCTGTCCATATTGTTTTGTAAGAGCTCTTTATATATTGAGGAAATACATCTTTTTTTTTTTTAGCCTTTAAAAACTTACTGTAGTTTTATAATGTTTTACTATCTGATAGAGCTTATTGTCTCTCATTGTTCTTCCTTACTCTCCCCAACTCCACATTTCCTGACAATTTTTACATGTTTGTTTTTCCTTATGAACTGTAAAAATCAGCTTGTCTAGTTCCAAAGGTTCTTTTCCATTTTTTTCTCCATTATTTCTAAAACTCTTTTACAGGATTATCCCATTTAGCCTTGAAGCCACTGAATGAGGTTTGTGGGCTCATTTGCCAAATGAGAAAACTGATACCCAAATTGTGTTTTAGCCTTGCCTAAGGTCACACAGGAGGTTTCTTATGGCAAGAATCTGCCCCACCTCAAGACCCCTGCCTCCTCCTCCACCCCCTGCTTTGTGTGTGTGTGTGTGTGTGTGTGTGTGTGTGTGTGTGTTGGTTGAGGATGACTCAGGAAGTATAGCAGCCCTTGAAAGAGAGGTGGCCCAAACCAGGTGTGCAATAAAGCCTGACTTAATTCCTTCTGTCTTCCTATCTCTAACGATCTCTCTCCCTCTCTTTTGTTCTCTGCCTCTTGTGTCTCTCTGTTATTATGTCCCTCTTTTCTAGTCTCTGACTCTTTCTACCCTTTGTTTCCTTCTTTCTCTGTCTCTTGTCCAAAGGGGTGGTTTATTGGGGGCAGAAATCACCTCTCTTACCCAGTTCCTTTAGTTATTTTTATTTTTCTTTTAAGCATAAGGTCCCTCACCAAACAGTATGTGAAGATGCTCTTGGTGGACAAGAGGAAGGTATGTTCCTGCCCCACTTCGCTCCCTGTTCCCTCACATGCTTGTTTCCTGCCACGAGAGCACATCAGGTTCTTACCTAGAGGGAAAACAGAGGCTGGTAGTGATAGGAAGGAAGTGACAGGAAGCAGTGGATTGAGCCCTGCAGTGACAGTGGGTCCTGGCTTTGTGTCAGCTCTGCCTGACCCTCCAGATGACCCATGACTGGGCCCTGCCATTCTGTGGCTTTAGGGGATCCCCTGGCGTGCTCCATAACTGTGCATAGCTCTTTGCAGTTTTTAAAGGAATCTCCATAAGGGAGGTGGGGCAAGGGTGCTTTATCCATTCTATGGGTCCAGAGCAGGCATAGGCTTTATCCAAGGTTACACAAGAAAGTGGTGGCAGAGGCACTTAATGGCCTCTGCTATACTAGGACCCTCCCACCCAGCTTCTAGCTGAGGCCTGGCCCTTAGTAAAGTGCTGATGAGAATTTGCTGAAATATACTGTCTGCCACAATGATGATGATAATAGTTAATATAGAAAGCACTTACTATGCACTATGCAATGTGCTAAGTGTTTTATATGCAGTATCTCACTTAACTCCCCCACTTCCCCACTCCCAGCCCCATCAGGTGTCATCCGCATTTTATAGATGAGAGAACAAAGACACAGAGAAACTAAGTAATTTGTCTAAGAGAGATAACTATATAGCTAGTAAACGTTAGTACAATTGAGATGAATGGGTGGGTGGGTGGATAGTTGGATGGATGGATGGATGAATGGTTGAATGGATGGATGGATGGTTGAATGGATGGACGGAAGCATAAAGTAATGGTTAGGATGGTTAGGTAGTAGGCTAGGGGACTTGGAGTTACTAAAAGATCTTTATATGTCTATCCCCATCAGCTCAGTCATGTATTAGCTACTTAAAGGCAAAGATTAACCCAAGAAAAAAAAACCAAGAAAATTTCAATCTGTCAGTCCACATAGAGAAGTCCACACACAGCAGCATTCACACACAGTCAAGGATAAATTCACACTGACCAGGATGTAGGGAGCCAGATACACACACATGTGGACAAGAACAGAAATCTGACACTGATACCTAAATATAACCAACACAGCCCAGTTACATACACACACATGTAGACACTGATACACTAAGAGGTAAGGCAGACACTGAGAAGGACACACTATTAATAGGAGACATCAGCACATACCCACTCAAGCAGATACAGACCCACACAGATTGGGACACATGGCTCATGCACACAGAGAATGGATAAGCGCTCTCTTGTGTCTCTGTCTCTGTCTTTCTCTGTCTCTCTGTCTCTCTCTCTCTCTCTCTCACACACGCACACACACACCAGTGCATACAAAGACCAGGAGGCATGTTGTATTTAAAGCCAGTCTGGATTCACTTAACACAAGGATATGCATCTTGCAAGGACATGTTTAGAGACAAGGTCATTCACAGACAAGGACACAGATATGCAGAAGTGCCCATCTATTCAGAGACATACACACAGAGATGTTTTACACACACACACACACACACACACACACACATATACATACACACACACACACTCACACACCCCTACCCCAACAGGCAGAACAATAACAGGATCAGTCTTTTTCTCGCTGACAAAGCAGCAACCAGGGCCCTCTTGGGTTTAGCTACATTCCAGCACCTTTTACTTCTAGAAAGGCACTCACCTGGGTCTTGCTACACATGCAGAGTTTTGGGGCCACTTCCCTCCATGCTTCATCTTAGAGGAGAGATGCTGAAGAGCAGGAGTTCCATCCATATGTGCTGTTTTCTCTTGATGCGGCAAACCTTGGCAGTGCCTCTGTTCCCCTTTTCCTTCCTGGTCCCCACCCATCCAGCCTGTCTCTTAATCCTGCCTAAGTTATCTTAGGAACTTTCTCAGGCTCAGCCCTTCCTGCCCTCTCCTCAGCCTTGGCCCTTGTTGCCTTCCCCCCAAGGCCCACAGCCTTCCATCTGGCCTTGGTTCCCCCTCCTCCTCCACTTCACCTTCCCACGGGACATTCTTTCTCAGCCTCCCCTGCCATTCACATTTTAAAAACAATCAGTGTCTTTTGGTTCAAATCAGAATTTATCTGAAGAGGAGGAGGGAAGCAACCCTCTAAATCACTCCAATCCATTCCTCACAGAGCAGCCCGAGAGATGATTTAAAAATGCAAATGTGGGCTTCCCTGGTGGCGCGGTGGTTGAGAGTCCGCCTGCCGATGCAGGGGACATGGGTTCATGCCCCGGTCCGGGAAGATCCCACATGCCGTGGAGCGGCTGGGCCAGTGAGCCATGGCCGCTGAGCCTGCGCGTCCGGAGCCTGTGCTCCGCAACGGGAGAGGCCACAACAGTGAGAGGCCCGCGTACCGCAAAAAAAAAAAAAAAAAAAAACCAAAAAAAAAAAAAATGCAAACGTGAGGGCAGTGACTTTGTTTCATTTGCTGGTATATATATATATCCCCAAGGCCAAGAAGAGTGCCAGGCACATAGCAGGTGCCATTTTCAGCTAAAATGTCACCTCTCCAAAGAAGTCTTCCTAGATCCCCTCGGTTTGGGTAAGATACACACACACACACACACACTTGCAGGTGCACACACATGAACACACATGCACTATAAAGTACATATACATATATATCTTGTAAATGATATATATATGATATATACATGATATGTCGTATATGTATATATATATCTCTTATAAGTGTCAAGCTATATATATATATATATATATATATGTATGTATGTATGTATGTATGTATATTTTCATGTAGACTTAATCTAATCACATGAGCACTTTAAAATCAGAGAGTTTTCTCAGTCCAGTAAGCAGAAGGGAAGTTAGAGGGATTCTAAGGATGAGAAGTGTCTGACATCCTAATAATGACCTCAAAGATGGAGGAGGCCATGTGCAAGGACCAGCGAGCCGCTTCTAGGAACTGAGAGTGACTTCGGGCCAATGGCCAGAAAGGAAATAGCCACAAGGAACTGAATACTGCCAACAACCTGAATGAGCTTGGAATCTGGCCGATATCTCGCGAGGGCCTAAGCAAAGAACCCAGTTGAGCCTGTTCAGACTTCTGACCTAGAGAATGTTAAACTAATAAATGTTTGATTTTTTTTAAGCCTCTTTGTTACACAACAACTGAAGGCTAACACACGTGTTATCTTACTTAATCCTCACAACCATCCAAAAGGGAGGGTTTGCATCCCTCTTGTACAGATGAGGAAACTGGCAGGTGAGGTAAAGGACTTTGCCTTAGACCACATGCAAGGATAGCGCCACAGTCTGGATCAAAACTCTTGCTTGCCATCTCAGCAGGCTGCTTCAGGAAGCAGATGTGGAAGCAGCTGGGAGAAATTAGACATCTGACTAATAATGGGCCTGACTAGGTGGGGACTGAGGTCTTGGGTCAAGGCCAGGGAATGGAGTGCGGGTTTCCGATTGTGATTTTGTTCACCTACAGGGCTCTGCATGTCTGAGCCTCTGTGTGTGTGTGTGTGTGAGTCCTTGGGGGTTTGTATGTGGGAGTGTCTGGGTGAATGTGTGAGTCTGGTGGAGTGTATCTGTGTCCGTGTATGAGTCTGAGGGTGTCTGTGCATCAGAATGTATCCATCACCAGGAATGACTAAGTCTGTGGGGCTGTGTCTGGGTGTGAACATGTGTGTGCCCACTGAGGTGTGTCTGAGTGTCTCTCTTTGAGGGTCTGGGTCTGAGGGTGACTGTGTGTGAGTCTGACAGGATTTGTCAGGGTATTTCTGGGTGTATGTGAATGGGTGCTGAGGGGGTCAACGTTAGGAGGGGCACTGGTGTCTCTGTGTGCAGGTCTGAGAGTGTATCATTGAGTATGAGTGTCTGTGTGTGAATGCTGTGAGGAGTGTGGGTTCATGGGGGTGTGTGTGCCCACCTGAACTTCTCTGTGGGTTCGTGTGGGATCTGAGGGTCTCCCTGTGTGGTTAAGGGTGTCCCTGTTTGTCGCTCTGAGTGTGTCTGCAGGTCTCTGGTTGTGAGTCTGTGTGTCTCCGTGGATATACCTACCTGTGTGTGTCTCGGATGTCTGGAGTCTAAGGGGGTCTGTGGATTGGTTACCCCAAGGGTCCCTATGAGTGAGTGAGTCTGGGTGAATCTCTCTGGGTGTGTAAGAGTCTGAGGGTGTCCGTGGTGTACATTGCAGAGTGAATGCACTCTTGTGGGTGCCTGTTTGTGCTCCTCTGCGGGTTCATGTGTGAATCTGAGGATCTCGAGTGCCGGTCACTGTTAACTGTGTCGCTTTCCAGCGCGTCTGTGTCCTGGGGGGAGGCCGGTCTCAGTCGGGGACTGGACGTCTGGATTCGGGGCGAGTACGGGGGAGGGGACAACGTGGGGGGCGCGGTCCCTGGACTGAGAGCGCAGCAGTCCTGCGCGCTCCTCCCTTGGGGCGCGCACACCTGGCGGCCTGGGCGGTGAGCAGGGGCCCCGCCCGCGCCCTCCGGCTCCCACGCCCCGCGCGCGGCGCCCCCTCCCTCGGGCGGTGCCGATTGGCTGCGGCGGGGGCTCGAGCCCGCCCCTTGCGTCCGGCGATGGGCGCCGCGGGCCAGAGTGAGCTGCGCCGCCACAGCTGCTGCCGCCGCCGCCGCCGCCGCCGCCACGGCCACCACCACCACCACCGCCACCACCGCCGTTACCGCAGCCGCCGGGAGCACAGCGCGCCTCGGGTCCGCGGGCCGCCAGCTCCCGGCCCGCCTTCCGGCCCAGCCGCGCCCGCCAGCCCCGCCGCGGAGCCCCGGCCCGGCCTCGGGCCGCCGCCACCACGCCGCGCGCCGTACTCCGCGTCAAGAATGGGGCGGCCAAGCTGCCCAAGCCGGCCGCCGCCGCCGCCGCCGCCGCGGCCGAGGCGTCCGGCGCCGGTGCGGGCATGGAGCGCTCGCAGAGCCGCCTCAGCCTGTCCGCCTCCTTTGAGGCGCTCGCCATCTACTTCCCGTGCATGAACTCCTTCGACGACGAGGACGCGGGTAAGCGCGTGGCCCGCCCCCGACCCCTGGGGGGCGTCCCGGGAGCCAGATCCCGAGGCCCCCTCCCCGACCCGGTGCGCCCTAAGAGGTGGCCACTCTTTCCTCCCCACCCCCAATCCCAAGCACGCTCGGGGATGCGCCCCCAGGGTCTTCTTTCCCACCCACAGGACCTCAGATCTCTAGGATGTGGGGTCTCCTCGCCTCCCGCCGCCCCCAGGGACCCCTAGATCATCTGCATTCACCCCTTTTCCGCAAGTGGGCCCTTTGGGTCGCCTGGACTTAGCTCTCCCTACTCACCTGCGCCTACTGAATTCTCCCGGTCTTGTCCCTGGATCCGACCCGCCACCCTGCCCGAGCCTCTTGTATGTGCCCACTCCTCAAACCCCGGGGCTTTGGCCGCCTCACCCCCGGGGCTCCGACGCGCCCCCCCCCCCATTGGAGGTCGCACGCAACCTTACCCCTCCATCTTTGTCTTGGCTGCATCCAGAGACTCCCTGCCCAAGACCCCCGCCCTGCGCCCAAGGCCTTGAGCGCCCCTGTTTGTCTCTCCTCCTCTTCCCCCAGTCCTTAAAGGACTGGGGCGGACCGCGAGGGGACCGGTCGGGTGACGGCCTTTCCTCTCGGTTCTTCCCAGCGGTTCCCCCAGGGAGGCGTAGGGCGGCACCGACTCTACACCTGCGCGCCCTCTGGAGTGTGCCCCTGACCCCGGGTGCTCTTGTGCCTGGAGTAGCCCTTCTAGGTGGGCTGAACCGGACCACCATACAGAGGCCCGAACCTCAGGCTCCCAGGCCTGCGCGCAACCCCAGCCAGAGCCCAAGGGGCGGGGAAATGTAGGGAAAACAGCTCTTGGGGGCCCTAGGACCAGGCAGAGGAAACAGAAGGGCTTCAGATCTGGTTCTGCGGTGAGGAAGCGAAGCCACCAACAGGTGGGGTACCTAGAGGGCTTGGGTGAGAGTTCCCCAAAGAGTGCCAGATTGGGAGTTGGAATGAGGTTCCAGTCTTGCTTCTCTCCGTATTAGCCATGACCTTGAGCAAGTCATGCCACCCCTAGCCTCCATATCCCGATCTGTAAAATGGGATGACAGTACCTCAGACATAAAGGTAAAGTTAAAAGTGTTTTGTAAGCTGAAAATCTGAGAGTATTTTAATTCAATGAGGGGATGAAAGGGAGAGGGGTGTGTGTGGTGGGGAGGAGTAAAATGGTTTCATGGACGCTTTTGAGAACTTGATGAAAATATGGACAAGTTCTCCAAAAAATACACATAGGCACCATCCAAAAATTTTTGTCCACAGTTTTAGGGAGTTCATGGGCCCTGCTTAAGACTCTCTGCCTGCAGGGACCCTTATCTGGTCAGCCTGTTATCTGATAAGCCTTGGATGGAACGGTGGGTGATGGGTGCTCATGTCTTTCTGCTGGAGCAGGAGGCAGGTGGGGAGAAAGGGAGAAGGTTCTCCAGAACAAAGTGTTGGCTGAGTGAATGAATGGGGCTATGTGAGGCTGACCCCTGACAGACCGGTCTTGCTGTTGACCTGGAGATGGAGGTGGAGTAAAGATGGTTACCGCAGAGCCATTTTACAGAATCCCCATTTTACAGAAAAAATAACTGAGGTTCAGAGGCTTAACTTCCCCCGTGATGCAGCTGAGGGTGGATGTATTATTATTCTGGACAAGGCAAGGTGAGGAGGGGTGGAGGGGTTCTCCTAACCCAGTGGCCTCCTCTGGAGCAAAATCCAGGAGAGGAAGTCCCGGCTAGCGTGGGGGCTTGGGGAGGGAGCCCCACCTGCCTCGGTGAGCTGGCTCCCCCATGCCTCACTTGACGTTCAAGGACGCTCCTGAAGTTCCAACAGGCCACTTGGGTCTCGAGAGGCAAGGTGCATCAGTGGTAGGGACAGTTGGGTTTTTCTTCAAAGTCATGCTCCATGTCATGGTTCAGATGCCTTGGTTATTATTGTTGGTTGCTGGTGACTTGCTTTGGTTTCACGTGAGTCAGAATAGATAACTTCATGGAATATTAGAGATTTTTAAAGGTCACTATTTTTTTTTTCCAGCGGGTTTCTTCAAATTCTTAAGTTTTTCACTTGGGGCACCTAGAAATCATCTTGTCCGACCCTTTTTCGCCCCCAAATTGGTGTGTGTGTGTATTTGTGTGAATGTATGCATGTGTGTGAGATTGAAGCCCCAGTGTGTGTGTGTGTGTGTGTGTGTGTGTGTGTGTGTAACCCAAGGTCACCCAGTGAGGCAGGCACTCAGCCAAGACAAAAATCAGGTTTCTGGTTCTCTTTCCAGTAAAACACTAGCCCTCTCTCTGAAAGAGGATTTTTTAAAAAGTCAAATCTCACTGTGTAGAAAATGGTTCCCAGGTGAAGAGGTCCCAGGGAGCGGCTGGCAGCCAAGAGTTTGGTTTGGGCATCTCATGCTCACTGTCTGTTCATCTTAAGGGATGCTTCGAGTTTGGGAGCGGCGGGGAGAAAGTGAAGTTTCCTTTAGGGAAGGCTAATGAGTGTCTGGTGAAAATCGGAAGTAGGGAACGTTGTCTTGGTGCTTAATTTCTCCTGTTCTTCTCAAAGTCATTAATTTTCTCCTAAAAAAAAAAAAGCCCCTTGGATTTATTCTTTTAGAACGGCACCACCCTGAACTAATTTCGAAAAGCAGTTTGAATATATCTCAGATACTGGACAGAGACTGCTCCAGTTGCAGGGCTGTCAGAATTGGCTTTGCTTTACCTTTCTCTTCTTTGCTCCCTCCCCTCACCAGTTTCGTGCCCCTCTGTCCCCGATGACTCAGAAGTGTCCCTGATGGGCCTCTGGCTCATCTGGGTGCCTCCCCTTTGTTGCTGCTTCTGACTCCTGTCCAATGCACCTTTTTCATCAACCGGATTGACTCAGAGCCATCTTCAGGGCTTACATGCCACCCTTCAGCTGGTTTCCTGAGAAACTGTATGAGGAGGAGACTTTCATTAGCCTTAACTGGGCCACAGCACTTTCCTGCCTCCGGCTTGGGAGCCTTGGACATTTTGTCAGCAAAGGAAGCTGCCCCTTCCACCCCTTTCTAGCCACCCTGCGGTTCAGGAAGCTGGTCATTGCAGATTCCTAGAATTCCTCCCAAGGAGCATCTTCCATGGTGCACTCTGAACCCATTACTTACACTGCTTTTGCCCCTTTTCACAAAGATGCTGAGGCTTTAGAGAGGCATGCTCTCGGGAGGCATTTTTTGTGTCTGTGTCTTCATGGCTCAGCCTTGCTGGTGCTGGCTTTATAATTGAGGAGGGGTGGGGCAGGGAGGAGTTAGACACGTGACCTCTGCTTTTTCACATCTATATTGTTGGTTGCTGGTGACTTGGAGGGAGAAAATAATAGCATGGACCCCAGAGGGTCAACATTTTTTAAACGATTACCTTTCTCTAAGTATCCTCCTAGGCACTTTCAATATTGTTTTCTTTCCTCACAGCAATTCTGTACAATTAACATTTAACATGCCCCATTTTCAGATGAGAAAACTGAGGCACAGAGAGAATATTTTTCAAGGTCACTGAGCCGGGAAATGAGGGTGGTAGGATTTGAACTTGAGCAGTCTGACTCAGGCATCTATGCTGTTGATTATTATGCTGTTTGTGCTGCGAAAAGGGCTTAGTACAGTACCTGGCACTAGATAGGCTCTCAATACCTGTTAGCTCTTATCTTTCTTATCACCAAGTAAGACTTATTTCTGAGCATGGCTGTAAAAAACAATCTGTGGGTTTGAGGAGGGGGGTAGCCTGGTTCTCAAAATGTTGGCTTTTATAATTTTAATAAAGCTAATTTTATTGCACTGTTGTAGCTATTAAGGCAGAGTTGGGCCCTTCTTCTTGGAGGGGGTTTAAAGACGGGATCTGGGGGACTTGCATGTGGAACAAGAGGGTGGGGAGCACCTAGCTCCCCATTTCCCTGTTCTCTTTAACAGTTAATTTTCATTACATCTACAGTCCCAGTCCTGACACTCTGCCTTGGGGCACAGCTGGGGGAGCAAGAGTGTCTTCAGTATCCAGCAAATGCCAAAGGGCGTTGCCATATCAGGGTCTGGAATTGAGGATGGTGTCCCTGAGTCTGACCAAGTGGTTTTGGCGTCCAGTTCTCCCCCACCCGCCCGGGAGAGGGGCGGAGAAGCTGGAGCAGCCAGCTCCGATTTGCCCATAGGATGCTTCGATCCAGCGCAAGGAGGAAGTTGCCATGGCAACACGGGCCGGCTACCGGTCCCTCTCCTAGCAGTTCGGGCCACATTTCTGGGCTGGAAAGCCCTTCGTGGTACTGCCTTCTTCCGCTCAGACCAAATCTGGTGGGTGGGGTGGCATGGTGGATGGGTCCCACAGACTAGTGCTAAAGCCCACTCCCCTTGTTTTTGGACGGAGGGGAAATGGAGGGGGCCGTCTGAGTTACTTCTCCTGGCTCGTGGGGTGGAGATACTCCTGTCTTGCCAGACAGATCTCAACAGGGGTCATGAGAGCTCCAAATCCCGCCCCACCCCAGGCACCTGGAATGACCCCGCTGGAATCCCCCCTCCCTTCCCCAATTTCCTCCTTTTGGCAAGGTTTTCTTTCCCAGACCAAGTGCTAACTTTCGTCCTTGAAATTTGACCTGAGCTTTTTCTGGGAAACAAAATGTCCTGCTCTCCCATCCCTTCCCCCTGAGATGGTGGGAACAGAGTACTTCAGCCCTAAAGGGGGGCTGGGGCTGGGTGGATAAGGGGGAGTGGTGAGGGGGGAGGCCTTAAAATACCCTTCAGGATTAGGGCCACTTGAGGGCATGAGGTGGAGGCTTTGAAGCCTCCACTCCCACCCTCGTCCCTAGGGCAGGCCACTTCCTGTCCCCCCTCTACCCCGTTCCCTAATTTACCACCAAGCACTGTAATCTCCTCTCTGGGCTGGGAATTGGGCAGAACTCTTTAGATAACCGAGGCATAGTAAAGAATCGAACCAGTTGTTCCCATCGTTCAAGTTGTGGGTGTGTGAGTGTGGACCCAAACGACTTTATCTTAAATTACTCTGAAAGAAGTATTTAAGAAAAATTGGGTGACGGGGAGTCATCCCTTCCCCCATTACACAGATCACTGGCCTGTGGATCTGCTCTGATGCAGTTTGAGCTCTTTCCTAAAATTCTCTCTCTCTCTGGCACCCTCTCTTCCTTGTCCCCAAGCCACCAGACTCATGGCTTCAGCTTCCTTGGCTTTTGCAGCTGCCAGAGGCCCACCTGGTTCTGTTTGGTGGGAAGGGGAAAGGAGGGGCCCATTCCCCTCGTCTCCCTTTGAGAACTAGGCTCTGCCTTCCTCCCCGCCCACCTCCATCCCAGAGGCCGAGCCTGTTCTTAACTAACGGAAGGCGGAGCGAGGGCAGGGCGGAGGTGCCGAGGAGAGCAGACCGCAGGCCAGCTGACCCTCTCTCCCACCTCAGGGCCTTTCTTTTCCTTTGCCTCTTCTGACATCTCTTCATTGTGGCCTTAACAACCATCGCTTCAGGATTTCTTTTAAGAATTGTTGGAAAGGCACCAGTTTTGGAGGACGTGCTCAGAAGGGTGCAGACATCTCCCCCACTGTAATCTGTGTACCGCCCCCCACCCCGACGATGTTTTCCAGTCAAGCCCACTGTCTTACTGTCAGAGCTCCAGTTCCAAACCCCACATCCAGTCCCTTGGAATGACTGACTGGAATTCTCTCCTTCTCCCACCCAGTTTACTCCATGGGGCTTGGATTTGACTCCACTTTGGTGCTAGGGCCTCAGGCAAGTCCTGGGCCTCAGTTTCCCCATCTTGAAAAAGGGATTAATTATCCTTGTCTGAGCATCTCTTGGGGTTGTAAAAATAAAATGATCAGGAGGCTTGTTTGGCTGTGCTCAGTGCTTTCCATAATCTTACTGAATCTTATAGCAGCCAAAAGGGGTAGCAGCTGTTGCCGATGTACCCATTTTGCAGATGAGGAAAAGCCAGGCAGCTTGGTGGTGTTTAGTGACTTTTTTGGGTTTCATGGTGGTGATTCAAACCCAGGCATGTTTGACTCCAGAGACCACCCTCTGCCTCGTGTCCTGAAATGAGATTCCTGGTGGGAACGGGCAGTGTAAGCCCCAGGGGCTGTGCTTGGGCTGTCAAAACAGCCACTGACAAAGGCCAGGGTGTGAGGGCCTATTCACATCCAGATGCATCCCTCCAGGGTCTGCCATCCCACTGCATTCCACCCCAGCCCACTGGAGTGCCTTCCTGGCCATCAGTTCCTGGATGATCCCCATCAGAGGGCTGTCTGGCCTCCTTGAAGAATCCAGTTGTCTGCCCTGGCCCTGGGGGCTGAGCCATCACCTGCCTCTCCAGACCGATGTAGGCCAGTGCTGGATTATATTTAACGCTGTGCTATTTCCACTTGACAGCTCCAGAGAGCCATCCCCCCTCCCCTTTTCTCCTTCCTCCCCCCTCCCCTTCTGATTCACTCGGAAACTGACAAGGCTGATGTCAGCGCCTTATTCTTAGCCCCCATAATTGTAACTGCATTTAGCAGTGCGCACTTCATTAACAGTTTCTGCGAGGGGGCAGTGAGATGACTGCATGGCTGGGCAGGGACACGGGTGGGGGTGGGGAGGGGGCAGCTGCTGCAGGGACCCTGGCCAGCTGCCTCTTCTGAATGGACCAGCTGGGCAGGTTCCAGGCCTGGCTTTCCAAGACTAGCAGTCTTGGAAGGCCCCTTGGAGAGCACCTAGTCCACTCTCCTCATTAGGCAGGGAGGGAAACTGAGGCTCAGTGAGGCAAAGCAGCTTGCCAAGGTCACGTGTTAAGGATCCAGGGCTCTGGCCTTTGAGTCTAGGTTTTCTTCTTTGGTATTATTCATTCAGCTAATACTTAATTAGCTGCTCAGTGCCCAACAGCATTCTAGGTGCTGGGGCTATATCGGGCGAACAAGGCAGACACAGTTTCTGCGCTCACGGAGTTATGTTCTGAGGTGGAGGAGACAGACAGTAAGCAGGAAAGCAATTAAACAAATAATTTCAGATTGTGTTAAGTGAACTGAAAATAAGACAGGTTGATGGGATAGGAGATAACATTAAGTAAGATAGTCAGGAAAGGCTCACTGAGGAGGTGACATTTGAGTTGTGACCTAAATGACAGAGCCAGTAATGGGAATATGAGGGGATAGAGGGATCTAGGCAGAGGCAACAGCTGGTGCAAAGGCCCTGAGGTCAGCGCGGAGTTTGGGTGTTTAGGGAAGAGAAAGCAGACCAGCGTGGTTAGACTGCATGAGGGGAAACGAGGTCAGAGAAGTAAGCTGGGGGCGGATCACTCAGCCTGGTAGACAATGATAAGGAGTATCAGGTGGGGAAACTGAAGTTCAGATTGGGAATGGAAAAGACCCCCAGCTGGGTAAAGACAGAGGCCGAGAACTCCCGAATCCCTGTCTTTTTAGTCCCTTAGACACAGGTGGCTGTGCCTTTAAGTGCATCACGTGGCTTCCTTTCACATTGTAGCTGGTAGTGTGGAGTCTGGGAAGGGCTTTTTCTGCCCTCCCTGCCCGCCCCTCTCTCCTCCTCGACTCTCACCCGACCCAGCTGTATAGCTTCTTAGGGTGATGTAGCTGTGAAACTCTGGGGAGCTTTCGTGGTGGGACAGAAAGAACATGGCTTTGGAATCCAACACACCTGAATTTTTATCCTGCCTCTGCTGCTTCTAAATTGTGTGACCTTGGGCAAGTGGCTTCAACTCTTCCGGGGCTCAATTTCCTCATCTGTAAAAGGGGGGCATAATAATAACAAGTTCTTCAAAGGGTTATTGTGAGTAATAAATTGATATAATGCACAAAACACACCTACCCCAGAGCCGGGCATGTGGAACTAAGATTTCCTCAGTTATAAGGACTAATGAGATCGTGGGTTTAATGCTGGGCACGTAGTAGATGCTCAGTTAGAGGTTACTGCTGCGATTGTGGTTGTTACTGTTGGTTTTAACGGGTCAGAATCATCGAGGGGGCTTGTTAAAACATAAATTGCTGGGCCTCACCCCAGAGTTTCTCATTCCATCTGGGGCGGGGGCTGAAAATCTCATTCCTTTTTTTTTTCCCCCAAATATTTATTTATTTGGTTGCACCAAGTCTTAGTTGTGGCTCACTGGCTCCTTAGTTGCAAGCACATGGCCTCCTTAGTTGTGGCATGCGAACTCCTAGTTGCAGCGTGCGTGTGGGATCTAGTTCCCTGACTAGGGATTGAACCTGGGCCCCCTGCGTTGGGAGCACGGAGTCCTATCCACTGCGCCACCAGGGAGGTCCCCTGGAAATCTCATTTCTAACAAGTTCCCAGGTGATGCTGATACTGGTCCAGGGAGCCTACTTTGAGAATCACTGGGTTAGAGAAAAAGCTGGAGAGAAATGAAGGGTTCTTCTCAACTTGGGATGCCTCCTGGCTACCTGTGTCTTAGATGCTGGGGACATTGGGTACCAAATTCAGGACCCGGGTTTAGTCTTCAGGCACTCATGTTTCCATCACATGGTCTCGGATCAAATGAGCCTCAGCTGCTGCCCTGCTTTGCACTGGGTTTAATGTGAAGGACCCCATCAATCCTTTTGGACATCATCTGTATAAATGATAAATGAGTCGACATGAATAACACATCAGACCATAATATCCTTTTGTGGAATATTGAGGGGCTCAGGTCTAGCACCTTTTACCGAAGGGAACAGGACGCGGTCCTTTTCCTGCATTGGGGAAAGGCAGGACTATGTGTTAAAACCAGGAGGTTCATTTGAGGACAGGTCTCTGCTGGGAAAAAGTAAATCAAAGGGACCATCAATGTTAAGGGGCAAAATGCTGGGAAATGCTACCAAGAGACTTTACTGAGTCAGTTTATTTAGATGTTTCTAAGAAAGGGGTTGCTGGTAATTTTCTAGGGAAGGTTGAGATTTTGCTTAGATTGGAGGCGTGGGGGACAAACCATATGATGTGATAAGATTCCCATCCAGTCCCTTAAAATTCAGAGTCTGAAGATACAGGCATTTACAAATACGTTCCCGGTGGGACTTGTCCTCAACTGATGGGAAACACTTCTCCAAGAGGGTTGGCTCAGGATAGCAAAAGAGCACAGACTTTGGAGGGCCCCAAACCTGGGTTGAATCTCTGCCACCTACTAGCTGTGTCTCTTGATTATGATACGTAACTATTCTGGGCCTCAGCCTCGTGCTTCGTAAAATGGAGTGAATAACTCTACCCTGTGAGAAGTAGAGATAATGTGTGAGGCATAGAAGGCGTCCAGGACATGGCAGCGCTGCCTTTCCTGCTATTGTAGACTTCCTGGGTGCAGGAAGTGTGGGATGGTGGGAGCGCATTGCCTGCGTTTGGGACTCCTGGCTCGGGTCTGGACAGCTGGTGCTTGCTCTGTGCCCAGTGGGGCCTGAGAGCCTGCATTAGCAGTCAGGAGAAGAGGTCTCCGTTCAGCTGCCAGATCTCAGCATCTCCTCCGGCCACTTCCCTTTGTCTTTTGGGCCTCAGGATCCCCATTTACACAGTGAGGTGTCTAGTGGGCTTGGTTTAGATACAACCAGAGTCTCCCAGAAAACAGGGGGCACTTGTCCAGGCCCCCATCTCCTCCTTTGGATTTCTCCCCTGCTCCTCTGCCTCTATGGTCGTTTTCATCCCCAGAGCATCCCCTCCTGCCAAAGTTTCTAGCTGATCCTTGGCTGATTGGTCATTGAATACTTTTTAAAAGAATAAGTATTATTTGGATTAAGTAAATATATGCAGTTGGTACAACGTGTTTTTTTTTTGTTTTTTTTTTTTGTGGTACGCGGGCCTCTCACTGTTGTGGCCTCTCCCGTTGCGGAGCACAGGCTCCGGATGCGCAGGCTCAGCGGCCGTGGCTCAGGGGCCCAGCCACTCTGCGGCATGTGGGATCTTCCCGGACCGGGACACGAACCCATGTCCCCTCATCAGCAGGCGGACTCTCAACCACTGCACTACCAGGGAAGCCCCATGGTACAACATTTTAGAAGCACGAAAAATATCCAATTAAAAGGGCCCCAGACACCTCCGTCTTCTGGGTCTCCTGTCCCCTCCCCAGGACAAACACTGTTTCTAGCTCTCACAACCCTTTATGCTGCTGTTACTGACAGTAACATGTTCTGTGGTGAAAAGCCAAACAGCACAAAGGACACCCAAGAAAACATCAGTCTCCCTCACACCTCAGCCACCTAATCCCACTCCCACAAACCACCAGTATGGTCTTTTAGGCTACCAGTTTTTTCTTTATTTTCCAGTTAGTAAATTCTTATTAAGCACTTATGGTGGTGCCCAGTCCTGTGAGGATTCAAGAGTAGTCAGATTATACCAGGCGGTATAGCACAGTGGTGGTTATGATACACACTCCACAGCTAGATGGCCTGGGTTTGAATCCTGGCTTTGCCACTCATTGGCTGTGTGACCTTGAGCAAGTGACTTAACTTCTCTGAGCCTCAGTCTCCTCAACTGTGAAATGGGCCCATAATAGCCCCTCCCTGCCTTGAAGGTGTCAGGAGGATTAAATGAGTAAGTATTTGTGACATGCTTTGTAGAGAGCCCAAATACAGTAGAAGTGTGTTAAGAGTCTTAGCTATTACTGTCTCAGAGCGCTTAAGCCAGAAGTCTCTCTGAAGTCCTCTAGCATCTTTAGCGGAGGCCCAGAGAGGGATCTCATGGTTTGCTCAAAGCTTCACAGCAGGTCTCTGGTAAAACCAGGAGTAGAACTGATGTTTCTGGACTCCCAGTCAGGGCCTCTTCCTCTCCCAGGTGACCCAAGTGGCTACTTTGCACCCTATTGGCACCTGAGGCTTCAATTCCATACCCTGCATTTCCAGTACTTGGTGTCCCTGAGAAATGCCGCTTGGAGTCGCCTTGGGAGTGGGTGGGAGGATATGTCACTAATTGGGGCCTGTAATGGAAATTAATTAGTTCCTCAGCAAATGTCGAGAAACATCTCTCATCTGCCTGGGCCCAACACCGAGACTGGACCAGGTGCCTTGGGGGCCCACCCAGACCCAGGCCAACCCACCCCCGAACCATCTGGCCCCTGGAAGCTGCAGCCACTTCTCTCTAGCTTCTGTTGGGTATGCTGGGTCCTGGGAGAGGGACCCCCAAACTGGGAGGCCTGGCCCTGATGGGAATTGGGTGGGTGCTAAGAGGGAGGGAGAAATTAACATGTGTAGTATTCTTAGACTCCTCCCAGCGGTCTTCAACTTGAAAAGAATATAGAAGATGGGAGAATTCTCTCCTGTTCCCACTGTCTTAGTTTGAGACATGGATTCTTGTGCAGGTGATATGCTATGCAGTGCTGTCAGGTGAGACTGGGATGCAGGATGGGCAGGAAAAGAAGCAGCTAACGATGGGCACTCAGCCACGGGCTAGCCTCAGCCTGACCCATGGGAAGCTCTAGAGGGCGGATGGCGTCACAGAGTTGACTGGCCTTCTGGACTCCCATATCAGTCAGTCATGGGCTGTGGACAGTCCCCCCGGGGCGGCGGGGGAGCGGAGACATAACTTTTGGGGCAAGGCAGCTCCCATCAGCTAAGAGCAGCTCTCCAAAGAAGGGGCAGCTGTGAGCTGGAATTGCAGAAACTCGCAGCAGCTGTGAGATGGGTGTCCTGCTTGGTAAAGGGGCTCTGGCGGGGCTGGGTCCACCCACCTGCTGTCTGAGAACATCTGGCGACAGAGTTAGGAGAGCAGGTGTGGCCAGCTCTGTGCTGGGTAGTGCCCACCCCTATTACAGGTCACCCTCTCCATGGTCCCACAAGGTGTGCGTGGTCATTACGTTAGGTGGGGCTGGAGGAATCAAGTGTCCAGAGGGACTCCTGGCTTGGCCAAGGTCAAATTGGTGAAGGGTAGGTCAGGACTGCAAACCTGAGCCTGCCTCCAACACTTGTGGTCTTTCCAGCATTCTGTGCTGCATTTAATTTTTTTCATGAATATATGTGTGTATTTTGTGCTTCCTGGTGGGTTTCTTTCCAGGTACCTCTTTTTTTTTTTAAATTTATTTATTTTTGGCTGCGTTGGGTCTTCGTTGCTGCACGTGGGCTTTCTCTAGTTGCAGCGAGCGGGGGGCTACTTCTCGTTGCGGTGGCTTCTCATTGCGGAGCACGGGCTCTAGAGCACAGGCTAGTAGTTGTGGCACACGGGCTTAGTTGTTCCACGGCATGTGGGATCTTCCGGGACCAGGGCTCGAACCTGTGTCGCCTGCATTGGCAGGCAGATTCTTAACCACTGCGCCACCAGGGAAGTCCCCTAGGTACCTTTGGAAGGTGTCTATCTTGGTTTTCTGTTTTGTACCTTGCAAACATAAAGACCTTTGGGCCTGACAGGTGTTTGCCTATTTGAGCTCACCTGATCCTCATGGAAAATTGGCTTTGTTTCCAGAGAGGTGGGCAGGGGACCTGACTGACAGACTCCTTGAGGTGAAAAGTTAAGGGGTAGCTGCTTTGTCATGGAATGAGCCCTGAATTTGTCATAAGAAAACCTGGATTTGAGACCCCATTTCTGCCCATTTGTCAGCTGAGTGACCCTGGGCAGGTCTCTTCGAGCCTTGCTTTTCTTCTTTAGGTGAACAAGTCCACAGCTAATAAGCCTCGGGTAGCCTGGCAGGTGTGCTAATGATACTGCATATAGCAAGGACCTGGCAAGGCTTTGACTGGGTTGGGGTGGGGAGTCCAAAACCAGACCTGAGGGACTTCCCTGGCGGTCCAGTGGTCAGGACTCCGTGCTTCCACCGCTGGGGGCCCAGGTTCCATACCTGGTCAGGGAACTAATATCCTGCAAGCCGCGTGGCATGGCAAAAAACAACAACAACAAAACAAAAAAAACCCCCAGAGCTGACCTCTGTAGCGTGTGCGTGGGAACCATGTCAGATCAGGGCCCATCTGTGAAATGGGAACAGTGACGTTTGTCTTCCTGTCCTAGCTTGGGCTCCCCACGAAACAAGGATTTGAGTACAAGTATTAGGTTGAACCACAGGAAACTGCCATTTTTAGGAGTCAAAGCAGTCAGATAGCAGTTGTACGTGGTTCATATGGTTTCCGAAGGTGATGGATGAAACTCCAGGAGGGGAATGAGAAGGTCACTTGGGGAAACAGTGTGTTATCAGCCAAGTTATTATCGGTGTGTTATCACCCCGGACCGAGGGCAACCGCGTTGAGTCTTCCTGGGGGCTCTGGGAAACTGTAGAACAGGGCTTGGCAAACTTCTGTAAAGGGCCAGACCCTGGATGTTTTAGTCTTTATGGGTCATAAGGTCACTTTCCCAACTGCTGGATTACACAGTTGGAGGGCAGCCACCGACAATATATAAATGGATGGGTGGTGCTGTGTTCTAACAAAACTTTATTGACAAAAATAGGCAGTGAGCTGGATTTAGCCCATGGGCCCTAGTTTGCAGACCCCCGGAGTAGAACATGTAGCTCCGTTATCCCACCCAGGAGTGAGGGAGCTGGGGTGCTTATACGCCCACTCCCATCAGTCACTGGTTGAAGGCCAAGGGTGGGGATGGGGATGGAGTGGGGGCAGGGAGTTGTCTGTTGCCCTTGGCCAAGAGAAACAGGCGCTGGCCGCAGGAGGTCAGGCCATCGGTCACTGAAATGCTAAAGGGATGTGGGACAGGGGATGGCTCCTGCCAGCTCAGAGGCCTGACTGTGTGTGGAGAGTGTACCTGAGAGGAAAGTGACAGGATGAACAGGAAAATGAGTTTGGGGTAGGGCCAGATGATCTAATTTCGCATTTCTAGCCTTTTCAGCCAGTTGTTACTTCCAGGCAAAACCCGGCTCCTCCATTCTTGGCAGGCTTGTTCGAATTTTCTGCTTCCTGTACCTCTGCTTGGGCAATTTCGTCTTCTGGGATGCCCCCACCTTCCCCCTCAGGGCTCCGATGCCACTTGCTCCAGGAAGCACACCTCTCTTCTCTCAGGCAGAGTTGATTGTTCCTCCTGGGCATTCACATGGCACTCTGAGCTTCTCTTCTCTCTCTCCAGCAGTTGCAAAGTCTGGCTGACATCACTTTTCACTGCCACACTGAGAGCCCCTCCAGGTCAGGGACTGTGATTCTCTGCTGCATCCCACCCAGGGGAGCACTGATTTGGGAAAGGTGAAGCCGAACCCCAAAGCTTCCCATACTCTCTCCCTCCCCCTTCTTTCCTCCCTCTCTCTCTTTCTTCTCCAGTAGCTGCTGATGACCCGAGACAAGCCCAGTCTTTGCCCTCATGGAGTTTAGAGTCTGGTGGGAGGGGTTAGACATTCGACAACCCAAAGGAACAACTAATAATTTGAATATTACTGTGCTTAGTGCCACACAAGTCAAGTGCAGGGTGCCGGGGGAGGCTGGAGCTGGAAGAACTGACCTGGGGGAGAAGAGGGGAGGAGACAGCGAAGCTGAGACTTAAGGGATGAGTGGAGTTGGCCAAATGAAGGCGGGGGAGTGGCGGAGTGAGACAGGATGCCATGGCTCTGAGAGCACGGACTTGGGGTCAATTATGGGAGTTGGGGGGTGCAAATCTTGGATTCTCTCAGTCTTTGTGGCTGTCGCCCCCTCCCCTCATCTGTCTGTCTTCTTCCTCTCTCTCTCATTCTCTCTCTCGCACATACACACATACACGCATGCACACGGATGGAAATATTGACCATAATTACTTCTGCGGGGCAGAATTCTGGGTAGTTTTTGTTTTCTAGTTTGCACTTCTTTGGTATTTTCCAAATTTTCTACAGTGGACAAGTCATGGCAAAAATTGAAGTCTTCAGCATTCGGAGACCACACTGCCACTGGTAGTTGTGTGACCTTGACCACGTTGTTTAATCACTCCTGCTTCTGTCTCTCTCTATAAGATGAGGACAGGGATGGTTAACACACGGTACCCATCACATTCTGACACTTCACCTCCCTTAACTCATCAGAGCTTCACAACTATTCCGTGGGGCAGGTGCTGTCACTGTCCCTGTTTTATAGATGGGGAAACAGGCATGGAGAGGTTAAGTACATTGCTCAAGGTCACACAGTAAGAGACAGAAGTAGGATTGAAACCCAGATGTCTGACTCCAGAGTCTGAGCTTACCCACTTGGCTCTACTGCCTGCCTCCCAGGGTCAGGATGATAATCAATAAGAAGACACCTGTCAAGCCCTTAGCACAGTGCCTGGCACACAGTTAGTGCTCTGTAGATATTAGTTCTTGTTATTATTAGCAGCTGTGCAAAGGCCCTGGGGTAGGAAAGGCACATGGTGTTTTGAAGGCACATGTGGTTAGTGAAGCAGCAGGACTGGGTCATACTAGGTCTTTAAAGTCAAGAATCTTGGATTTGAGCTTAAGGACAGTTGAGTTGGACCCTGTTGGGTTTTTAGCAGGGAAGTGACAGACTCAGATCTGGGGTTTACAAAGACCTCTCTGGTTGTGGATGAGAAGAATGGGACCAGGAGGCCCAGGGATGGCTCCCTTTGTTATAGTGACTCTTCTCAAATGGGTCGGACCATCCCAACATTGACTCCTCAGACCCTGGCAGGGATGGTGTTTTGCTGTCTAGGCTGGCTGTGTGGGCTAGAGCACAAGACACGGAAGTCAGGAGTGTGTCACCAGGCAGGTCTGCTGGTGCGGCGAGGCTGGGAAGTGCCAGTTTGAAGGCAGGAACAAATTACTCTCCAGGAGATGAGGCCGGGCCAGTTCCTGTCATGTTACATTATTAAATTTGTAATCTTCATTCTAATACTTCCCAGCAGTGAATAAGAACCAAATTTAAAATGGTGACTTTACATTTCTGGAATGAAGCTCTTTGTCAGGAACTCTTGAAACCCATAATTTTTCTCCAGAGGTGAATGTCTACATCCTTTAAAAATAATTAAAATAAAAAAATAATAAAACCACTCTTTAGTTAAAGGTTGGGTTTGAAGGTTTGTCTGCAGACCAATCCTGGCAAGAATTGAGAGTGGGGTCTGTATGTCTCCAGCCCCAGAAAAGGCTCAAAGTAGGGCTGGGCCTGCAGATGCCCTGCGCCTCCCAAGGTCCCACGTACCTGGACCCCCCTTTCTAGGCCGTGTTCTGGGTATGTGGGACCCTCCCAGACATCTGCATTTCAATCCTACTTCTGTCTCTTACTGTGTGATATTGAGCAATGCACTTAACCTCTCCATGCCTGTTTCCCCATCTATAATAAACCCCTAAATCTGGGCCTTGCTAGGGAAGAAAGGTGGGAGAAGCCACATGCCCACCTCACCCGCAAGTCTGTTGATTTGTAGGTTTTTTCTTTTTTATCGTTTTTGGCCGCGCCAGACAGCAGGCGGGATTTTAGTTCCCCGAACAGGGATCAGACCTGTGCCCCCTGCAGTGGAAGCGCAGAGTCTTAACCACTGGACTGCCAGGGAAGTCCAGAATCTGATGATTTGTGAAAGGGTTTGGTAAAAAATTAGACCGCAGTCTTTAGGAGAATTGCCCCGTGTCAGGCTGTGATGAGTTTTCTCATGACCCATTTGGTGGGCAGTAGACCCGGCTGCTGGTGGAACCATGGGCTGTGTCATTCCTGCCTTTACACTTAGCAAGAAAGGCCCTGATCTGGGGTCACCAGCACTACTGGGCTGATCTCCAGCCCTCCTCACTGGGTGAGGAATCTATGGGGCAATGGGGACATGCCCACCTGAACCCCCCTTTCTAGGCCATGTTCCGGGTACATGGGACCCTGGAATTCCCTGTTCAAACGGCCCTGAGTCAGCATCTGGGGTCTGTCCAGACCCCTTCTCTAGGCCCCTCCTCCATCACGGGTGTCCTGATACGTGGCCCCAAAGTAGCTGTTTGTGGAGGTGAGAACAGAACACACATGTACAGAGTGGGCCCCTGGATTTGTGGGGGTGGGGAGGAAGGGAAGGGATGGGCTACAGCCGAGGGCCTGTATTCAGAGCCTCTCTCCATATTCAGCCGTGGAACTCAGAGGATTCTAAATTTGAACCTGTCCTGGCCTTCAAGGTCATTATGAAGGCATATTTGTCAGAATGGAAGAATAGAACATGTTTTATGTAAGAGCCTGATTTATAACTTTTAAACATTTAGAATAAATATGATGGCCTCCATTGTACT
Source organism: Mesoplodon mirus (assembly GCF_964341445.2). Lineage (NCBI taxonomy): Eukaryota > Metazoa > Chordata > Mammalia > Artiodactyla > Ziphiidae > Mesoplodon > Mesoplodon mirus. Next base: position 15,696,081 of record NC_138991.1, read on the forward strand.
TTTGCCCTGGGCCCTCCACTGTTGGGTGGGGACTTTGCATCATCCTTTGAACTGAGAGTGAGAGCTGCCCAGGGATGGCTCTTCCCCTCGTGATCCCACATGTGGGCTCTGGTGCACATGGCTCGTATGGCATGTTTGTGCTAGCCTCACCCCCACCCCAGGTGACTGAATTTAAATGGTACCTCCTGTAAAAGGATGAATTAGAAAAAGACCCATGGGGTGTACCGCCTGGCCAGTGAAAACAGGCTATGTTTCCACCCACCTCAATTGGGCACCTTTGTGCAGGTAGCAACCTGTCCAATAGTTCACAGGGTCCCATGGACCTGAAGCAGAGAGGGGCCTTGAGCAAGACCACCAGGGAAAGTGCTGATACTCTGGTGTCCCAAGATGATCATTAAAGTCATTTCACATTTTCATTAATCATCCTTATCATGACAGCAAATGTTTATTTTGTGTTTCTCACATGCCGGGTACTCTGAGCACTTTATCTGGATTATCCTATCAAAACATCAGAATACGAAGGGGGTACAACTGTCATGCCCATTGCACACATTAGGAAACTGAGGCTCAGAGAAGAGACGCTCGCCTTTGGCTCAGGGTCATTCAGCAGTAAGGTCAAATGCAGGTCTGCCTGAGCCCATGAATCTATGGGCCTAACCACTGCTCTGCACTGCCCTTTCTCATTTTAAAGTGTTATTTATGCAGTCAGCGTATTTACTGACCCCCTACTCCAATGTGCTGGATGCTGAGGTAGGTATGGAGTAAGACGGGGGCCTCCCGCAGCCAAGGAGGAGAGACAAGCAGAGCAGATAACTGGGTGACCCCATTGAGCCGGGGGTGCTGAGTACAGCCTTGAAGGGTGAGAAGCTGTTTACGAGGCTGGAGTGGAAGGGGGGAGGGAGGTGCTTCAGAGCCCTGGGGGTTCTGTGTGGTCAAGGAAGAGTGTCCTGAGGTTTATGGATGCCTTGTGGGTAGGTGCATTAAGAGTTGGGTGTGGGTCTACAAAACAGAAATAAGAGTCACAGATGTAGAAAACAAATTTATGGTTACCAGGGAGTAAGGGGGGGAGGGATAAATTGGAAGATTGGGGTTGACATATACATACTACTACATATAAAATAGTTAACTAATAAGGACCTACTGTATAGCACAGGGAACTCTATTCAGTATTCTGTAATGACCTATATGGGAACAGAATCTAAAAAAGAGTGGATGTATGTATATGTATAACTGATTCACTTTGCTGTACACCTGAAACTAACACAACACTGTAAATCAACTATCCTCAGTAAAAATTAAAAAAAAAAACACAGATGGGTGTGGGGAGGAGGTGGGGTCAGGAACGGGGGGTGGCAGGTTGGGAAAGGCTCTGGAGCTGTGGCCAGGACCTGGCCCTTCTTGAAGGCCAGAGCTGCGTCATCCTCTTCAGGCATCTGCTGAGACGAGTGGTACTTAACCAGTCTAACCACCAGCACCATCCTTTTCAGGGTCGGAAAGGCGAGATTGCAAGGGGAGTGAAGGGTCCTTTGGTGCATTTCTGGCCGGGTTGGGTGTGGAACCCAGGCCTCTGAGCCCTCCCAGGCTGTAGTCTAGTCCCTTCATGAGCCGGGAGAGTGGGAGAGTCAGAGAGTCACTCCTGATCATTTTAGTTTCTTAAAACAATCTTGTGCTTTCACAAGTTTCAAACGCTTGTACAGTTATTCTAGCTTGCATTTTCTGAGCATATGCCACGTTCCCGGTGCTGTGCTCAGATTTCGTGTGTGTTACCTTGGATAGTCCTCAGAGTGAGCCTCTGAGGGGGGGGGGTCCTGTTGTTGCTGTTCCCATTTTACAGATGAAGAAATGAAGGACCTCTCCCAAGGTCGCCCACACAGCAAATGGCAGAGCCAGTTTCCTTGAGCCTAACCTTCTCAGGCTATGCTCTGCATACCCAAACTTTGGGAAAATGCAGAGAAAGCACACAGAAAGAAAATTAAAATGACTCCAATTCTATATAATCCAAGAGCAGAATGTTTAACCATTGGGGCTGTTTCTCTCCAGTTGTGTGTGTCTGTATGTGTGCAGGAATGCGTGTTTAAACCAAGGCAGGGTCACGCTGTGATACTGTTTTGTAAACCAAAGCCACTATTTAAGAATCACCTTAAAAGGACCTTCACCGCCTGGTCTCTACAGGGACACTGATTTCTAGGATCAGGTCTAGAATTGCATCAGACTTGCCAAGGCAGGACCAGGGACAGCACCAGGCAGCTCCCTGGAATAGCCACGGTTCATTTTTTCCCCCTGCTTTCCGCTCCTGTTCTTGTAAAAAAATAAAATAAATTAAAAAACTGACAGACCTACCCAGGATTTTCTTCCATGCCTGGCCCGGCATTTAAATGCAAGAAGCAGAAGGCTTGCGAACTATAAATAGACCCGGCTGCTTCTGAACAGTGGCAGGGAGAATTTGTAGGTCCTGTTTCCTCCGAACCTGGTGACCTGGATTACTTCCTTCCTGCAGCGGTTGCTTTCCTCTCTGTCTCGTCTGCCCATCCTTTGTGGAACAGAGCAAGTCCCTCTCTGCAAATGCTTGGTGACCGTCTACACTGGGCCTAGGTCCTGAGCGAGCCACCACCAGCCCCGTCACAGCCTGGGGTAGCAGGGGTGGACGTGGACACACATGTCCACAAGTGAAAATCTCGTCATTGGAGAAGCCCACAGAGGGGTCCCTAGTTCTGGGAGTCAGGAGAGGCTTCCCGGAGGAGGGGATGCTGAAGCTGGAAAAGGGAAAGAGGACACAGGGAACCTGGGGAAGGGGTGGCCTGGGAGAAGGAGTCTCTGGGGCCGTGGGTGTAATGCTTGGCACAGAGCAAGTTTTTGTGGTTACTAAGCGATCAGACGTTTCTTGAGGGCATATCCTGGGTTCCTTTGGTGGCTCCCATGGCTTCTAGGATCCAGCAATGCTGAGTACAGAGGCTACTCAGCATTTCACTAGCCCAGTGATTCTTCACCTGCTCTGCCCATGCTCTTCCATCTGCAACCAGGATCCTGAGCGACTCAATTAAAAACCTCAGCTGGGGGCTTCCCTGGTGGTGCAGTCGTTGGTAGTCTGCCTGCCGATGCAGGGGACACGGGTTCATGCCCCGGTCCGGGAGGATCCCACATGCTGCAGAGCGGCTGGGCCCGTGAGCCATGGCTGCTGAGCCTGCGCATCCGGAGCCTGTGCTCCACAGCAGGAGAGGCCACAGCAGTGAGAGGCCTGCGTACCGCAAAAAAAAAAACAAACAAAAAAACCCCTCAGCCGGAACCTGGAAATCCACTTCTTCACTAGCTCCCCAGTTGATTCTGATGTTCCACCTCATTTGGGATTCAGTGCTGACCCAGGCTCCCATCTGGGGACCATGCCTCAGACCCCCAGTCCAGTGGGGGTCCACCCTCGGATGACAGTGAAGGGAGCTCATACCCTCTCGGGGCAGTTCCTTCCATTGACAGAGAAGCTCGACTGCAGAGAGGCCTCCTCCCCTTGTGCCGAGTCACCATCACCATTAATCCTAACACAGCAATGATATGGAAAATCTAATTCGTACAGTCCTTTGTTGTCTACAAAGTACTTATATAATTCGAGAGGCGATAGATTTTAAATTCAGACAGACCTGCATTTAAACCCTGCCCCCCCCTTTTTTTGTCCTACCCTGTTGGCTGTGTCCTTAAACAAATGACTTCTCCGTGTCTCAGTGCTTATACCTTAAATGGAAATAATAATAGTACTTACCTCTCAGGTCATTGGGAGAATTGAGTAACATGCATGCCACAGGCTCAGTACAGTAGTCAAGCACTTACTCCATAATAGTTGATTATTATCATTATTCCTGCTACTACTGCTACACAAAATATTTACATGGTAAATTCAACATCCAACAGGTTTTTACTGAGCGCTGAATGTGTACCCTATAGATGATGAGCTACATCGTCAAAAGGTTCTCACTAAATGACAGTCATTATTGTCAGTATTATTAGGATGATTTGAGCCTTGCAGAGTTGGAGTGGGTGGTAAAATCACCCACCTTTTACGGATAGGAAGATGAAACTTAGAGGGTTAAGGGGTTTCTAAAGCCTCCTCAGCTGGTAAGAGATGGGATGGGAATTTAATCCATGTCTTCCGTCTAATCCTCTTCTTTTCTCCCACCTTCAGTAGGCTTTTGGAACAGTCAATTGTGAAGGAAGGAAGGAAGGAAGGAAGGATGGGAAGGAGGGAGACATATTACAGGGTTAAGGGGCTCCTCCAGCCTTAGCCCCCGGGGTTTTCTCCACGGCTGGCAGGTCCGCGAGGTCCTTTCTCTTCTCTCCCTCCACAATGTTCCACCAGGGAAATCCAGCTTTGTTGCATTTGAGCATCTTGCAGGCATAAAAGAGTCCTCGGGGAGCACTGTGTGGCTGGGCAGCTCAGCACGCTTCCCCCAGACTGGTTTTGCAGCCGGAGTGCGGTTTAGGTCTTCTGATCTGCTCTGGCAGCTGCGGGTGCCATTGACACCTTGTCCACTGTCTGCAGCCCCCACTCCACCCTGAGTCACTGCCCGGTACCCACACCAACAGATTTGTTGGGTCCAGGGCTTGCCCTGGCTGGCTGCAGAATGCCCCCTGCTTTCAGTCTCCTTCCTGTCCCAGGAGAGCGAGCAGGTGCTTCAGCCGCTGAGTTCTCTCTCCCAGGGAACTGGCCGTTCAGCTGGATCTCTCTCCACTGGATAGAAGGCCCTGTCCCCGTTAGAGAAACTGCAGACTTCAACAAGGCAATGGGAGTTGTTGTAGCTAGCAGAGGGTCCCTGTAACCAGACATACGGGCAGGTTCCTTGCCGGCAAGGCGGGTCCCAAGCCAATGGCTCTCATGTCTTTTATTCTGTACAAGATATCGACTTAAGCTTCCCTCTTACAAGCCTTTCTGAGCTTGCTCTCTCCCTTGCACAACTTCATCTGCCCTATTTCCGTCTCCCTTTCCATTCACTTCAGTAATCAGGCAAATCTCATTTCTAATAGCCTCTGACGGTAGGAAAATGCTAGGTTGAGGGTCAAAAGACCAAATTTAAGACCACTGCTGTCCGATAGAAATTTCTGCGATGGAATGTTCTGTTTCTGCGCTGTCCAAAATGGCAGGCACTAGCCACATGTGGCTGTTCAGCACTTTAACTGTGGTTAGTGCAACAGTGGAACCAAATTCTGAATTTTTTAAAATTGTAATTAATTTAAGTGGTCGCATGTGGCTCGTGGCTACTATATTGGGCAATACAGCTCTAGACCCTGCTCTAAATATACTGAGCTCTGAGACCTTGAGCACGTTTCTTGTCCTCTCTGGGAAGATGAGGGGTGCAATTCGGGAATCCAGAAGGAGGCTGTCTGGAATAGAGACTGAGGTCAGGGGTCAGCTACAACTGGAGTAGCTTCCAGTTCTGCCAGATACCAACATGTGATCTTGGGCAAGTCACTTAACCTCTCTGTGCTTCAGCGTCCGCATTTGTAAATGGGGCATAGTAACAATCACCTCACAGTGTTAAATGAAATACCACGAATCTCTTAAGTGCCTCACTCCCAGCAGGCTCTTGACAAATTGTAGAAGTAGGAACACATGTTCTCCTCCTGCCTCTTTGGACAACTCTGACAATTCTTGCTTTAGCTACAAATGTATATAACATGCTTCCTTTTGGGACCAGAAGTCATCACCTTGACCTCTTGAAATTATATACAAGTTGTGTCATTGTGCATCTTTTTTTTTTTTTTCTGGAGAAAACCAGAATTTTTTTTTTTTTTTTGCTGTACGCGGGCCTCTCACTGCTGTGGCCTCTCCCGTTGCGGAGCACAGGCTCCAGACGCGCAGGCTCAGCGGCCATGGCTCACGGGCCCAGCCGCTCCGCGGCATATGGGATCCTCCCAGACCGGGGCACGAACCCGTATCCCCTGCATCGGCAGGCGGACTCTCAACCACTGTGCCACCAGGGAGGCCCCAGAATTTTTTAAAAAGAGAGATAAACAGCTTTCAGAAGATTTGTAGAAGAGTCCAAAAGGTTTAAAAACTCAGAGAAGGAAGGAAACTGGTACTCACTCACAGGCCCTGGGCAACAGGGCTGGTAAGATCAGAAGACATCAGACTCTGGCCCCAGACTGCCAGCATTCCGGTTCAAGCCCTGTCACCTCCAAGATGCATAAACCTTGTTGAACTTCAGCTTCCCCATCTGTAAAATGGGGGTAACATAGGAGCTATTTCATGGGTTGTTGTGGGGATCAAATAAATGAGTCCATGTTAATTGTGTAGCACAGCACACAGCCAGTGCCCGGTGCATGCTAGCTGCTTTATCAGCAGCAGCATCGTCATCATCACCATCATTTCCATCCACCGTGTGCCAGGCTTGATGCAAAGTGTGTTCGTCTCCCCAGGTCTGTGCTTTCTCACCTGCCGCGTCATCTCAGACTTCATCTCAGACCTCTCCCCTTGCACATTCTGCTCCAGCGGCTCTGGCCTCCTTGTTAGTCAGACATACCAGATGTAAATCCGCTTGGGGTCTGTATGTTTGTGTCCTCAGTGTTGGGAGCACTTTCCCCCCCAGATATCCAGGTGGCTCATTTCTTTACCTCCTTCAGGCAGCATGGTGACACCTTCCTGACCTCGGTCTAAGACCAAAACACCCACCCCTGCACCCATCACCTTCTAACACCTGCTGTGTCTTCACGTATTTGTGCACTTTGGTGTTTGCTTGCCTCCCCTGGATCGGAGCTTCAGGAGGACAGATGGTTTCCCTTATTTTTGTTCCCTGCTTTAGCTCCAGTGCCTAGAGCAGTACTTGACATATAGAAGGTGCTCAGAAAAATGCTTGGCGAATGAGTGAATGAGCGAATGAATCTCATTCTGCCTGAGGTAGGCTCCTGTGGGATCCTCACACCCCAGGCGATGTCTCCTGGGTAATATGTCCAATCAATAAGTACTCCCTGTGCGAACCCTCCTCTGTGCCAGCTTATTCTCTGTGCCAGGGATAGAAGGATGCAGAACACCCCAGCTCTTGAAGAAGAACTCATAGGCCTGAGGGTGGGGGCGGGGTGACCACAGCCATGTCCTCTTCCAAGCGCTTACTGCAGGTGTAACTACCAAACTGCCCTGCCATCCTGTCTGTGGTCTGTCTTCCACCCTAGACTGGAAAGGCTCAGTGGACAAGGACCCCCATCTGCCTTGCTCGATGCTGTGTCCTCAGCAGTAGTACCAGGCCCAGCACGTGTATGTGGACTGGATGCATGACTGAACAGGATACAGGGTGTGGTGGGATAGGAACTGGCAGAGGGTCTGTGGTTGTACCAAGGAAGGGCGGAGCTGTTGAAGGGCTCACATGGGAGGTGAGGAACCTTCCCCGGTCCCTTGGCAGCTTGCCTTGACCTTCACTTGGCTAATGATGGAGCATCTTGGGAGGATGGGAGGGTGGTGGCTTCCCCTCCCTCAGGAGGCTGGGTGGCCCGCCGCAGCCCTTCTATATTTCAGCTTCTGCCTGCGCCTCTGTCCTTGGAGTTAAAAATAACCAAAGATGAGAGTGCAAGGACACACTGTCCTTCTTTGCTGTGGAGCAGGGATTCTGCTACCTCGTCTCAAAGGGGGCTGCAGGGTGGCAGGTTTGAGAAGCCAGCGGCTTAAAGAATTATCCCTTTCTGCTCCCTTGAGGACAAGCACAGACCTCACTTTCCCCAATCTGGGATGACTCTAAATGAACTATGGAATGTCACAGCTAGAAGGGCTCTCCAGCCTCCAGGTAGGCTGGTTACCTGGCAGGAATCCCATAGCCCTCCAGGCCTGGGACCTTGGCAGACATTACCAATCAATTAAGCACCCCTCCCCTTTCCTGGGACCATGGTAGGCATCACCAATCAATCACAGCACCCTTTTCTGCCAAATCCAGACATAGTCTAAGAATTCTTAACACGGGATATTTTAGGCAACAGCTACCAGAGTTGGCATAAAAAGAGAAAACCTGTTTATCATCGTAATCTAGTCCAGTCCCCTCATGGTGGGGAAACGGAAGCTCAGAGAGGTGCAGACACTTGTCTGATTTTACACTGCAGGTCCATAGTGGAGCTAGGACCAGACCCAGGAGTCCTAACTCCGCTGGGACTTTTTTCCCTCTGTCCCCTACTGCATCCTCTTTTCCATGAGAACTAAGGTTTGTCCAAAGGAAGGGTTTTTTAACCCATGGACTGCAAGCCTCAAAATTTTATACAACGTACTGTGTGTATGTGCTGACAGGTACTTTTCTAAGGAAGTGAGAATAGCTTCCATCAGCTTCCCAAGAGTATCCTTGCACAACCAAGAAAGGCAAAGAAATCAGAAAAGAGAGTGAGTGGAATGGGTTAGCGTCTTGCCACTCAGAGTGTGGGCTGCAGACCGGCAGCATCAACCTCACCTAGGAGTTGTTAGAAATACACTCTCAGGCCCCACCCAGACCTACTGAATCATAATCTGCATTTTAACCAGATCCCCAGGTGATTCATTTGCATATTAAAGTTTGAGGAGCACAGGGCTGGAATTGGGAAGTGTAGCCTTTGGTTTCCTGAAAGTGTATGGAGTACTTGCTGAGTGCCAGGCACCCTTGCCAGTCTACAAGAGGACCATGGTCCTTGCTCTTATTTGAGGGAGCAGAAAGAAACCTAGGCTTCTTAGCCACGATGGGGCCCAGCTGCTCTGCAGCTCAGCTAAGGCCAGATCAAAGGAGGGATTTGTTTAAACTGTTCGAAGGTAAAGGATGGAACTTCCATCCAGCGGATATGAGACCCCAGCGTGCATTAAGCGAGTGTGTGGGGAGGTTCTCGCCTGGAAAGCGTTAGGTGGGTGCTGGGGTAGCTGGTCTCCTGTGCAGTGGTGCTGAGAGGGACTGGGTTTTGAGCAGTCATGGGATTTGAATGAGTTGAGTGGCAACCAAGAAGGTATGCTGCTTGAGGCCAGCTTCACCAGCAGCCTCTGGTGCCGAGAGCCACTCATCTAAGGTAGGTTTGCTCTAATCAGGAATGGTGCCAGGTGGCTCCAGCTGGTACCAATGGGTCTCAGGTGATCCTGGCTAGTTCTTCTGGGTCTGATAGGCTCTGAAGGAAGCTGACCACGTGTAGACCGGGGAAGGTGATATTGCCGGGGGCGGGTGTAGGCGGCGTGCCCAGGGGCACAGAGGAAAGTTTGCCCTGGTGGGACTGTTGTTAAGGAATTCAACCCCTGTGCTCCATGTAACCACCGCATATTTCATCCATATGCCATTGTGGGGATCCGAGCGCATGTGGGTGCTTTGAAGATGGCACACCTGGGGTCCAAACCGCCGAGCCCAGGCCTCGTCTGGCCTTCGCAACAGGCTTTGTGCGCTGGCCTTTTGCTCAGCTGGAGCCCTTTGCTGCCCCTGGCAGAGGCCAGTGCTGACCTGAAAAGCCTACTCACCCGACGCTACTGGGTCCTTGATTCTGTGAGGGTCAGTGTAGAATAAGGGTTAACAGCAGGGCCTGGGAAATGATACACACACACACACGCACACACGCACACACGCAGAGCTTTACTGAGATAACTCACACACCATACAATTCACCTATTTAAAGTGTACAATTCAGTGGATTTTACTATATTCTCAGAGTTAGGCTGTCATCACCACAATCAATTGTAGAACATTCCCCCCTCCAGACCCCCAAAAGAAACCTGTACCCATTAGTTGTCACACTCCAGTCCCCCCTCACCCCAGCCCCTAGCAACTACTACTCTGTTTTTTCTACCTCTGTGGATTTGCCTCTTCTGGATATTTCATATAAATAGTCACGTAAATAGAATATGTGGTATTTCATGACTGGCTTCTTTCATTTTGCATATTTTCAAGGTTCATCTCTGTTGAAGCATTTATCAGTAGTTCATTCTTTTTTATGGCTGAATAATATTTCAATAGATGGATATACTACTACATTTTGCTTATGGAGCCATCAGCTGATGGACATTTGGGTTGTTTCCAGTTTTTGACTGTTATGAATAATGCTGCTGTGAACATATGTGTTCAACTCTTTGTGTGGATAGGATGGGTTTGTTTTGCATTGTCTCTCCACCACTCACTTGCTGTGGGACCTGGGGCAAACTGCTTCAGTTCTCAGAGGCTCAGTTCTCTGAGAATTTCTGGGAGTTAGGGATGCTGCTGTCTATCTGAGTATTATTGATAATAGTGGCTATAATTTACTGAGTGCCTTTATCTTATTAAAAATTTTTTTTCTTTTTTTTTGGCCATGCCACGTGGCTTGTGGGATCGTAGTTCCCTGACCAGGGATCGAACCTGGGCTCCTGGCAGTGAGAGCGCTGAGTCCTAACCACTGGACCACCTTTATCATGATAAGATAAAAGTACCCTGAGTGCCTTTATCTTATCATGACAGTCACTGTCCATATGCTGTGTTCTTGAGTTCAGCCCCACGAGGGGCATGAGAAGGTTTATTTCATGTTAATGTGGACTTGTGCTATAATAGGCTAACATGCTGCCTTGTTACAGCAAATCATTTTGGTAGCTTGATGAGTTCTCTTTCCAATGTATGTGCCTACCTCTACACCTTTGGCCTTTTTACATTATTAGGGGCATATTTTTATCTTTACTTTTGTATATTAAAAAAATTTTTTTTTTTTTGTGAAATATACGTAGAGAAAAGTGCAATAATTAGAAGAGCTATCTCATGGTTCCGTCATTTCTGTTTACTCTCTGCCATGAGACTAGCACGTCCTAGATAGGGCTTGCTCCTCATCCTGGATTCCAGAAGAATCCATGGAGTAGAGCTGTAGCTCACTCACAAGGGACATTTAATATGAGCAGGAACTAAACCATGGTTCTGTAAGCCACTGAGATTTGCGGGTCACTTGTTAGTGCAGCACAGCCTAGTGAGAGCTAACCAATACGTTTAATCCTTATAACAAAGTAAGGTGGGTTTTATTACTGTTTCTGTTTTTTGAGGGAACCGAGGCTCAGAGAAGTTCAGTAACTTTCTTTAGTTTGCTCAGATAGTCTCAGAGGGCTGCTTCTAGTCCCAAACCCAGTTATTCAGACTCCAGAACCTCTGCTCTTAAGATGGAAGTACCTGGGCTGTTTGGTGAATGATGAGTAATCCAGTGTGAATGGAACACCTGGTATGTGCATGATGTCAGACTTGTAGTATAGGTTTGGGGCAGATCCTGGAAGCCTTGAAAGCTGTGTGGATTATGAAGCTTCCTAGTGCCAGATGGGACCACAGACTGTACCTTTTGCTCATAACCCAACTTCTCCCAACGCTTGCTCAGCTTGTCCCAAGAGCTGGTGGGAATGGCTTCCTGGGGAAACTGGTGGGAATTGTAAATTGTCTTCCTTCCAGTGATGGCTGAGATACCCCTTCTCCAGAAAGTCTTCCCACTTTGGAGTCTTCCCATGCTTTCGGTAGGCTGGGAGCTGGAATTGAGTGAATGACGCTCCCCTGGCCATCCCTGCTAAGTGTAGGACCTCCCCCTGCCCCACATGCATTTACTCTGCATTCAGAACTCTTTGTCCTCAGTTTATATTTTGGTTCCACATTTTTGCCCTCTCTCTACATGTTTTCCATTTGTCAATATAGCCTTTGGTTGTGGTCACCCAAAATGTAGCACTTCCATCTACAATAAAATCTTACGATTTTATTTGTAGTCAAGTATAACTCAGCATTGAAATAATTCTCCCTACAACCCAGACCCTGCCTCTACTTCCAGTGCTGTATTAATTATCTTCTCTTCGGCTCTCATAATATTGTGTATATCTTTGCCCTTGAACTATACTATCTTGTAATTATAACACCTTGTGTTAATATTGTCCCTTTACTTGGCTGACTCCTGGTAGACTGGGAGTTTCAGCCAGGTCTGGGTTTAATTCATCTGTGTTACGAGTCTCCAGCACAGGCCCTGGCTCTGAATAGGCACTTAGTAAGAGTTTTTTGAATAAAGGATAATTATTTATCTGTTTCATCTCCTCTCCCCATCTGTTAACTGTAAGTTCCTTAAGGACAAGGACTGTGTCTTATCTGCAAGATCAAGAAAAGCATGGTATAGGAAATGAGCTCAATAAATATATACTTCACTGGATAAGTGAGAATAACATTTCCTTCCAGGAGCAGAACCCTTTAGAGTCGCAAAGCACATTTATATACCTTACCCAGTTGATCTTCTAAAATCTTCAAATTCTCCCTGTCTAGTGTTCTCAAATCCCTGTCATGTGCTCTTTGCCTCCCTTGTGCCTACCTATTTCATCTGTGCATCTTCATGATTTCTCCCTCTTCCTCCTTCAGATCCTCTTGGATAAAGGTCTTCAGGACCCTGCCCCCCGCCACTCCCAGTGAAAAGCAGCCTAAAGGGCAAAAATTACACTCTGGTCTGCACTGAACCAAGATCATGCTCCCATTTAAAGCTTTACCATCTTGGGCAGGTTCACTAACCTCCCTGAGTCAGCTTTCTCTTCTGAAAATGGAGACACAAGTGGTTGTGAGGCTTGGATGAAGTAATGTCTGCTGAGCACCTATCATAGGTTCTGGCTGAGCCCAGTAAGTGGGAGTTCCTGTTTTTACATGGAAGGGTGGAATTTGAGACATCAGCAAGCCCATGGGAAAGAACTGTGGTTTTAAAACAAACGGGGATAGGGTTGCTTTGTTCTGAGATCTCTGCTCCCTGTGAGGTGCCACCTCTGTTTCAGGCAAGCCCAGACCCCGGATCTGGTCAGCACCACGGACAGTTCCTGCTGCGTCTGGATGTCCAGCTGATTGCAAGTCGCAATGTTATTTTATATGCCACCAAGAGAGATAAAAACATGTCAGGATTTAACTATGACATGCTCTCAGTTGTCATTCACATCTTGATTTCAGAGATGTTGAAAAGTGTGTCTTAGAGTCAATGAAATAATGACAATTTTGTGAGAGATGGTATCAGTGAGCTGTTGACCCCTGACCCTTGAAGAGATTCATTATAATCGCCAACACTTTTTGAATGCCAACTCTGCTCCAGGCCTTTTTCACTCCTCCCTCTCCTGTCCTGGGTGCTGTCTGCCCTCTATGCATTGACTTAACAAATACTACATTTGGGGAATATAAATGTAAGCCAAATAGACAGTTAATCAACAGTTTTCTCAGTCTCCTGCCCCAAATATTCCAGTCCTGAGCCTCCTTGTTTCAGAGTGTTGCTTCCTGCCGAAGGATAATCCAAGTCTGACTTCCCAGTCCGCATCTTGCTTAACCCATTTAAAGAGCATGTCAAATGCATATCCTGTGACCCAGTAATTTCATTCCTAGGTATGTGCCCAGAAGAGATGTACACAGATGGTCACCAAAAGACGTGCACAAGATTGTATCTGGCAGAGCTATGTGTAATATCTCCAAACTGGAAACTACCCAAATGCTCATCAACGGTAGAAAGAATAAAGATAATTTTGATATATGCACACAATGTAAGACAATAAAGCCACAAGAATGAGTGAACTGCAATGAAACAACATGGGTAAATCTCACAAACGTAATGTTGAGTGAAAGAAGTCAGACACTAAAGAGTATATACTAGACGATTCTATGTATATAGAAGTACAAAAGAGGCAAAACCAATTTGGGCTGTTAGAAGCCAGGATAATGCTACTCTTAGAGGAGAAGTAACTGCTACTCATGAGGGGCTGACTTTTTTTTTTTTTTTTTTTGCGGTACGCGGGACTCTCACTGTTTTGGCCTCTCCCGTTGAGGACCACAGGCTCCGGACGCGCAGGCTCAGCAGCCATGGCTCACGGGCCCAGCCGCTCCGCGGCATGTGGGAATCTTCCCAGACCGGGGCACGAACCCGTGTCCCCTGCATCGGCAGGCGGACTCTCAACCACTGCACCACCAGGGAAGCCCGAGGGGCTGCCTTTTGGGGACATTGGTAATGCTCCGTTTCTTGATCTGGGTGCTGGTTCTGTAAATGAGTGCAATTTGTAATATTCACCAAGCTATATACTTAAGAGTTGTATACTATGTAATTGTACACTTTGTATATTATGCTTCAACAAACAGTTGTTTTTAAAAGCATCTTTCTCCAGAGAAGAGAATGCTGAGAATTTCCTATGCAAGATGATAGGTAAGACATTTGGAATAGCCAGTCACGTGGAATATTTGGAATTACCTGAATTATTCAGTGTGAATGGAACGTAGAGCACATTGGGGATGGGGGGAAAGAAACAAGACTGGAAATGGAACTCGGGACCAGGTCAGAAAGGCAGTGTGTGTTAAGGCCATTGGAATTTATTCTGCAAGCAATGGGGTGCCGCAGTGGAGGTTTTGTGCAGGCCACAGAGTGGAGAACTGATAGAAGAAGACACCAGGTAGAGTAGAGGCTGACCACGTGACCAAGTGCTTGAATTACCAGAGGATTTTCTAAAACTACAGATTCATGAGCCCTACCCTAGACCTACTGAACCAGAGTCCCCAGGAGAGAAGACCAAGGCATCTGTATTTTAACTGCGTTCCCAGCATATTCCAAACCATCAGACTCGCACTGGCCTCGGAGCAGGTGCTTGGGAGCCTCTGAGTTAACTGACTCTTACAGTCATCCAGGCAAGAGTAGGTGGGGATGTGAGCTGTGAACTTGGTGATGCAGAGCAGGCTCAAATTTGTGTCCCCAGAGGAGGCATGGAGACAGTTTACTTAATTAATTAACAAATATTTATATGTCATGTACTAAATAGTGCTTATTACTATGTGCCAGACCCTATTCTAAGTACTTTTTTAAAAAAAGTATTAATTAATTTAATCCTCACAGACATCCTATGAGGCACATAAATTACATTCTCCATTTTTTTTTTTTTTTTGAAGCAGAGGAAAGTGAGACACGGAGAGGTTAAGTAACTTGCCCAAGATAGCACTACTAGAAATGTGACTGGGGCCAGCTTTACAACCCAGGCCATCAGACTCCGTCATCCACGCTTTTAACCGCTAGGCCTTGTTGCTTCCTGAATATGCTTCACAAATAGTCGTGAGTGGCTGTTTCCTGTGAAATGGAGCTGAGAGGTTGGCAGTGAGGAGACCTGAATCCTAATGCCAACATGATCATGACCTCATGTCCCTCTTGGGTCTCAGTTGCCATTCTATACAAGGAAGGCCTTGGTTTAGATGACCGCTAAGTTCCCTCCAAAAGGAATTTTCTCTGATTTTGAGGGAAGGCAGATATTGACAGCTCTGGAGAAAAGAGGGGAAAGGTAAAGGGTTCTCACTCAGGGTTTGTGCTTCCTTGGCCTGTCCTTGGAGATACAGCCGAAGGCAGCATCAGGGCTGTGGAGGCCTGAGTGCCTGCATGTCAACTCAGCCCTTGGTTTTCAGATGAGTTTTAAGACCTGGGCAGGGGAGACATGTGATGCTTGAAGTCATTGGGAATAGCTAGGCCAGGAAGAGGCTGACCATGGAGGAAGAAGAGGCAGTAGCCTCCAGGGTATTTATCTTGGAGGGACAAGAAGGGCAGTGGCCATGGGAAGGGAAGGCAGTGAGCCCCAGGGGATCACCCTGGTTTGAAGTAGCCCACTGACCCAGAGCTCTCGTGTCTGGAGGGCTTCACAGGCTGTGAGATGGACCTGGAGGAGGCCACTCACAGAAACGAGATTATACTCCGGCCCGTGACGTGGTTAGGGATTTGAGAGCCTGGGGACCTGCAGCAAGTCATATAACCTCTCTCAGCTTTGGGCTCCTCATCTAGAAAACAGAGCTGTAAAGACCCATTTTGGATGAAGTGTCGAAGTGGAGAGTGGTAGTGTTCTTTCCCTCCTCTCCCTTCCACCACCACGTTACTGAGATCTCTAGTGGTTAAGAGGGTAAGATCTGTTTTTACAAAGATCTGGATTTAAAACCTAGCACTCTCTTGTCTGGTGTAACCTTGGGCAAGTTGCTGAACTGCATTGAGTCTGGTTCCTTTTTGTAAAATTAGGGTAATGGTACTTGACTCTCAGAGTTACGGCTAAATTTTATATATGCATAAACATACATAAAACACATGTAAACAAATATATATAAAGTTATAATTTACATATAATTTATATTAATTTAATACATAATGTATATGAAATACTATATATAAAAATATTATATGTATATAATAGTGTCTGGTAAAGGGTAAGTGCTAAAAGTAATGTCATCTAATAATTTATTATCATTTTATCCTGTTCCTTTATGAATACTTGCTTTGGGGAAAAGGTACATTAAACACATTCGTATTCAGTTATGGACAGCTGAATAAGACTTATTTGTTTTCTTCACTGGAGAATTTGCACTTTTCTTGAAGACACATCCTAAAAATAAAAGCAATTCAATTAAACACTGTTAGTGGGATGGGCAATGCTGGGTGCTGTCCGTGGTGCAGAAGGGAAATGACAGCTGAATGAGCTTACACAGTAGACAGGGAAATCAGTAGGCCGACCAAGGACTGTGTTTCAGGGTGCAGTGGAATAGATACCCTAATAAAGGTGAAGATAAAGTGCCCCTGGGACTCAAGGAGTCTGATCAGAGAAGCGTTTGTGGAAGAGATGGCATTTAAATTCTGTGATAGAGTGCAGTGAGTTTAGTTTAGTGGTTCATTAAAAACATGGTTACTGGAGTCAGAAGGACATAGGCTTGAATTCTAGTTCTGCCGTTAGTAGCTTTGTGTGTCCTTGAGAAAGTTACTTAACCCTCTTTATCCTCATTTTCTTACCTTATAAAATGGGGTAGTAACTATCTCACAACTTATTGTGAGAATTAAAATGAGAAGATGCCTATGTAGAACACTTGGCATAGCATCTGGCACAATGGTAATATTATAATAATAGCCACCTTAGTGAGTGCTTACTGTGTGCCACAACCCACCTAGGATGTCCTGAGGATTAAATGTCATTATATTATTACGTTACCTTATTATATTTAATCCTCATAACAGCCCTAAGAGTTTGGCGAGTTTCTGATAAACTTGTTATTTAAAACTTAACTCTGGAGTATGGTCAGAATTTTGATAGGGAAGGTTAGGAAGGCAGGAAAGTAAAGGAGAGAAAATGGGGATGAGGCAGTTACTGAGGATGTACATGGAGCAAAGAGGTGCCTGGCTGGGCTGGAGTGCGGAGACTGAGGGGGGAACCAGGAGCAGATGGGGAGGGAATCAGATAATGGAGAGTCGTGAATGCCTGAGTGTGAAGCGGGGTAGCTCATTTGATGGGCAGTGGAGAGCTATTCTAAGGTTTTAAATAGGATCATGGCATGAAGTCATGATTTATTTATAAATTTATATTTTACCTTCATTTACGTTCTAGAATTAAAACATTTAGCTCTAAAACATTCAGAAGACACAGCAGCCTACAAAAGAGAAATCAAATCTCCCCAATGGGCTGATTGGAGTGTAAATTGGTACAACTACTTTGGAAAATCATTTGGCAGCATCTGCTAAAGCTGAACAGATGCCTGCCCTATGACCCAGCCGTTAGGTATATTTCCTCCCTTAGGTATATCTCCGAGAGACACAGGTACAAATGTTCACCAAAGGCCATGCACTAAAGCAGCATGATTCCTAATAGCCCCAACCTGGAAAAAAAATGAAATGCCCATCAACAGTACAGTGGAGGGCTTCCCTGGTGGCGCAGTGGTTGAGAGTCTGCCTGCCGATGCAGGGGACACGGGTTCGTGCCCCGGTCCAGGAAGATCCCACATGCCGCGGAGTGGCTGGGCCCATGAGCCATGGCCGCTGAGCCTGTGCGTCCGGAGTCTGTGCTCTGCAACGGGAGAGGCCACAACAGTGAGAGGCCCGCGTACGGCAAAAAACAAAAACAAAAACAAAAACAAAACAGTACAGTGGATAAGTAGATTGTGGAACAGTGTATTCATACAATGGAATACTTTATTAGCAGTGATAATAAGCAGTCTGCAACTACACACAACAATATGAATGGATCTCATACAGTCAACATAATACTGAGCAGAGGAAGCCAGCACCCCACCCCCGCCAAAGGCCATGCTCTGTATATAAAGATTAAAAACAGACAAAATATTTGATGTTTGAGATCAGGATAGTGGCTGCCCTTGTGGAGCGAGATAGAGCCTGGAAGACTGGGCACAAGTGGGCTTTGGGGATCCTGGTAATGCTGTTTCTTCATTTGGCTGCTGGTTACATGGGTGTGTTTACTTTGTGAAAATCCATCAAGCTGTACACTAAAGGTTTATGCACATTTCTGTATATATCTTACACTTAGATTAAAGTTATAAAAATAATCTTCCACACACACCCTCTAGCAATCTTTCCCCCTACAGTTATTCCCCATTACTGGTTCGGGTCATATCCTCCCAGATTTTTCTATGTCTATGCATGAAGAGAAAGATAAAGCTACATTATCTATAGCTTTACAAAAATGGTCTTATGCTTTACATGGTGTCCTGCAACATGCTTTTTTAACTTCACAGTATGTTGAAGCCATCTTTTATATCACTGTAGTTGTAGGTCTAGATGATTCTTTTTAACACTTGCACAGTATTTTATTATGGGGATGTGTCACTTAGTTAACCCATCTCCTATTGACAGACAGTTAATTTCAGCATTTCATTGGTGTAAATGATGCTGTGGGGAGCCTCTTCATGCATAGCTTGGTGTACTTTTCTGACTATTTGTGAATTTATAAATTACTAGGAAGGGAATATCTTGGTCTGAAGTGGTATTTTAATATAGTTAATCTGTAAATGACTTGCTGAGTGGGTGGGTTGGAAGCAGGGAGACCAGTTAGGAGGCTATTAAAATAGTTTAGACTTGGGGTAATTAGGGTAGTTGGCTGTGAAAATGGACAGAAAGGGAGAGAGATAAGAGACGTTAAGGGCAAAGACTTTATACGACCTGGCATCTAATGAGAAAGGGGGAAAAGTCAGAGAGGTCCTCGGGGGTTCTGAGTCTGTGGCTGGGCAAAGTGGGAACATAAGTCAAGAGGATTTGACTGGGGGGAGGGGGATGGGTTTAGTTTTGGCCAGCTCCTCATCCAGGTAGCGACGTCCAGAGTGCAGCTGGAAGTATTGGTCTTGACATAGAGTTAAGGGCTATAGATTGAGGTGTAGGATTCCTTTGCTTAGGGTGGTCCTCATGTTGTGGGAGGGGAATGAAATCAGCGATGGGAAGGCTCTAGAGAGAGAGGGAGAACCGAAGGAGTGGAGAGCGAGGGCTCAATGTGTAGGGATGGCGGCAGTGGTCAGAGATGGGAGGGGATCTACTAGAATTCACTATCACAGAGGCCAAGGGAGGGATCTGAAGTGACTGTCATTCAAAGGACGAAGTAGTCAATAGCCTACATTAGTCTCCCTCCCACTGGGCCGCCAGTGGGTGCTGTCATTACATCTTTTACTTAACTCCTCAAAGCCCTTAACACACTTGTGATTAATCAGTGTGGCCATCTGTTTAATGTCTGCCTCCACCTCTGAACTGTGAGCTCCATGGAGGCAGGGATCACCCCACTCTTGCTCCCTCTTCTGTACTCTCCATCAGGTGTGTGCTTGGCACACACTGGTGTTGGTATCCCAAGTTGTTGCTGTGTTTTGGTGGGACACCAGTTGTCCACACACCTTTTGCCTGATGCCTACCCACCTCCTGACACACACACACACACACACACACTCTCTCTCTCTCTCTCTCTCTCTCTCTCTCTCTCTCTTTCTCTCTCTCAGCACAGGTTGAGAGAGGAGGGACTTAGAACCCACAGGGTACAGCAAGTGGGAGTGGGTAGCCAAAAGTAGGTCATCCACACTCCATTTACTTGTACATCACAGTGGCCAGCCTTGAGGGCAGTCTCACAATTGGTACCCAAAGTTTACAGGACTCAAACTCCAGGCCTCTCCAATGGAGCCTTAGGATAACCACGGACAAAGGAGCCTGTTGTTTGATCCTTAACTATCCCTTCAGAAAGGGTGCCCCCTTCCATGCCTGCGTTGTTGTGCAGCTGATCTTTTTATCACCACACTTCTTGGAGGAATGGTATTTTCACTGTGATGCTGGAACCCACCTGTGCAACTTTTTTTGAAACTTGACTTCCTTAGGATGCCAGCTAAGCCAGGTGTCTTAGGTCAGGTTTCCCCAAAAGGGCCCAGAGATGAGATTCGTGTGCAGGTGACATACAAAGGAAGTGCTCCCCGAGGAGGCTGGGCACCCAGGAAACTAGCAGGGATGTACTGTCGGGCAGATCCCACAGAGGGTGGCTTCAGCCCCTCCTACAGGCTTCCTTGTGAGCCTGGGTTATGCCCCAGAGTTGTTCTGACCTGAGGCAAAGGACCCGAGGATTCATTCTTTTGTTCCATTTAGGCTTTGATTAAGGGGCTTGGGGGCCACAAATTCCCAGGCACTTCTGCCTCTGCCTGTGTGGGGACAAAGTGGGCTCAGTAGCCCAAAGGAAGATCTAAAAACAGACCTCCAAAAAGTTGGCTTGTAGAGGCTTTCAGAAGCCAGTGTGGTGGGACCTCATGAAAAGTGGGAAGAAGGGAGATGTGTGGGGATGTGGGCGGAGCATCAACATTGTCCAGTGCAGTGGGTCACACCGGGACCTATTTTGGGCTCCTGTGGACCGGAAGCAGGGTCTCCCATCCACGTGTGTATTGTCAGTGGAGACCAGCACTTGGGAGCGTGTTTAACATCTCAGGAGGGCTCTCCACCAGACGTGAAGGCACTCAGTAAATACTTGTTGAGTAAGCAGAAGGGCCATACTCTGGGGTTGGAAGCTGAGATGAGGCCCTTGTGCGTGGTCATGAGCCGCCATCGGAGACTGGTGTAGTCAGTCCTGCGGTTGGGCATATGGTGGCCAGAGGCTGTTCTCTGAAGGAGTGTGTTTATTGAAGGGAGTGGGGAAGGAAGTGAAGCCTTGCGCAGGCTTGCAGGAGGGGTGGAAGGAGCAAGAAGATGGAGAGGTGGTAGATTCAAGGCCCAGAGAGGACAGATGGTGGGAGGAGGTCCCAGTGAGGGTGGGAGAAGGTGGGATGGGGAGGACAGGGAAGATCAGGCTGGGCCAGGTCAAGGATCGCTCCTTCCTCTCAGAGAGGGAGGGAGGGTCAAGGGGCAGCTGGAAAGGTCTCAGGATGGTGAAATTTGGAAGCAAGAAAGAGCAAGTCCAAGAGACACATCTTTTCAGCCAAGTGGGAGAAAGGTCATTTGTTAGGATGGATGGGGTTATGAGATGGAGAGTGGGAAAACATTGGGACAGTCACTCTGGGGACATCACTGAGTCAGCAAGAGATGACAAAATGAAGAATTGGACCATGACCGAGTCAGCAAGAGATGACAAAAGGAAGGGTTGGATGGACAAGGTTAGGTGGTGGCACTGTGTGGTATGGTTGGGTACAACGGTGGTCCCCAGATTGGGGACTCTCGAGGTGGGGAAGGTGGCATGTCATGGTGCCGCCTGACTTGCCCGAGGTCCCACAGCTACTGGCTGCAGAGCTGGGACTCTGCCTGGGCCACCTGATTGCAAAGCCAGGCTCACCTGCGTGCTGAGCTAGGGCTGTTCTGAGGCCCACGGTAAGTACTGGATGTGAAATGCTTTGGGGCTGTCGAGTGCTACACAGACGTGAACCATACTTCTCCAAACCTCCCCCCGCCCAGTCCCCTTAGGGACTGAGTTGTTTGTCATGCTTTGGTCCTCCCTCTTCCTGGAGAAATGTGTCAGACCTTGCTGAGTGAGGATGAGCCAGTGTGGGGCTCCAGAACAGGGCTTAGTGGGGAAGTGAAGGTCCCGGGCAAGGTATCTGCAGCCTGCCTACAGGGTAACTGGGTTGTGGGTCTGTATCCCCACTGTAAGGAGGGGGTTGTCCTTGGAGGTGACTGTGCCTGTGTGTGTGTGTGTGTGTGTGTGTGTGTGTGTGTGTGTGTGTGTGTGTGTTGGAGGGATATCTCTCTGTGCCTGTGAGTCTGTGTTTCTGAGTGAGCATGTGTGTGTTTCTGAGTGAGCATGTGTGTGTTTCTGAGTCTTTCTGTGCCTCTGACCCTGCTATACACAGAGAAACAGCAATGTTGGGAGGGGGACTTCAGATATAAATTAGGGAAAGAACAAAGTGTGGAATGACGGGAAACAGACACAGGGACACACATTCCCCCATGAGTTCAGAAATAACCCAGGGTGACACACACACATATACACACACATACACGCACGCTGTGTCGGTTTCTCTGTGTGCTTTCTTGAGTGGGTTGGTGTACACTTCTTACGGCCACGTGTCTGCATGTGACTGGCACATGCCCAGACACACATGCCCATTTAGCCTCAGAAACACAGAATGACAGCTGTGTGGAGACCCATGGCAACACACAAATTTAGACACTTAGACATACATTAACATACTGTGTCTTTTCACATTTTCCTGTGTGTGTGTGTGTGTGTGTGATTTTCTGAGTATGTGGACATCTGTGTCTGAATTACACAGACATATGTAGGAGAGAAACATGTGGGCACACACTCTGAGAAGCACACACAGCACACCTGTATCTCTGCCTGTGTGTGCACGTGTCTGTCTGTCTGCCGGCAAGTCAGGGAGGAAGGGGACACCATCGTTGAGTTGGGAGGAGGGAAGCCAGGAGAAGACCAGTAGGAGGCGTCCTGGCCTCACCCTGTTTCCTGGCACACAGACCCAGCCCCCCATCCTCTTGCTGAGCAGGATCGCGGGGTTTGGGTGGCACTGCTGTCCCCTGATGGGTCAGTCAGTGAGCACTGGTGAAGGCCCTGGGGTCTGTCAGCTCATCCCGGACTCTCTGGGGAGACGGGGAAGGTCCCACTAAAGATCGGCCTCCACCTCTAGCAAACCCACAGCCCCTCCAGGGCGGTGGGAGACAGAAAGCTTGCCGTGATCACAAGGATGTGGGGCACAGAGCCAAGAGACCACCCCAGGGTCAAAGGGCACCCCGCATCCTCAGCCCCGCCTTCTGACTCTACACGCAGGCCAGTCCCTTACTTTCGTGCCTTAATCCCACGTGCTCGGTGTGAAAGCTGGGGAAGCAGGAGCTGCCACTTCCTGGGCGGCTGAGGATTAAGACCAGTCTCAGGGCAGACACCCATCCATCGAGCAGTTATTAATTAAGCACCTACAGTGGCTGGACTGTGTTCTCAGCCCTGGGGCTTCAACATGCTACACGGTGAAATGCATTGTCCTCACGGAGTTTACCTTCTGCGTGGAGGAAGCTAGTCAATAGACCAGTGGTGCAGAACATGTCAGGGGTGGTAAGTGTCAGGAAGAAAGCCAAAGCAGGGCGCTGGGTGGAGAAGGGCCGGGGGTGGGAGGGGCCAGGAGATGATCAGGGAGAGCTTGGATAAGATAACATTTGATCACAGAGTGGAAGCGAAGGTGTGAGCTGCTGACGGGAGAGGATGATCAGAGGGAGGGAATAGAAGGGCAGAGGGGCCATCGTCCTCATAATACCCCTGCTCTCCCATTTTACAGTCGAGGAAATGGAGGCACAGGGAGACTAGTGATTTGCCCGAGGTCTCACAGCCAGTAGAAAGAGATCCAGGATTTAAACCTGGGCAGGGTGCCAGTGGTCTAAATCGGTGGTCCTCAATCAGGGGTGATTTTTGCCTCCCCCCTAGAGGATATTTGGCAGTGTCTCGAGACATTTTTGACTGCCATGACTGAACTGGAGGGAGGGTGCTACTAGCGTCTAGTGGGTAGAGGCCAGGGATACTGTTGGACCTTCTGCAGTGCACAGGACAGTGCCTGACAGCTAAGCAATAATGCATCCACATTGCCAGTTGTGCTGAGGTGGAGAAACCCTGGTCTAAATCCATGAAAAGCACTTGACAGAGAATATGACACATAGTAGGTGCTTGGTAAATAGTAGCTGAAGAGGAGGGAAATCATTTGGAGAAGACTGCAGGGAAGAAGTGAAGTCAAGAAACAGTACATGTTGGATGGACCTAGAGAATATTATACTTAAGTAAGTCAGACAGAAAGACAAATACTGTATGATATCACTTATATGTGGAATGTAGAAATAATACAAATGAATCTACATACAAAACAGAAACAGATTCACAGACATAGACTTATGGTTACCAAATTGGAGAGGGAGGGAGGGAGGGACAAATTAGGAGGATAGGATTAACAGATACAAGCTACAGTACATAAAATAGATAAGCAACAAAGATTTACTGTAGAGCACAGGGAATTATACTCAGTATCTTGTAACAACCTATAGTGGAATATAATCTGAAAAAAAATAACTGAATCACTTTGCTGTACACCGGAAACTAACACAGTATTTTAAATCAATTATACTTCAATTAAAAAAAAAAGTACATGTAAATGAATCTGCCAGCTAAGAGAACTCATGTGATTTCTGTTTGTTGGGTGGGTGTAAAGGGCAGGGTTGTCCCAGGGAGGGTGGGTGCAGGTGAGGCCGGTGGTGGGAG
Organism: Mesoplodon mirus; assembly: GCF_964341445.2. Taxonomy (NCBI): domain Eukaryota; kingdom Metazoa; phylum Chordata; class Mammalia; order Artiodactyla; family Ziphiidae; genus Mesoplodon; species Mesoplodon mirus. Next base: position 15,720,454 of record NC_138991.1, read on the forward strand.
GAGGTTGATGGACTGGGGATGGGGATGGTAGAGGCCGAAGCTGGGCCACCACCAGCCTTTGAAACACTAACCAGAGGACTGGTCTCTCTGTCCCCTGCCACCCCATGTCTCTCCCCCCCATCTCTCTTGGCCACTCTGCCCAGAAGGGGACAGCCGGAGGTTGAAGGGGGCCATCCAGAGGAGCACGGAGACGGGCCTGGCGGTGGAGATGCCCAGCAGGACGCTGCGCCAGGCCAGCCACGAGTCCATCGAGGACAGCATGAACAGCTACGGCTCTGAGGGCAAGTGAGTGTGGGGCCCGCAGTTGTCTTGGGCGTGGGATGGGGCGGGAGGGACAGAGCAGAGCCCTCCAGGATCCCTGGGTCAGCCTCAGGCTGGGAGGGCTGCTAACTCAGGGCTCCTGGGTCATCCTCATCCTCAGAAGGAAGTGATGAAGCAAGGATGCTCTGAGGGAGTGTGATGGAGCATGGACTCTGGTACCCAACTGTCTAAATCTCAGTCCTGGCTCCACCGCTCACTGGCTGTGTGATCCTGGGCAAGTCACCTGTCTGTGCCTCAGTTTCCTCGCCTGTAAAATGGGGACAGTACTACCAACCTCATAGGGGGTGTTATGAGGATTAAATGGGTTAATATTTATAAAGCACATGGCACAGTGGCTGGCAAAGCAGTGTCAGTAAATGAAGGGGGTTGGAAGAGGTTTTGTTACGATCGTTGTTATTTCCTCTTTACTCTCTTAGTTCCTTAAATCCCAATTGGTTTTTAAAAATATGTACTACTGCTTGATGAGGAGTTTCACACACATCAAGTCATAAAACATTAGGTCCAACTGGCTCCTTGCCTGTGTTTCTCTCCCCCAGCTGTACATCAGAATCGCTGGGAACTTGCTACAAATACAGATCTCAGGGCCCCAAGTCCAAGCTGCTGAATCACACTCCTTGACAGTGGAGCCTGGGAATTCCATTTTTAAAAGGCCCCCTGGGAGAAGACCAATCTAGACTGGGGCTCTCATTGTTGGAACGATCATGGACCCCTCTGAGAATTTTGGGAAAGCTTTGAGCCTGCTTTCCCCTGATAAATATACACATATGCACCCGAACACAAACAAACACTCATTTTTTTTTTAATTTTTAAAATTTCATTTACTTATTTTTTGGCTGCATCAGGTCTTAGTTGTGGCACGCGGATCTTCGTTGCAGCATGCGGGACCTTTTGCTGCTGCATGTGAGCTCTGTAGTTTGCGGCACGTGGGCTCTCTAGTTGAGGTGCTCGGGCTCGGTAGTTGTGGTGCGTGGGTTTAGTTGCCCTGAGGCATGTGGGATCTTAGTTCCCTGACCAGTGATCAAACCTGCGTCTCCCGCATAGGAAGGCGGATTCTCAACCACTGGGCCACCAGGGAAGCGCCCACAGGCACTCATTCTTACATGCACAGTCATACAGACACACTTCGTGTAACTGTAGCGGGTTCCTACATTCTCCTAAACCCCATCCCTGGCAAGGAAACTTTGATCCAAAGTGACTTCTTCATTGTACAGATGACCAGGGCACTCAGAGAGGTTGTGGGGCTTGGCTTGGATCACACAGCACGTTAATAGGTCTGGAACCCAGGAGTCCCGACTCTCAGCCGGGGCTTGTACCACAGCACCCCGTCGCTTCATTGTCTCAGCCGTCCTTGGCCAAGGAGGACGGGGGTATCACCATCCTTGTCAAGCACGAGAGGAGACTGGGGCTTGGAAAAGTTAAGTGCCCTGCTGTCCAGTATGATAGACCCTGGACGAATGTGGCTATTTAAATGTAAATGAATTAAAATTAAATATTCTTTTCCTCTGTTGCATTCGTCATATTTCAAGTGCTCAGTAGCAGCATGTGTCGAGCACCAACTGTATCGGACTGTGCAGACGTCGACCATTTCCGTCATCATAGGAAGTTCCATTGGACAGTCCTGGCTGAGTGGCTTGTCCAAGGCCAGACACCCAGCCAGGCCGCTGGGAGGTGGGGCTGGGGCTCAGCTGCCACCTTCTGCTCCCGTCCTGTTTCTGGCCCTGCCTCGCAGCTAGGGGCTCTGCCGCCTGAAAGCCTTCTCTCCCTCAGCCCCTCCTAAACTGGGCGTCTCAGGTCTCTGAATGGTCTTGCCTTGGCAGATGCTGCCGGTCCACCCACCTCCTAGGGAGACTTTCCGGAGGGCGAGAAGAGAAGGAGGACAGGCGGGAGGGAGAGGGAGAGGAGGAGGACGAAGAAGAAGGGAACAAATGTTTTCTTTAACCTAAGAAACTTGGTAAGGCAGCAAAACTTGGAGGAGGATATTCTAGGCATCTGGGTAGCAGTGGGTCCCTGCTGAGTTTCAGGGGGTCAGGAGATCTGGGTACTAGTCCTGGCTTGGCCACTGACCCCCTGAATGGCCTTGGGCATGTCTGTAGTCCTCTAAGCTTTAGGGAGGTGGATAAACGTCTTGTCTGTTGGCCTTGCAGACGGGTCAGAAGACCAGGTCACGGGGACGGCAACATGGTGCAATGGACAACAGCAGGGGGTCAAACCCATATTCCCATTTTACAGAAGAGGAGCTGAAGGCTCGGAGAGGCCACATGACCTGTCCGAGGGGAGCAGCATAGGAGGGTGTCGTGAAGAAGAAGTGAGGTGATGCGTGCACATGACAGGTGCTTAGGAGGTGCCTCTTGTTGTCATTTGCTGTCATGTGATGTAAGGGACCAGAGAGTATGCTGTATTACAGATGTGTTCAAAGCCAGGACTCTGGAGTCGGACAACCCTGGTTTTAGCCTCACTTCTGCTGCTTAAGAGCTGTGTAGCCTTACGGAAGTTACTTTACCTCTCTGGTCCCAGTTTCTTCATCTATAGAAAGGGGTCCATAATAATACAGACCACTAATAGAGTTGTTGTGAGGATTCAATGAGTTAATATATGTAAAACACTTAGAACAGTGGCTGGCACATAGCAAGCATTATTATTATTAGCTATTGTTATTGTTGTTTGTTGATTCAGCCACTGTAAGTTGAGTATTTTGCTCCTTGTGGCCAGTTGCATCCTAGTAGATAGAGTGAGCCACCTCCATTGTAATTGTGTCTAGAACGTGCTTAGCACAGGATAAGCACGGGATAAATGCTGGCTGTGATGATTATGGTTATTAAAAGGTTTGCGGTGGGTGTCTTGAGACAGCTGAGGAAGGATCAGGTGGTTTGGAGGGTGATTTGTCCAGGAGAGGGGAGAGTCTTGCCCTCGCAAGAGGGGCTGAGTCTTGGTGGAGCCCAACCAGGTGCTACCCCCTTCCTCCAACACCTGGGTGAGGAAGGGAAGTCGAAGGGACAGGTGGGGACATTGAGCTGTGGTCAGCCTCCTCTTTGTTCTGGAGGTATTTTGGGCACTGGCAGGACCCAGATGCCAGGCTCTGAAACAGGAAGGGGTGTAACCGTCCTCCCCCTGGGCTCCTGCCAGCCCAGCTGAGGCTTATACAGAGCCGGCATGTTTGAGGAGCCCCTGCCAGCCTGCAGCCCCTGGTGCTGCCGGGTGTGTTTCTTCTTGCAAGTGGGCACAGGGGTTTTCACTTAGCACCTACAGTGGATTTTCATTTAGTACCTACAGTGTGCCAGACAACTGGGCCGGGCATCTCAGAGACCCTGCCTTCCACTGACCACGCAACTAGCAGTGTGGTGAGAGATGCAGAGGGCAGGCACAGAGAACTTTGGAAATTCTGCATGCAGCCAGGTCTCAGGGCTGGGAAACAAGGGCTCCCCACAAGAGTTGGGCCATTCTGCCATTGACAGTGCTTGGGCTCCAGGCTACACGATACCAGTTACAATGGCTTTAGCCCTTGCTATTCAAAGTGTGGTCCACAGCCCAGCAGCATCCCCCGGGAGCTTGTTAGAAATGCAGCATCTCTTGGGACTTCCCTGGCAGTCCAGTGGTTAAGAATCCACCCTTCCACTGCAGGGGGCACAGGTTCGATCCCTGGTTGGGGAACTAAGATTCTGCATGCCATGTGGCATGGCCAAAAAAAAGAATAAAAAGAAATGCATCATCTCAGGTTTCTTTTTTTTTCTATTTAGTAAGGTAGTATTTTTATTTATTTATTTTTAAACAAGTTTCAAAAGATTTTTTTTTTAATTGGGGTATAGTTGTTTTACAGTGTTGTGTTAGTTTCTACTATACAGCGAAGTGGAGTTCCCTGTGCTGTACAGCAGATTGTTACTAGTTATCTATTTTATACATATTAGTATATATATATATCAATCCCAATCTCCCAATTCACCCCCCACCCACTGTCCCCTCTTGGTGTCCATACATTTGTTCCCTACATCTGTGTCTCTATTTCTACCTTGCAAACCGGTTCATCTGTACTATTTTTCTTGATTCCACATATATGCCTTAATATACGATATTTATTTTTCTCTTTCTGTCTTACTTCACTCTGTATGACAGTCTCTAGGTCCATCCATGTCGCTACAAATGACCCAATTTTGTTCCTTTTTATGGCTGAGTAATATTGCATTGTATACATGTACCACATCTTCTTTATCCATTTGTCTTTCGATGGGCATTTAGGTTGCTTCCATGACCTTGCTATTGTAAATAGTGCTGCAGTGAACATTGGGGTGCATGTGTCTTTTTGAATTACGGTTTTCTCTGGGTATATGCCCAGTAGTGGGATTGCTGGGTCATATGGTAATTCTGTTTTTAGTTTTTTAAGGAACCTCCATACTGTTCTCCATAGTGGTTGTATCAGTTCACATTCCCACCAACAGTGCAAGAGGGTTCCCTTTTCTCCACACCCTCTCCAGCATTTGTTGTTTGTAGATTTTCTGATGATGCCCATTCTGACTGGTGTGAGGTGATACCTCATTGTAGTTTTGATTTGCATTTCTCTAATAATGAGTGATGTTGAGCATCTTTTCATGTGCTCCTTGGCCATCTGTATGTCTTCTTTGGAGAAATGTTTATTTAGGTCTTCTGCCCATTTTTTGATTGGGTTGTTTGTTTTTTTGATATTGAGCTGCATGAGCTGTTTATATATTTTGGAGATTGATCCTTTGTCCGTTGATTCGTTTGCAAATGTTTTCTCCCATTCTGAGGGTTGTCTTTTGGTCTTGTTTATGGTTTCCTTTGCTGTGCAAAAGCTTTTACGTTTCATTAGGTCCCATTTGTTTATTTTTGTTTTTATTTCCGTTACTCTAGGAGGTGGGTCGTAAAAGATCTTGCTGTGATTTATGTCGAAGAGTGTTTTTCCTATGTTTTCCTCTGAGAGTTTTATAGTGTCCAGTCTTACATTTAGGTCTCTAATCCATTTTGAGTTTATTTTTGTGTATGGTGTTAGGGAGTGTTCTAATTCCATTCTTTTACATGTAGCTGTCCAGTGTTCCCACCATCACTTATTGAAGAGACTGTCTTTTCTCCATTGTATATCCGTGCCTCCTTTGTCCTAGATTAGTTGACCACAGGTGCGTGGGTTTAACTCTGGGCTTTCTATCCTGTTCCATTGATCTATATTTCTGTTTTTGTGCCAGTACCATATAGTCTTGATTATTGTAGCTTTGTAGTATAGTCTGAGGTCAGGGAGTCTGATTCCTCCAACTGTTTTTTTTTTTCAAGATTGCTTTGGCTTCATCTCAGGCTTCTAACAAGATCCCCAGGTGGTTTGTGGGTTAAGGTTGAGAAGCTCTGGCTTAACGGTAGTAATGTTCTAGAGCTAACACTATACAGAGTACTTGCTACGTGCGGGCATTGTGGTAAGTGTTTTCACATGTATTGACTCATTTAATTCTCCCAGTAACCTGATAACCCTGGAACTGTTAATATCCTCATGTTACAGGCGAGGAAATGAAAGCCAAAAGAGGTTAATTAATTTGCCCAAGGTCACACAGCCAGTAAGTGACTTCAGTTTTGGGGATTCAAATCTAGCATTTGGAGTCCGCCCTTACCCTTCTACTCGACTCTTTCCCTCCTTTAATGGCTGCGTCTGTCAAGATTTCTGGAGGTGGATGCTTCCAGGATGGTTTGGTGGCTCAACAAGTCTGTCTTTTCCCTCTGCAGGCCTCAGTGTGGTGGACCAATCCTGATTTATCCCCTGGGACTGGGGAAGGGTTTTCTCTTCCAGTGCCCCTTTCTGCCTGATTGAAAATTTGGTTCTGTATGTTAAGGGTGGAAGGGAACAGTTATGGGTTGGGCAACCATCCAAGCTCCCACTCCCACCCCCGCCCCAAGCAGGCCCGTCTCCCCTAGATAAAGGGCAAGGATTCAAGCCCCCTGAGAAAGGACCATGAGAACAGTACCTCCCCAGACCCCTCATCAATCCTGAGGTACTCCCTGGTGACCATCTGCTTCAGTTTGGGTTCCCCAGAACCAGACCCAAGACATGGATTTGAGTGCAAGCAGTTTACTTGGAAGGTGATTCTGGAAAACCATGGTGGAGGGGCCCATAAGAGAGATAGGGCAGGGGAGGCATCCAATAACATGTGTGTTGAGAAACCAGCTGCCACTGTGGGCATCCGGAGCTTAATCCTGATGGGGACTCTAGGAGTCAGTGTGGAACAGGTGCCTGAGAGTCATTTCCTGGGAGGCCAGGGAGCTGGAGTATTTATACTCCCACTCTCATCGGTTACTGGTTGATGGATGTTCATGTTTAACTCTCCTGCCCTTCCTGTGGCAGCGAGGGCTCTGGAGACCAGAGAAATTTCTTAGGGGCCAGAGAAACATAGCCAGAGGAGTGAGGATGCCAACAGTTAGAAGTCACTGAGCACTGACACGGTGAGGGTCAGGGCATGTGGGGGACAGCAGCAGCGACTGCTGTGCTTTCTGAGTGCACAGCGCCACCATCTCCCAGCTGCCCGAACCAGACGCCTCTCCCAGACGCCTCTCCCAGACATCTCCTGCTCTCTCGCACTCCGTATCCAGTCCATGATTGGGCTCCACCATTTCACTCCTAACTGTCTTTGACTCCATCCACTCCCCTCCCCTCCCCCAGCCGTGAGGCCACTCATCACTCTTGCCTGGATACCTGCAAGTCTCCTTTTTGGTCTAAACTGCAGTCTGTCACTCAGCACTTATTTCCTCTGGATTCTGCCAGCTTCCCCCGGTCCGCAGCTGTGTGCCCCCTGCTCCACCACTGAACCTCTTACACTTCCCTCCGTCTCACCTCCAGATCTTTGCATACATTGCTCCCTCTACCTGGCACTCCCTTTCCTACCCCTGCTCCCTCTTTGCCCTCTCACTCATTCTTCCTCCAGATCTCAGCTAAGAACATAAGCTATATCTCATGTGCCAACTTCAGCTAATTGATAGTGGCTCCCTGGAGTGCTGTGTTGAGAAGGATTCTGAAGTGCGGTCCGGGCCTGGCGGGAGTGTTGAGGTTGATTGGCAATGTCTGTCCTGGGAGTGGGCAGGGGAAGTGGAACGGCACAGGTCTGCCATTCCTCTGGCTGCATCAGCAGCTTCCACAGCCTGTTCTTTCCCCACCACAGCACCCAGCAGTCTGTCTTACTTCTCACATGTGTGTCTTGTCTGTCCTACTAGACACTGAGTTTGGTGCCTGCTCAGCACAGGGCCTGGCCCACAGGAGATGCCCCACAAATCTGGATGAGTGATAGGTGGAGACTACGTGCGGAAGTACATACACACACTTGCCTCTCCTTCCCGCCCCTCCCCAGCCTCCTTCATCACAGACCCAGGGTCTCAGCATCCTCCCCATAAACCCAAAGCTCTCCACGCTGGCTGCTGGTGCCCCTCCTCCTCCTTCTCTCTCTGCCCCTTGTTGTCCTGTGGTGTCTGGGTCATCAGCATCCTGCTCCCCGGGTGTCTGGGTCACGGTGCCCACAGCTCTGGAGAGCAGAGTGTGAGCCGATGGCAGGGCCACTGCACCCGGCCTCAGGGTGGCTTCCTGTCAGGGCTGTTTCAGTCATCACTGAAGGCCCAGGAGGATGGGTGGGTGATCAGAACCCCCTTTCCCTTTCCCACCTCTGCTACTTAGCCGTCATTGTGCCTGAAGGACAAGCAGGAGAGATGTGGTCATGGGCTAGGAGATGGGGATTTGTTTGCTTCTGTTTTATAAGCACCAGTATTTGTTGAGCACTTGACTGCACCAAATTCTGTTCTAAGGCGTTCATCTCATTTAATACTTACAGCAGCACCCAGGGTGGCCCTACCACTGTTCATTCCTACTTCACCGAAAAGGAAACCCAGGCTCTGAGTGGTGAAGACTGTGTCTCTACAACCAGTGAGTGGGGGGAGTCAGGATTCAAATCCAGGCCTGCCTGACCCCAAAGCGTGGACTGCAAATCCCTGTGCTCTGCCCTGGGCAAGGCTAAGGTCCCCTCGGGACACAGAGACAGTGTAGCAGAGAGGTAGAGTAGATGAACCCCGGAACCAGACTCCCAGGTTCAAATCCCAGGTCTGCCGCTTACCAGCAGCATCATCTTGGTCGGGTTACTTAACTTTTCTGTGCCTTGGTTTCCCCTTCTGGAAAGTGGGTATTAATAATACGTACGTAGCTTGCACAGCATTGTTAAATGAGGTTTAAATGAGTTAATATGGATAACTTAGTACTATCAGTGCTTGGCTCATGGCAAGGTTTTTTATTTTTTTGCGGCACGCGGGCCTCTCCCTGTTGTGGCCTCTCCCGTTGCGGAGCACAGGCTCCGGACGCGCAGGCTCAGCGGCCATAGCTCACGGGCCCAGCCGCTCCGCGGCATGTGGGATCTTCCCGGACCGGGGCACGAACCCGTGTCCCCTGCATCGGCAGGCGGACTCTCAACCACTGCGCCACCAGGGAAGTCCTCATGGCAAGCTTTTGATCAATAAAAAATAAATCCCTGGCTTCACGCCTAGGAGCTACGCTCTCGCGGCCCGGGGTGCGGGGAGGGGTAGGTTTGGGAATGTCTTGAATACTTGAGAAGCTGGAGTCAGGACTGTGTGATGCTGTGTATCCTGGCATACGGTCAATTCTGCTGCAGTGCTTGTTTTGAAAACACAAATTGGTTCCAACACGATTGAAGTATTGTGGAATAATTTGAGCACAATATAAATTTCGCCTTTGCTCAGGTGTGATTTCATCCACGTGAAACATGAGGTGAACTCGGGAAACTGCACCCGTGTAGGAATGCACAAAACATACTCCTCGCTTCCTCCCCCACCCCCCCAACACACCTGGTGTTACAGCTTCCCACCCATCCGTTTCAGACAGCCCTCCGTCACCACATTGCAGTAACTCACACTGCAGACCTGCTGACACTCATTTCCAAAAGCAAGCGTCAGGCTGTCTTCAAGGTAAAGCACCATATTTATTGTAGTACCTATGCGTTTCTTAACCAGTTTACAGGTAAAGACGGTGCTACCATTTTTATTATGTCCCTGCCCTTTTTTTTTTTTTTTTTTGATACACTTTTTGGGTGTTGTGCCCCTAGCCATATTTTCCCCATAAGCTCTGTGTTTGACTGCAGGACTTTGCACTGCACTGTGGATTTTAGGAATGTATGTTTTGCGTTACAGCAGAACCGACTGTATTGCAGGCTCAGCGAGGCTGTGGGAGGGTGGATGGATGGACGATGGACATGTAGGGGGAGGTGGTGAATGGATGGACAGAGAGCCCGTGAACCTTTCAGAACCACATAACCCATACTCACCACGAGGGCTGGGCCGCCTTTTAATTTCTGATGAGTTGAGACAGGCGATCCATCGGGGAAAAAAGAGTAGAAGTCAAAACCCCCGAATAACCCAATTATTTCTTTAACCATTGAGAACACGGGAAAACCAGAGGCCAAACTGAGCTCAAAGGTTAATAATAAAAGACAAATGGGTTTCAGCTCCACAAACAAAACTAACAGGATTTGAAAGGCAGGAAATCTCATTTCACCAATAACACAAAATAAAAGGCCAGCAGAACAGAGGTTTTAATCCTGTTTCAGGTCTCTGCCTCCGCCTGGTGGCATGTGTCTCTTGGAAGAATCAGCTGCTGTAGCCACCCTGCTCCCCACCCCGCCTTGCCCCAGATGACCTGGGCTCTCTGTCTCAGGCATCCAGATGCTGCACTTCCTAATAGGTCTGGAATTGGAAGTGCCATGAAAACACCACAGAGAGGGAGAAGAGACTCTCCCAGGCCAGGCAGCAGGAACCCGCTAGCCACGGCATCTCAGTCCTTCACTCATTCAGCAGATGCTGTGTGCTACGCCCTTTGCCAAGCACCTTGCCTGCGTCATCCTGTTGACTCTCCCCAACAGCTCAGCCAGGTGACTATAATTTATTTCCATTTTATACATGCAGCTCAGAGAGATTACCAAACTTACCTCAGGTTGCACAGCCCTGGAACCCAAGGTCTGTATTATGCCCAGTTCATTCTCAACCAGTATATTTTCCCAGTTTGGGGCCAGCCCAAGGGTTTGGCAGTAAACACCTATTGAGTTCCTACTGAATAAGGCATGGTCTAAGTAGCAGCAAGTTTGTGGCATTTACTAATTCAGCACAGGGAATGGAACTTATAAGCAGAGATTTTCAAAACATTTAAAACTGGTACAGCACAGGCACCCACCAGTGGAAGGGCTGCACTCTGTCTCTAGGGTAGGTGTGGGCTCGTTTGCAGGTAAGAAGATTCAAATGCAGAGCCACCAGCAGCTGGCCAGAGGTCACACAGCAGGCACTTGACCAGCGAGGAGTAGGATCACCTCTGACTTTGTATCCTCTGCCTTCCGTCCTTCTCCAGGGGAGTCCCCGAGGTGGAGCGGGGTCTCTGATGCAGTTGGTCCCCTGGCCAGCAGGGACCTACCTTCATTTTATTCTTCCTCCCTCCAGCCCCATGGAGGATGGGACGACCCGTTCAGGGTTTCTGGGGAGTCAGCCCGGTTCCTTGGCAGCCAGCGAGGCACCCTGGGATGGGGAAATCAGGCCGCCACCCAGATATTATAAACAATCACCGCTGGTCACCAGGCCTGCCAGTTCCCCGTTGTCTGCTCAGAATCCCACCAGGAACTGAGGGGCAGACAATGACGATGTTGGAGGAAACTTTCAGTTTCAGGCTGCAGAAGGCCTTGCTCTGCCTTGGGGGGCTGGGCCCCTTCAGTGCCTTAGATCCCACGAGGTACCACTATTTCTTGAGCTTTTAGAGCCCAGACCCTCCTAAGAGAATGGATTCCGGACCCTCAGGAGGCTGGGGTGGAAAACAAACGGGTGTGGAGGAAAGGCCAGGTCACCAGCTGTGAGCGAGTCTAGGTCTTAGCTTTCGTGCTGTTAATTCAGGTTCTTTGGGTTTGCAAGCATAGCGGGTATCCATTTCTGTCCCCGGGTAATTAAGTTATTTTTTCCGTACTTTCTCTATAACACCGTTGCATAATTGTAGAGATAATAGATTCGGAAGCTTGACTGCCTGGGTTCCAATACTACTCTGCCATATCTTAGTTTGGCCCTCTCTCAGGTGCAGTGGGAACATGTGCTCCTCTCCAGGGTGTGGAGGGACACACAGAGCCTCAGAGATGCTCCAGAGTCATTGACAAAACACTAGACAACATTTCTACAAAGCATCGCGCCCTTTTCTCAGCTCCACCCAATAAGAAGCATGGGCACGAGTCCCCAAACCTCTGTGGAGTTTCCCATCATCCCTTAGCACTGCCAGCCCAGCCTGGGGACCCAGACCTTCCTCAGTTCTCTTCCCTCCCTGCCTGACTCCCTCTGCTCTCCCAGGCTGGGGCTTTGGGGTTGGTTTGTTTACTCACGGGCGGGACGGCCAGGTTTTGCACCTTCTTCCAGGATTGCTGCTGCTTAGATTTGAAACTCAAAGGCTAAGAATCTGACTGTCTTGTTCTCTGCATCCTACAGGGTCATCCCTTCTCTGAGGCGGTAGACCTAGGATACCGTGGCTTCTGCCTGAACGGGGAAAGGGTGGCAGCAGGTAGTAGGAAGTCATGAAAGTGAAAAGTACTCAGGCTAAACTCTCAAATTATTATCCTTTCATTGACTCTGCCAATAACTTAAGTCAAAACAGAATTTGTTGGAATGATTCTGGGACATCTCACGTGCTTGAGGAAAGAACTGGGTGGACAGGACTGGGTGGCTAGTAGTTTGGGGCTCTTTTCAAGGACAGGCCATTCACACGGCTCAGTTCTCATGACTGTTGGTCTCCGGGCTTCTCTTTTACTTCCCCGAGAGAGTCTTTGCTTGACTGAGCTTGGGTCAGCTGTCTGACCCTGGGTCCATCAGCTCTGGCCAGGGGACAGGGTCACTGCATTCATTAGTCAAACCAGTTGCTGTAACTAGCCTCTTCAATCAATGACCTATGGCTTAATGACAGTGACTTAATACAGACATTTGTATTTTGCTCATGCAGACTTCAGTGCAAGTGTTTCTGGTCATTGCACCCAGCCAGGCTCCTTTATGCTCGTCTTTTTTTTTTTTTTTTTAATCCAATACGTGTTTATAATTCCTCTACTGTCAGATATTTAGGTTGTTTCCATTTTTACTATTATAAGTCATCCGTGGCTAAATACAGTCCTTTTCTCCTCAATGTCCAAAAGCTTAAAACAGTTGATTTCCCTCTTTCCTTCCTGGATCTCTGTCCTTTCCTGTCTTCTGTGACATTGTATACACCTGCAACATAGACCTTCTCCAAGGTCCTGAACTAGCCTCTCTTGCCCCTGCCTGGTCTCAGTCACCCTCCTGGGCGAGAGAGAAGTACTTACTCTCTCCTACTCCTCACTAGGCTCCTTTACTCTTGTGGTTTCACCATCCTGAGGACCTCAGGACCCTCTGCTGGTGACTCTGGTCAGGACAGAGAGAAGATAGTATGTGGGAGGTGACCTTCCTTCCTCTCCCCTTGTTGCTGGACCCTGTGTATCCTTTGGCCCCCAGTTCAAATTCTCCTCTCCTGGTCCATTCTGGGCCCCTGCAGCCAGCAGTGATTCCTCTCTTCTGATGACCCCTGGGCTCCCACAACCCGAGGTGGACGGGTAGAGGACTGGTTGTGCCTCATAAGAAGACAGTAGTCTGTTTTAGTTGTTTCTTTGGGGGGCAATATGTTTGCTCAGCAAAATGGTAAGTTGTTTGTGCACGGAGTCTTGTTTCTTCCCCCAGCTTGCTTGGAATTTTATACATAAAGGTCACATAGCCTTGGGTGACATGAATTGGGCCGTGGCCTCGTATAGTAGAAGGCACTGCCATCATATAGCCCTCAGACAGGTGTCTTTCTCACTCCTGGCCTCAGTCTTCCAATCTATGAAATAGGGAGTCTGCTGGCTTGGAGGACACCTTGCAGAACCAGCAGGTATATCCTTTGCCAACTGTGAGGTTTTGTGAATTAGCAAGGAGGTGTAAAGGCAGGCAGCTGTGGTTCAAGCACCAAGGATCACGTCTAGGGTGTGAAGAGCTGGGTACAGGCAGAGAAGACCATGAGTGAATTGTTCTCTCTGAAGAACTGGGGCAAAGGTAGACTAGCAGAGTGGTTTGGAAGCAGAAGGGGGCACCCTCGGAGTGGAACCAGAGACCCCAGAGGCCGAGAGCCCAGCAGGTTCCCTGAGAAGGGAGCTGGGGGCAGGGTGGCAGCTGCTCTCAGGCTGGGGGACAAAGTATACAGTGCCCTTGAGGCCCAAGGCAGGCTCCCCTTCCTGTTCAAAAAGCGCTTGGCCGCTGCTGTGAAACCCAGCTCACAGCACGTGCTTATTAAAAGTTAGCTGTTACTCTTGGAACATGCCCAGGTGGAAAGTCACCTGAGGTTGGCCTTAGAAGTGTTGTATCCAAGTGCTGAGTCTGCCCTGTGAGTTCTGGCTTTAGGTTGGCTTGAACCTGCTTCCTCATCTGAATAATGCTGATAAGGTCAAAACAAAACAAAACAAAACCGACCTCCTTTGTTTGTGGCAAGGTTCCTGTGAGAATGCTTTGCTCCTAAAGGTAATAGGGGCACATCAGGCATGGTACTTAGTGCGTGACTCATTAAATACACCAGACCTAGGAGATGGGAAAGAAAAAACTAAAATTGGTTTCAGCAAAATAATAATAATTGTTGTTGTTGACTTACGTAACAACAACAACAAAGAAGTAGCTCTTGCTTCAGGCAGAGTTTGATCCAGGAGGTCACGCAGTGCCACCTGTGTGATGTCTTCCTTCATGGGCTCCAGACGGCAGCAAGAGAGCTGCCAGAGGCTCCAGTTTTCTGTCTCAGGTTCAAACCTGATGGGAAGAGAGAGCTTCTCACTTCCTACAGTTCGAAGAAATCTTCCCGGGCAGATTCTTGTGAGCTGCATTGGGCCACACGCCCAGCTCTGAGCCAGTCACTGGCTAAGGAAGGAGCGGCTTGGTTGGCTAGGCTGCACCCACGCCAGCCTCTGGAACCAGGTCTGCTCTTCTCCATGGGAATCAATGCCTTGGGGGAAGGGGCTCCCCAACGGAGATTTGAGGTCTTGTTCCCAAAGGAAGGCGAGTGGACATTGGGCAGCTCTATGGCAAGAGCAAGTGCGAACCTTGCAGGCTGAGCCACTGGCGTGTGCATCTCAAACTGTCCAGTGCAAACACGTCTTCTGGGGCTTGTGTTAAAAGCCAGTTGCTGATTCAGCAGCTGGGGAGTGGAGTGGGCCTCAATTCCCTTTCTAATTAGCGCCCGGGTGATGCTGCTGGGGTCTGGACCACACTTTGAGTATCGCAGCTCTCACCCATAGAGCCAGGCATTGACATACATCATCTCCCGTGAGTCCTACAGCCACCCCGAGAGGCGGGTGTCACCATACCCATTTCATGGAGGGGGAACCTGAGGCTCGGCGAGGAGAGGTGGGACCGGGAAAGGTACAGGACACAGAAGCTAAGCCCTGGAATTTTGGAGTCCGAGCTGAGATTTTAGGGCCATTAAAGTAGAAAGGAGGCAGAGATAGGAGAGCGGTCTGCCTGAGGCTGGGTGATGGATGTGGACAGAATCCCTATGGAATGAGGGCCATTCTGGAGCTGATTGCCTGAGTCATCGGAGTCCTCAGTCGGCCCCTGGGAACGTCTGCTTTTGTCTCATTCTTTCTTCCCGCAGCCTTAACTATGGGGGAGTTTGCCTGGCATCAGACGCCCAGTTCAGTGACTTCCTGGGCAGCATGGGACCAGCACAGTTTGTGGGCCGCCAGACCCTGGCCACCACGCCGATGGGTGAGTGTCCCAAGACCTGTTGCAAATGTTGGGGGGTGGTCCCCACCAGAAGCCCCGTGTCCCTCCCTCCTTCCCCTCTGCCTTGACTCCATCTGCTGAGCACCCAGCCTGGAGCCCAGTTCACACCTGCCAGGCGCTCCGCAGAGCCCGGGTGCTTGGTGTGGGAGTTGTTCTGGTCTTGTTTGGGGCTGGGAGCAGGGGGAAGGGATCTCATCCCTCAGCAGAGAGGAGGAGCTGAGTCCCTGATGGAGCTCCCAAGCCACTTCCCAGTCTCAGCTCTTGTGGCCTGCTGCAGGGGATGTGGAGATCGGCTTGCAGGAGCGGAACGGTCAGCTCGAAGTGGACATCATCCAGGCTCGGGGACTGACGGCCAAGCCAGGCTCCAAGACACTGCCAGGTGTGGAGGCTGCCCTCCCGTCTGCAAGGTGGGGGGTGGAGGCAGCGGGGATGTCCTGAGGGCCGTCTGGGTCTAGAAGAGAGAAAATTGGGTCCGGCTCTGGGGGATCCCTCAGTCCCAAAGCGAGTGACCCTTGTGTAACTGGTGATTGAGGATTTTTTCTGGAGACCCAATTGAAATTGTCCGTTGACCTTGTCAGCTTTCCCGACTGGACTGAGCTCCTGGGGGCCAGGGACTGTCTTTCCTGCTTATGATTCTACCCTAGCACCTGGTAGGGCTCATGGAATACTGTGGGTACTCAGCAAACATCTGAGTGAATGGATCAACCATGAATATATAAGCCCGGGAAGGGTGGGCAAGCCAGGGACGGAGAGAGGGAAAGGGTGAGCAAAGGAAGGGGGAGGCAGGCAGGACCACCCAAGGGGGCCGAGTAGGCCCCAGCTAACCCTGGCTGCACCCCACCACCTACCCCCACCCGCCCCTGTTGCCTCTTCTGCAGACCCCCTGGGGGGACTCTGATCCCCAGCAGCGGGTCCCTCTGCTGCGCCCTTTGCCCACCATTTGGGGCTCAGGCTAGAACTCATCCTGCTGGCCTCTGTCCCCAGCGGCCTACATCAAAGCCTACCTGCTAGAGAACGGCATCTGCATTGCCAAGAAGAAGACCAAAGTCGCTCGCAAGTCGCTGGACCCGCTGTATAACCAGGTGCTGCTGTTTCCCGAGAGTCCCCAGGGCAAAGTCCTGCAGGTGAGGGGCTCGGGGGTGGGGCGGGGTGCAGTATCAGAGGGAGAAGGAGGCACTTCTTGGGGGTGGGGGGCTCCCTGCAGGGCCTCACCTGGAGGAAGTAGAACACAGTGGTTAATCTGAGCGCCACAACTTGCTGTGCGACTTTGAACAAGTTCCTTTCTGAGCCTCAGCTGCTTCATCTGTAAAATGCGGATACTAATAGTGCCCACTGATGATGGTACTGTGAGAGTGGAATGTGTGCTTTGTGCGAGAAGAGTATTTGCAAGTTTGGCTCTACAAGTGGCTGCCGTTATCATCATCATCATCATCATCATCACCATCACCACCACCACCACCAACCTCTGGAGTCCAGGGGCTTGGCATGGAGCACAATGGCAATAGACTGAGAGCCTTTGGAGGATCCAGAGAGGTCTTTGGCTCCGTGGCTTTTAGGAGGATCCTGGAGCTAGAAACAGCTGCCCATCATGGGGTCGGCAAGGCCTAGGTTGGATGCCTGCAGGAGCCATATGCCTGCTTTCTCAGAGCTGCTATTTGGACACCTCTAGCTTATACCTCAATTTCTTGCTCCTAACCTGGGCAGGCAGAGCAAACAAGGGTAGGGCCAAGGTGTTACAAGTCGCCAAGACAGTGGGACTTTTGCCAAACTGGGAAGCCTAGGTCCTGTCTAGGGCATAGTCTTTCAACTTGTGGGTTGAGACCCATCAGTGAGTTGTGAAATCAATTTAGTGGGTCTCAACAAGTATTTTTTTTTTAGTGGAATGGAATAGGAAATAGGAAAGAAATAGGAGGTAGGACTAGGAAAGGTAAGTCTTAGTAAGATTAAGTCTTATTTGGTGGAGCACTTGCTTCAATTATGAATCCCATGTGTTTACTGGGTGATGATATAAATGTCTTGCTGTATACACTGGTCAAAAAAGTTTGGAAAAACCCTTCTGGTCTAAAGACATTCAGAGACAATTTAAAACAACCAGAAGACCATCTGGGACCCACATCTGGTCCACTAGACAGAGGTTTGTGCATTTTGGCCTGAGCATCTTTGGAGAAGCTCCAGAGCACATCCCTATCTGGGATGCGGAGGGAGTGGGGAAACAGAAATCTGACATGGGGTCCTTGCTACTGAGCCTTCTGACTAATGTCAGAGCAGGACAGACCCACTGCAATTGAGGAATGCCAGTTGTATTAGTCTGCTAAGGCTGCCATAACAAAGTACCATAGACTGGGGGGCTTAAACAACAGAAATGTATTTCTTACAGCTCTGGAGGCCAGAAGTCTGAGATCAAGGTGTCACAGGTTATGTTTCCTGAGGCCTCCTTGGGCTGCAGATGGCCACCTTCTTGCTGTGTTCTCACATGGTCTTTTTTCTACATGCAGACATTTCTGGTGTCTAGCTGTGTGTCCTAATCTCCTGTTCTTATAACAACACCAGTTAAAACCACAACCACCCTAACGGCCTCATTTTAATGTAATCACCTTCTTAAAGGACCAGTCTCCAAATACAGTCACATTATGGGGTTAGGGCTTCAACATGAATTTGAGGGAACACAGTTCAGCCCATAACACCAGTGAAAACAGACCCATCCACACAGCAGACATGAACTTCTGATCAGCTGCCTAAGGGGTGTTGAAGACTTATTAGTTGAGTGACCTCGGGCAAATGATTTAACCTCCCTGAGCCCCAGTTTAAACAGCTGTGAAATTGGAATCCTTTTTTGTAGGGTTGTTGGGAAGGTTGAATCTAAGGCTGGTTTAGCCTTAGAACGGTTCCTGACATGCAGTAATCAATAGCAGTGGCCCATGTTGTTTGCATATTACCCTGCATGCTTGAAGAACGTCTTACAGCTTACAGCGAGCTTTCACATCCATTATCTCCTGTGATCCTCGCTTGCCAGGTAAGCTGAGTGCGGGTGATTCCATTTACAAACAAGAACTCTGAGACTCTGTGAGGCTAAACAAACAACTTTGCCCAAAACCACCCAGCCAGCACTGGGATTAGAACCTGCGCATGTCTGACCCTAAAGCATGTGCATTAAGACAACAGGCTCTATGCGTGATAAGCCAGCCCACCTTTGGAGAGGGTCAGAGTTAGAACCTGAGGTGCCGGAGAGCAATTGAGGGTCCTGTAGCCACAGACCATCCATCTGGCCACCCTAAGAGAGGAGGTTGACCAAGAAATGAGGAAGGCACTGCAGAAAAGAATCTGTTGGAAAAAAGGAAGGAGGCTACCATGTACACTATACACGTAGCAGCCACTTTTTTTTAAATTGAAGTAGAGTTGACTTAAAATATTGTGTTAATTTCAAGTGTATAGCAAAGTGATTCAGTTATTTTTTTCAGATTATATTCTACTATAGGTTATGATATGATATTGAGTATTCTTGTTGCTTATCTATTTTACATATAGTAGTTTGTGTCTGTTAATCCCACACTCCTAATTTATCCCTTCCTCCCTCCATCTCCCCTTTGGTAACCATAAATTTGTTTTCTGCGTCTGTGAGTCCATTTCTGTTTTGTAGATAAGTTCATTTGTGTCATATTTTAGATTCCCCATATAAGTGATATCATATAGTATTTGTCTTTGATTCACTTCACTAAGTGTAATATTCTCTAGGTCCATCCATGTTGCTGCAAATGGCAATATTTCATTCTTTTTTATGGCTGAGTAACATTCCATTGTGTGTGTGTGTGTGTGTGTGTGTGTGTGCGCACACCACATCTTCTTTAGCCAATTGTCTGTTGATGGGCACTTGGGTTGTTTCCATGTCTTGACCATCGTAAATAGAGCTTCTATGAACATTGGGGGTGCATGTGTCTTTTCAGATTAGAGTTTTCATCTTTTCTGGATATATACACCCAAGAGTGGGATTGCTAGATCGTATGGTAGCTCTATTTTTAGTTTTTTAAGGAACCTCCGTACTGTTCTCCATAGTGGCTGCACCAATTTACATTCCCACCAACAGTGTAGGAGGGTTCCCTTTTCTCCACACCCTCTCCAGCATTTATTATTATTTATATATATATATAATTTATTTTTTTTAATTATTTTTGGCTGCATTGGGTCTTCGTTGCTGCGCGCAGGCTTCTCTCTGGTTGCGGCGAGTGGGGGCTGCTCTTCGTTGTGGTGCACGGGCTCCTCATTGCGGTGGCTTCTCTTGTTGCAGAGCACGGGCTCTAGGCGCGCAGGCTTCAGTAGTTGTGGCTCACAGGCTCTAGAGCGCAGGCTCAGTAGTTGTGGTGCATGGGCTTAGTTGCTCCGCGGCATGTGGGATCTTCCCGGACCAGGGCTCGAACCCGTGTCCCCTGCATTGGCAGTCGGATTCTTAACCACCGCGCCACCAGGGAAGCCCGCATTTATTATTTGTAGACTTTTTGATGATAGCCATTCTGACCAGTGTAAGGTAATAGCTCATTGTAGTTTTGAATTTTTCCAATAATTAGGGATGAGCATCTTTTCATGTGCCTATTGGCCATCTGTATGTCTTCTTTGGAAAAAAAATAGTCTCTTTGGGTCTTCTGCCCATTTTTTGATTGGATTGTTTTTTTCAATATTGAGTTGTATGAGCTGTTTATGTATTTTGGATATTAACCCCTTGTCATTCATGTCATTTGCAAGTATTTTCTAGATTTCTGTAGATTGCCTTTTTGGTTTTTTTGATGGTTTCCTTTGCTGTACAAAAGCTTTTAAGTTTGATTAGGTCCCATTTGTTTATTTTTGCTTTTATTTCTCTTGCCTTGAGAGACTGATCTAAGAAAATATCGCTATAATTTATGTCAGAGAATGTTTTACCTAAGTCCTTTTCTAGGAGTTTTGTGGTGTCATGCCTTACACTTAGGTCTTTAAACCATTTTGAGTTTATTTTTGTTTGTGGTGTGAGAGAGTGTTCTAACTTCATTGATTTACATGCAGCTGTCCTACTAGCCACTTTTTAAAACTTTGTTTCCAAGGATCTGGAAGCAGAGGGCCTTTTGGGGGCTGGGGTGGCAGGTAGGACACTCATAATGTAGGGTCAGCCCTCAAGGCTTGGGCTCAGAGATGGGGCGTGTGGAGGATGGAAAGAAATGGCAAGACCAGAGGCAGGAAGCCAGTCATCCAAGGACCAATAATGGTGGCACTGGAGCCAGGAGAACGTGGTGGGACTCGAGCCATTTTAGGCGGTAGAATTCCCTGGACTCGGAGACGAATGGGGCGTGGGGTGACCCCAGGTTCTGGTTCTGGGCCCGTGAGCAGCACTGGCAGGATTTGAACCACTGTGTCTCTTGCCCCGCAGGTGATCGTGTGGGGGAACTACGGGCGGATGGAGCGGAAGCAGTTCATGGGTGTGGCCCGCGTACTGCTGGAGGAGCTGGACTTGACCACCCTGGCCGTGGGCTGGTACAAGCTCTTCCCCACCTCCTCCATGGTGGACCCAGCTACGGGCCCCCTGCTCCGGCAGGCATCCCAGCTGTCCCTTGAGAGCACCGTGGGGCCCTGCGGCGAGCGATCTTAGTGCCAGGGAGGGGGAGGGGCTCCCCAAGATGGTCTGGAGACCGCCCAGCCCCGACCTGGGACCCCAGGCCCAGGGGCACATTGAACAGAGGAGGATGGGGTTCTCCCCCCGCAACAGCGGGGAAGCAGAACGGGGAGACCTGCCCCCTCAGGGCCCCTCCTCACCCCTTCTTTGCCTCCTATCCCCTGAGACCTTCCCTCTTCCGGTGGGATTGGCTGCACTTTTGACTTGGCTGGTTCTTGACCTGGTGGATGTGGCTGCAATCCGGAGAAAGGAAAGACCGAGGTGGCAGAGCACACCATCCTCCTGCCCCAGACACCGTCCGACCGCTCCCCCTTTTTGCCTCCTTGGAAGCTCGCTGCCCGGAGCCAAGTCCAGAACCCAGCGGCCATCTCCATGGTGCCAATTACCAGCAAGTGTCTTTCCTGCGGCACCGGGTTCAGGCAGCTACTCCTGCCCCAAAGCCTGTGGGGCAGCTTTGCAAGGATCCGGAGCCAGCTCCGGGGGGCCCCAAGCCCCCGACTTGAAGAGGAGCTCAGGCCTCCCTCCACCTGCCCGTGGAAGGAGCTTTGCCGCAGCCTGTTCGAGTCCATCTGTCCGTCCCCTGCCTGCCCCTCTTATGGTGGCTCTAGGACTTGGGGTCCTTCAGGGACCAGTGGATAGGAGGGGTGCCCTGGGCCTGGCACAGACCCCCAGGGTACCTGCCTGCCTCTGTGGGATTGCAACAACCTAGTTTGCAAACCGTTAGTGGGCTGGACAGAGCTCTTGTCGCCTGTGTTTTAGCAGAGGAGCTGTGAGACCCCGATTTTTGAGAACCCTAGCTCCAGAGAGCTCACTGTCTCTGAATTTTGGGGATGCGGGATTGGAGAGGGAGTCTGAGGAAAGCTGGGCTTGGGACTGGTGGTGCCCAGGCGAGGGTTTCCCAAGTAGGAGAATCCCTCCTTGCTGGATGAGGTCAAAGGTTATCTTGTCTGGCCCTCTGCCTCCAGGCTAAGGGTCTGGGGAGGCAACAGAGCTCCCCAATTTTAGTCTTTTTAAACAAACCATCCTGTACTAAGGGCAGAACCCACTGCCCCGGCCTCAGTGACCTTGGCTCAAGGAGAGAAGGAGAGTGAGGAGAGGCATGAGTGTGAGAATTGGAAGATTCCTTCTCGAGCAGGCCTGGGGCCCTCCCCGGGGCCTTCACAAGCCCTTTTGCATGCTGGGGAGGACGCAGGCTGGCCCCCCCCTCTAGAAGCACATTTATGCCACCTTCGCCCAGCCGCCCACTCCCCATACCCCCCTCATTACCCAGTCCTGCTGTGTAGGGCATAGTCCTGGTTAGCCGGGTAGGATTAGTGTTCCAGGCCCTGTGCCTGGTCTTAGCTCACATAGAGTCCTTACAGAGTCCCCAGACGGGACGAGAGGAGATGGAGTGCATTCCAGGAGACAGCCTTTCCCTCCTCGATGGCCTGGCCTGGGCCTGGATCTGGAGCCTTGTTCACATGGGAGGCTGCCCTCCCCCACCCCGCCCCCCTCCCCCTTCTCCCTCCTCCTCCCCTCCCCCTTCTCCCCCTCCTTCCTCCCCCTCCCCATGTAGGGTTGTAGCCAGAGCTGCCCATGATACTCAGATGTTCTGATTTATTACCCTTGGTACTGATTTTATTTAGGAAGCACTCCTGAGGCTGTGAGCCTTGGCAGAGGGGGCCTGGGCTCCATCAGAGGAGGTGGTTTTCCACTGGGGATGCCCGGCTGTGTTGAGTTCCACCTTGCTCCCAGTCCCCCTCTAGGCTATTGACCAGGTGATTCCTTCCACCTGGAGCGCCCCCTCCCTCAGCCTGTTTGAGCCCTGGGCACCCTTTAAAGTTCTGGAGGAGGTATAGCGCCCCCATGCTCTGGGAAGGGGAGATGGAGGTGCCCCTTTGATCCAGGAGGCCTTCAGACCTTCCTGGGATTGTGGTGGCTGGAATCCCAAGGCTGGGGCAGGAGGAAGCGGGGCTCTGGAGGCCCAGAATCAGCGCCTCCCCCGTGTGTTTTTTTTAAAACAGTGTGATTTTTCTGCCGTTCGTTTATTACTCACCATTCGTAATATTTTGAGCCAGGAGAGCGCCTTCTCTCTCCAGCTGTCACTGCTCTGGTAGTTCAGGGGTAGCTTTTCAAAGACAGGGCGGAGCCTGGCTGTTTCAACCAGAGAGGGGGGTGTGTGTGGTCTGTGCACCCCAGCGTGAGCCTGCCCTCCGGTGTCTGCACAGCCTTTATAAAGAGAGCGTGCTCCAAAGCAATAACATCCAGAGGGTGGTCACCGAGGGCCCCCCTCAATGACTTTCTTGTTTGTTCTGTGAATTCTCAGCTCACCTCCTGGAGGGGTGGGCTGGAGTGAGGGCTGGAGCCCTCTTTCTTTGTATCATCGTTGTGAGCACATGGCCACCTTCCAAGGGGCCCCGACCATTTGGCATGGGAACCACCGTCTGTCCTCACCAAGGGATGGGGGTTTGGGGAGGGGTGACTATTCTCATCGTTAGCTTTGGGGAACCTTCAAGCCTGCTCCTGTCTGATCCTTTGCCAGCTCAAACTCCCCCATTTGGAGAACAGCAGAGAGGGTGGAGTTGGGGGGATTAGGAGTCGGGGGGCTGGGGTCTCTAGGGGACAGTTCTTTTTTCAATCCCTGGGCCAAAGGTCACATGCAGGGGTACGGTGGGAGGGAGTCATCTCCACTTTCCTTCTCCAGAATCTGCCTGTCGCACTAAAGCGAAAGGGGCTTTGGGACCATTGGTGAAATCATTTCCATTTTACAAAGAGATCACAGGCCTCTGGGGTCACCTGTGAGTTTATGGCACCCCCAGCCTGGGCCTCCTCCTCCCATCAAAGGCTGAGCTGGAGCCAGGGCAGGACCAGCTGGGGCCACCATTTCCCACAATATTTCCTCCACCCTTCTCTCTGTGTCCTTCTCCCAGGGGCCTTGGAAAGATGGGCAGTGCCAACTGTAGCCCGTCTGAGAGGGGAGGAAACTGAGGCTCAGAATCAGTAAGTGACTTGCCCAAGATGAGACCCCTCAGCAAGTGAGCCACAACGAGGGCTCCACTGTCCCTCCTTTGTGGGACAGACGACCGTCGCTCCAGGGCACATCTGCCATGATAAATATTTTGACCTTTAAGCCCTGGGCCACCCAGCCCTGCTTGGTTCCATCTTGATGGGCCAGTAACTTTCCTGGCCACGGGTTTGGAGGAAAGGGTTGCCATAGAGACCTCGCTCTCCTGGGGTTCTGGCCAAACTGAGGCTGTGCAGGATTTGGTCCAGGCCTTGATGTCTAAGTGGGGACTCCCGCCAAGGGGCCACAACCCCTCCGAGACCAACCTGAGGGAGGCAAGACACTGGTTCCTCCCTGGGGCTGTGCGGGAGTGAGCTGGCTGTGGTACTCCTCATCTTAAGGAAATCCTCACCAGACCTGCAGATATAATAACAGCTGATCTTCCTGTAGTGCTTTTCAAACTTTTTTTGTTTTCAAAGTGCTTTTACCTTGCGCGTAACCTCACAAGAGCCCCTGGGCAGTCGGTGGGCACCTGTGTTATCAGCCCCATTTTACAGAAGAGGAAGCTGAGGCCCTGGGAGGGGGAGGCACCTGCTAAGGTCCCACTGTGAGCTGGTGGCTGAGCCTGGATGAGAACTCAGTTCTCCAACAGTTCAGAGCTCTTTCTTCAATGTGGGGTGAAGCAGAGAGTTGAGGTCATGCACTTTACAAGCTGATCTGCCATCCGGCTCCTTATATCAGGAGCTCACGGGCACACCTCAGTGTTCAGAGGCACCTCTGAACCCTTCTGCCCTTGGAGCACGGCTGTTGCGTCAGGCAAGGCCACCTGCATTTATTTATTGAGCAGCAGCCCTGTGCCAGGCCCAGGGGACTGGGGTGCCCCACCTCCATCCCCCGTTGCCCTGTAATGACTCCTTTGGGCTCGCGGAGGCCCTGTGTCTGTATAGCAGCATCTCCAAGTGGACGGGAAACGTTCATGTCCATGAGCTCACCTGACTCACAAACCCTGACGGGGAGGCACTGACTGTGCCCGTTTGACGCATAGCTTCTGTGAGGGCAAAGCGGAGACTTGAACACGGGGCCTCAGGCATCACCTCTGGAGCCCTTTCACTCTACCACTGCCTCCTGAGGGGTGGCAGGAAGGCAGGACCCCTGGTCCTCAGGCCCACTCTCCACTCACTCACCTTTCCCCCCCTTCCCTCTTTGGCAGCAGGAGCCCCTCAGGCTTTTGGGGGAGGGAGGGTTTCCTGGGCCCCTGGGTTGGAGCGGGTCACGTTGCATTGTGTTCATGACCATGTAGCTCATGTTGAAAATTAAAAGTTTTTGGCTTTTCTAACGTGGCTTGCTCTGCTGTGTGTTGACGCACTTCTCTCTGGGACACTAAAGGCCCTTAGTTTTAAGGATCTGAGTGCTCCTGGATGTCAGCTTTGTTAACGTCTCCTTATGGGGCTGGGGCCTGGCCCAGAAACCCTCCCAGAGATGCACAGGAGGGAACGGGGTACTGGGTGAACCCAGTCATTTTACAGATGTGGAAACTGAGGCCCAGGGAGGGGATGAGACTCCCCGAGGTCACATTGTGGGTGATCGGCAGTACCCAGATCTCACAGTTCCCAGAAGAGACTGTGGTCCAGGTTCCCCGTGACATGGGTGTCAGCAAGGCCCCCTCTTATCCCAGAGTGGGGCTGGCCAAGGATAAAGAGCATCAGATGTGGGGGTGCGACCAATTCCACTCTGCGCGCCGAGTAAGAGAATGAGTAATCATTTAGTGCAGAGATTTGCCCACTGGTCCACGCTGGACCGTAAATGTTTCCCTTCAGTCCGTCCGATCCCTGTGCTGCTCGTAGTGGGAGCAGCTGGCCTCACTGGTAGGATTCCAGTGTTGGAAGTCATGCATTTCCCCACAACACGGAAAGCCCACCTCTTCACACAACAGAAAAGTGGGCACCTGCTTCCGTTCCGCAGGGCTAGCTAGGGACGGGCCTGTGGCGAGCCTCTCCTCAGTGCCGGGTGTGGCCACGCCTAAAACAATTTGGACCACAAGTGGTTTGCACCTACAGGGCGAGTTTAGAGTCATGCTTGTGCTTATGATGCGACTTTAATACATTTTTGGAGAGGAGAGAGGGGCTTGCCACAGAAGGAAATGAGAAACTACTCGTGGCAGAGGACGGCATTGAGGCCACTGCCCCTCACCCCTCTCCGAGGTCTGGGGAGGGTGTACTGACAGGTGAATCCAGACCCTCCGGCTCTAGGATCGACCCCCAGCCAGGGTAGGGCTGTCAGATGGACTTCCGCCGGGCCAGGGGCCTGCCTGCCCTGCCGCCGCCTCCAGCCCCAGGGCTCGCGGGGGGCGAGAAGCCCAGATTGTCGCGGGCCCGCAACTCCAGCTGGTGGATGCGGTAGGAGATGGAGGTGGAGCCGGCGGGGTGGGCGGGGCGGCGGGGCAGGGCGGGGCCGCTGCTCTCGGGCGCCCCCCGGCGGAGCGGGCGGGCAACACGCTCGGGCGCGTCCGCGCTGGCCGCCAGGAAGCGTAGGACCACCAGGTTGAGGAAAGCGCCGATGACCGTGAGCCCCAGGAGGATGTAGAGGAAGCTGAAGGCCACGTAGGGCGGCTTCCTCTGCAGCGCCTCGTCGTTCTGTAGCGCCACGAAGTCGCCGAAGCCGATGGTGGTGAGGGTGATGAAACAGTAGTAGTAGGCGTGGAAGAAGGTCCAGCCCTCGAAATGCGCGAAGGCGGCGGCCCCGAGGGCCAAGGTGGCCGCGCACACCAGCAGCTCAGCCACCACCATATTCTCGGTGGACACGTGCGGCCGCCGCAGGCCCAGGCAGCGCTTGGCCGCCAGCAGGAGGCGCCGCATCAGCGCGTTCAGCCGCTCACCCAGGCTCTGGAAGGTGACCAGCGTCAGGGGGATGCCCAGGAGCGCGTAGAACATGCAGAAGACCTTGCCCGAGTCCGTGCCCGGCGCGGCGTGACCGTACCCTGAAGGTAGAGAGGAGGGGAGAGTTGATGAGGGTCCAGCTCCATCTCACACTCTCACTCGCCTCCTTCCTGCCGGGTCTCTCTCCCCATCCCCCATAGCCGGCAGAGCATCTTGAAATGCTAATTCGAACTAGGTCGTTCCCCGGCTTTAAAACCTTGCATGGTTACTCATAATCGACCCAAATTGTAAACAATCCAAACGTCCCTCAACTGGGGAATGCATAAACAACTGTGGTACATCCATACAGTGGAATTCTTTTCAGCAATACGAAGGAATGAACTACTGTTTCCTCAGCAACAAAGGATGGGTTTCAAGTGTATTATGCTGAATCAAAGGAGCCAAGCTCGGAAGGCTACCTGTTGCATGGTTCCATTTAAATGACATTCTGGAAACATTCTGGTAAAACTATAGGGACAGAGAACAGATCTGTGGTTGCCAGTCCTCGGAGTTGGAGGTAGGGTTAACTAACTACAAACGTGCATGATAGGGGACTTCCCTGGTGGTGCAGTCGTGAAGACTCTGCCCTTCCAATGCAGGCGGCGCAGGTTTGATCCCTGGTCAGGGAACTAAGATCCACATGCTGCGCAGCCAAAAAAAAAGCCGTGACAGAATTTTGGGGAACGATGGAAATGTTCTATGTCTTAATCATGGCTGCAGTTACAAGACGGGTTTTCATTTGGCAAAACCCACAGAAGTGTACACTGAAAAACAGTGAAATTTTTTTTTTTTTTTTTTTTTTTTTTGCGGTACGCGGGCCTCTCACTGTTGTGGCCTCTCCTGTTGCGGAGCACAGGCTCCGGACGCACAGGCTCAGCGGCCATGGCTCACGGGCCTAGCCACTCTGTGGCATGTGGGATCTTCCCGGACCGGGGCACGAACCTGTGTCCCCTGCATCGGCAGGCGGACTCTCAACCACTGTGCCACCAGGGAAGCCCCAAAACAGTGAATTTTAATGTCTGTAAGTTGTGCCTTGAAAGAAAAAAAAAAAGCAAAATCTTTTGTGTCTCCCCAGTCCCCGCAGGGTAAAGTCCCAGTTCTCAGGTGATGTCCAAGCTCCCTCATGATCAGGACCCCCCTCACCTCTCCAGCCTCGCCCCATTTTGTTTCCCCAACCAGTATGTCCTTTTCTCATGGTTCCCCTCCCCACCACAATCTTCTCCCCCGTCCCAGTCCACATTTCCCTTCCCAGATCCTGCTCCAAGCCAGCTCTCACAAAACACCTCTTCAGTCGGGTGGAGTTCCTCATTGAGTCCCCTCAGCTGTTGTAGGGGATGTAAACATGAATGGGCTTCCCTGAGTCTTGGCACACCGTGCCATCACCGTGGAATTAGTGGATATGTGTGTCTTCCAGGATTGAGAAGCGAAAGCTTTCATGGTATTCTCAAAGGGTCCCATAACCCAGGAAAAGTCAGGTGGCCCTTCCCCAACAGAATATGCCTCCTGTAGCAAATTAGCTCCATCTGCCAAAATGGAAATACACCTCTGGCCTGTGCAGTTCCACACTGAGGAAGGTAGTCTTCCAAAATACATACACGTGCAAAGTGATGTATGCATGTGAGTTGTCGTTGCAGCACTGTTGGTCACAGTGAAATCTGAGAAACAGCTAAGTGTCCATCAAAAGCAGCCTGGTTAAATAAGCCACGGTGCCATTCAAACGATGGCTGTGGTTCCCACTGGGGGCAATTTTGCCCCCGAGGGCACAATTGGCAATGTCTGGAGACATTTTTGGTTGCCACAGCTGGGAGGTGGTGGCTGTGTGCTACCGGCATCTAGTGGGTACAGGCCAGGGTCCTGCTTAGCATCCTTTGATGCACAGGACAGTCCCCACAACAAGAATAGCCAGCTCAAAATGTCGCTGGTGCTGAGGCTGAGGGGCCCTGCTAGTCCGCCATGAAAAAGAGGACACAATTCTTCAGGGACTGATGTAAAAACATCACCAAAATATATGAAGTGAGAAAAGCAAGAGGCAACATAGCATGTATAATATAATGTATTATAACATGTTTGTGTGTGTGTTAAAGGAATATATAGAGAAGATATTTGGAAGGATCCTCAAAAAACTGATAACTGCATTTGATCCAGGGAAGGGATCCAAGGGCTGAGGGAGGGGTAGAGAGGGAGACTTCCTTTTCATCCTATACCTTTTGTACCCTGTGTGCATATATAACATTTGAAATATCAACCATATATATATATCTGTGTGTGTATATATATATAATAAATATTATATATATATATATATATATATATTTTTGGTTTTTTTAAAGATCTATGGCTCCACTTCCATGTTTTCACTTTATGGCCCTATCAGTCTGCCTCTATCTATTTGGGGGGCGGCGGGGGGGGTACTCTGCTGCCACTAGACAACCGTGAGGTCCATGAGGCCAGAGACCATGCTGGTCATTTCTCTGTGTCCCTGGTCACCAGTGAATGCCCTGCACAGAGCTGACACAGACTAAGGGCTCAATGAAAGTTTAATAATCAATGATAGGGACTTCCCTCGTGGTGCTGTGGTTAAGAATCTGCCTGCCAATGCAGGGGACACAGGTTCGAGCCCTGGTCCGGGAAGATCCCACATGCCGCAGAGCAACTAAGCCCGTGCGCCACAACTACTGAGCCTGCGCTCTAGAGCCCGCGAGCCACAACTACTGAGCCTGCACGCCACAACTACTGAAGCCCACACACTCTGGAGCCCGCATGCCGCAACTACAGAGCCCGCGTGCGGCAACTACTGCAGCCCACGCACCTAGAGCCTGTGCTCCACAACAAGAGAAGCCACCGCAATGAGAAGCCCACACACCGCAACAAAGACCCAACGCAAACAAAAATGAATAAAATTATTTTAAAAAAGGAATGAAAGAAATAATCAATGATAATAATAATAGACCAGATTGAAGGAGGTGCTAAGTATGAGACAGAGGAGCCACTTTAGGAATAAGAGGCCGGGCGGTACTGTTTCTAGCTGTTTGGGGGTATGTCAGGTTTTGACAGAAAGAAAAATGAATAATGGTAATAACTAAACATGCTAGGTACTCTACATGGATTATCTTATTTAATCGTCCAATGACTGTGTGAGATGATATTATTATCCCCATTTTACAGATAAGGAAACTAGGCTCAGAAGGAGGAAGCTGCCCAAAGGTCACAGGGCTGAGCTATTAACCACTATCCTCCAAAGCTTCTCGGTGCCTCTCTTCTGTCCTTACAGAGCTCAACTCCTAGATTCTGGCGCCTGGCTCTCTGCAAGGCTGGCTTATGCAGCCTGGACCACACAGCCAGTGCTGGCGCCCCCAGGTGGCCAAAAGAGGCAAAACTGCTGTTTCCACAGTCCCTTCCTCCCACCCTCCCAGATGCAGGTCAGAGGGGAGCAGTCAGAAGAGGAGGCCAAATCCAGCTGGGAGGCCTCCAAAAAATGTGGGGGAAGGCAGAGGAGGTGGATAGGGTCCCACACCACTGGGCACAGTAACAGGGAGGGTCTTAGGCTAGGCCAAGATAGGCAAGCAGGGGTGCCCACTTTGACAGGAGGGGGTCAAAAGGGCTGAACGGGAGCTGGGCCCACAGTTGGCAAATAATGAATTGTTATTATTGCTAATTAATAGTCCCTATCTAGCCTCAGGCCTGTGCTATGCATTTTACACACGTGACCTCACTTAAACCTGGTAATCACTCAGTGAGGTAGCAACAATTGCCCTTTGTAGTTGAGGAAACCAGGGCTCAGAAAGGTACAATCAATTGTCAGAGAAGGCAGGAGGCAATAGAGATGAGAACAGAACTCTGGTCGATGTAATTGCAGAACTCAGGCTTCTAACTGCACTGCTAAACCCACAAAGTCACATTGGCCTGCAAGAGCATTACGGAGGAACTTTCTCCACGGCACTGCAGGGTGGTGGTCTAAGCCCAAAGGGACACCTGGACATCCACAGCTGGGGCCTGGGGAGTGGCTGGCACCCAGTGTGGAGCCCTGCAGAGCCTGCTTCTCTCCTTTTCTGCTTCCCCAGGCTTAGGCTCAGCAGGTACCAGCCAGACAGTAGCCATGGCAACGGCTGGCGGTCCAGATACTGCAGAGAAAGTGCTCTGGATCCCCGAGGGTGAGGTTCAAAGCTGGTGGTAATCAGTCATTCCTTCAACAAATATTTATTGAGTGTCTACTACCGGCTAGGCACTGGCCATACTGCAGGGACTAAGATAGAGTAGGTGCCCATTCTCTTTTGTGTCATAATACAAACATCAATCTTTTTTTTAGTGCTTTCTATGTGTCAGGTCCTGTGCTAAAACTTTCTGCATATATTATCTCCTTAATGATAACTGTCTCACTACAGCCTTGAGATAGGGCCTATTAGCACCCCTATTTTATAGAGGAGAAAACTGAGGCTCAGAGAGGTTAAGCAACTGGTCTGAGGTCACACAGCCAGCGTGATGCAGCCAGGCAAGGAAGCAACTCCAGCCATTTGGGCTTCCGGCCCCATTCCATCCGTCTGCCAGCCCCTGGGGCGTTTTCTGACACTCCTGCGGGCCAAGCCTCTTGGCAAACGGGACCTACTGGCTCCTCCCAGCCTCGCCTGCGTGGAACGACAGACAGCCCATTCGACAGAGGGAGGCGAGTGAGGCTCGGCGAGCTGAAAGGACTGGTCCAAAGTCACCCAGCTGGACAGGGGCAGATGTGGGATTCAAACCCAGGGACGCCGCGGGCAGCTGGGGATGGAGCGAGCGCTGAGGGGAGGCGCCGGGGCCGCTCACCGATGGTGGTGATGACGGTGATGGCGAAGTAGAAGGAGCCGGCGAACTTCCACTGGCGGCCGGCGCGGTGCGGCTCGGCTTGCCGCGCCAGGCGCTCCAGCTCGCGGTAATCCTCGGTTGAGAAGCCGTACTTCCTCCGCAACTCGCTCCGCTTCTGGGCCAGCAGCCGCTTGCGGCCGCTCTCCGCCTCGGACTCGAGCGCGTCGAAGACGGCGGCGCCCACCAGCAGGTAAGACAAGATGCACAGGATGAGCGCGGCGGTGCGCACGCTCTGCTTCCTCATCGCTGAGCCCCGGGCCCCGCTCGCCGGCCCGGCACCGTGCCCGCCGCCGCCCCGTCCATGCGCCCCGACGGCCGGCCCGCGCCCCACGCGGCAGGAGCCAGGGCTGCTTGCGGCTGGGGTGCGGTACCCAGGGGCGGGGCCTCGGCGGGGCGGGGCGAGGGGGCGAGGAGGGCCGAGAGGACTCCTGCAGCTGCCCCTTCCCTGCCGCCTCCCGCACACCTGCCTTTGTTTACCCGGTGGGGCCCCGGGGCTAAGGTGTCTGCAAATAGCGACAGTGGGAGCAAAGCGCCCAAAGCCCAGGTCTGCAGGAGCCCTGTCTCCACCACTATCTCGTCCTGTGACCTTGGGCAAGTCATTCATTTCTCCGTTTGGTCAGTCATCCAACAAATATTTACCAAAGCACCTACTGGTGCAAACAAGATTCCTGGTGTAAATAGAGCTGATATCCTAGGATGGAGGGTTGGCTAAAAAGCAAACACACAAAGAGATAATTTAAGAAAAGTGTGAGAAAGAAGGAAAACTTCTTTTCTTGCGGGGGTGGGGGGGATCGCCAGCTAAGGTTGGGGGGAGAAAGCCTCCCTGGGGAGGGACTGGGGCGGAAGCGTCCAGGCAGCAAGTGCGGGTCCTTTAAGCAGAGAAGCCAGTGTGTCTGGAGCCACAATAATTGGGGTGCTGGGGGAGTAAGGGTGGGAGTGGGGATTGGAAGGAAGACAGAGAGTCCACTTCACACAGGGTTTTACAGGCCCTCCCGAAGGTTTATTCTTCAGTACAATGGAAAACCCTAGAGGGACTTCCCTGGAGGTCCAGTGGTTAAGACTCCGCGCCTCCACTGCCAGGGAACTAAGATCCCGCGTGCCACGGGGCGCGGTGGAGAAAAAAAAGAAAAAGAAAACCGTGGAAAGGTTGTAAGCAGGAAAACAAACAGCAACAATCTGACTGACATTTTTTAAAAAAAAAAGCATTCTGGCTGTCATGTGGGAAAGGGATGGTGGCCCAGAGTGAAGGTCAGTTAGGAGACTTTTTTTTTTTTTTTTTTTGGCCGCGCTGCCAGGCATACAGGACCTCAGTTCCCGAACCAGAGATCTGAACCAGGACCCCCTGCAGTGGAAGCGCGGAGTCTTAACCGCTGGACCGCCCGGGAAGTCCCCAGTTTGGAGACTCTTGTCGTCCAGATGCATGCTTAGGGTGGATCTGAGATGCTGGGGCCGGGGGTGGAGCCAGGCACACACGGCCAGCCACATTTCCCAGCCTCCCTCGCTCTTAGGGGTGTCCATGTGACAATGGAATGAGGGCAGAAGTGACCTGTGCCACCTCCAGGCCTGGCCCATAAAGCCCTCCCACACGCCATGCCCCCACCTGTCTTCCCCAACTGCAGACTGAATGTGGACACCTGGTCTTTAGGAGAGAGCAGAGCCACGGGGTGGGAGGAGCTGGGGCGCAATGACACACTGCACAGGGTCTCCCAAAGGAACACCTAATTTGAACTTCTGTGGCATTAAGCCCCTGACATCTGGGGTCCATCTGTTACCACAGCTAGCGTTACCCAGATGCGCGCAGCAACAGGACTTGCTGAGGGGTTGGGTGTCGAGGGCGAAGGGGAGGACGACTCAAGGATGATCCCGGGGTCCTTGGCCTGAACAGCTGGGCGCTTGGGGGGGCACCTTCCACTGACCTCACTCCCTGAGGAATCTACCCCTGCCCCCCGCCCCCCCCAGCACCAAGGCGACACTCGATTCAGAGTCCTGGGTGAGCCTTCATGGAGAGTCTGGGCAGAGCACAGGCAGTCTCTCCTGCAGCTCTCTGAGGCACCCACCTTCCCAGGTCTCTGCTGCAGCCTTGACGTGCATCACTTGTCCCCCTGTGACCATCCCAGCCCCTCTTCCTGCAGCCCCTTTGCATTTTTCTGCTCCAGCTCCATTAAACTTTCAGCTCCTTGTGCAAACTCTTGCTTTGCTTGGAACAGTCCTCTCCCCAGCCCATTCAACAGCCAACATTTATTGAACGCCTGCTAGAGGCTAGGCGTTGGTCGAAGCACTTTACATGTACTCATGCATTTAATCCCCACAACCTCCTTACGTGATAGGGGCTGCTGGCTAACGCCGTATTCATCCTTCAGCTCTCCCTTAGTTGGACATCTTCCCTGACTCCTAAGCTGTCCCTCCTCTGTGCTCCTCGAAGACTTCCCGTGCTCCTGCCATCTCTCATCCCTCCCACTGCTTTGTAATTCTCGCGTTCCGTATATGTGTCCCCCCTGAGGACAGGGATCCCATCTTGGTCCCCAGCCTGTCCCCAGCAACCGGATCTAGCACAGAGCACACATCCAGTGATCGTTTGTGGATGAACAAGCAGCAGCATGTAGTGCACCTCCACTGCCCGGGATCGTATCCTACTTTCACTTACCAGTCGTGTGAACGTGGGATGCCTCAGTTTCCCCAGTTTAAAATGGGGTTAGGAAAGTTTCTATCTCATAAGGTGCTGTGGTCAGCAGAATAATGGCCTCCCTGAAGATGCCCACATCCTATCCCTGAGACCTATGAATATGTTAGGTTATGTGGCAAAGGGGAATTAAGGTTGCAGATGGAATTAGGTTTGCTAATCAACTGACCTTGAGCTGGGAGATTATCCTGATGATCTGGGTGGGCCCAGTGTGATCCCAAGCATTCTTATAATTGGAAGAGGGAAGCAGAAGAGGGGGAACCAGAGAGATACAAGGTGAGCAGGACTTGGCCTGACCTTGCTGGCTTTGAAGATGGAGAAAGGGAGCCACATGCCAAGGACCACAGGTGACTTCTAGAATCTGGAAAAGGCCAGGAAACAAATTCCTCCCTAGAGCCTCCAGAAAGGAACGCAGTTCTCCCAATGCCTTGATTGTAGCCCAGCGTGACCCGTGTAGACCTCCATCCATCCCACAGACCTGGAAGGTGATACGTTTGTGTTGTTCAAGCCGCTAGGTTTGTGATCAACTTGTTATAGCAGCAACAGGACACTACTACAGTGGTTGTGAGGATTAAATAAGCTGGTAGATGTGCAGCCCTGAGAGCATCGTCTGGCCCTGACGACTCATCTAGAAGTGTTAGCCAGTGTTGCAGCTATCACAACGGAGCAAAGGCCCAGGTCCACAGGGATGTTAGACTCAGTTCCTGCCCCGACTCAGTTCTTGGGCAGAACTGGGGCCCCGTGCCTGGTAGAGGGGGCCTTGGACCCCTTCTTCCCCTGAGAAGCTAGAGGGGGGCAGCTCAGCGGCTCAGAAGCCAGGGTGCTGGCGCTACCGCCTGAGCTGTATTTTTAGCAATGGTGTCAGCAAGTTTGATTTTCTGATTCCTGCTCAGACTTCAGAGGAACAGAAACCTGGGCTACAGTCTCAGAGTGGGCCCGGGTGGGGCACCAAGGACCTATAGCCCGAGAAGGGCCTGAGCAGAGCTTATGGGGCCAGTAGGGGTGGAGGGAGCTCGCTCTCAGGGGAAGGGCTGGGTGCACCCCGGGGACAGTTAATGAGTCCTGGTCCTGAGCGCAGCTGGGTCAGTGAGGCCTGGGTTTAAATTCCAGCTCATCCACTTTCTACCTGGGTATCTGTGGATAGAAGCCTTCCGCTTCTCTGCACCTTAGTTTTCCCATGTGAGAAATGGGGGTGATGGTCAGGCCCACCTCCTGCATTACAAAAGACACCGTATGTCACTTTCCAGGTGCCCAGGAGCCACTTTTCCTCCCTTTTTACAACTGACTGCCTGCTGATGTCAGGAATTCTTTTTCCAGAAGCAGGGGCAAGACTAAGACTGTGGAGCGCTGTCCGCACTAGGAACCTTCACAGACATTGCTAAGGGAGCCCTCACTCCCCAGTGCAGGAAGCCGGGGTGCAGAGGAGAAGAGACCCCGCTTGCCAAGTCCTCACAGCCACGCAGTGGCTGAGTCAGAACTTGAACTCAGGGCTGTCTGGCCCCCCAGGGTCACGACCCTTCGGATACACGGTGCCGCCTCATCAGGCAAGATGCTGGGAGCTTTATCACCCTCCAGTGGCCTCTCGGATCTCACTTTCCTAATCTCTAAGGTGGGTTTGAGGAGCGCTGGCGTCCCGCCCCCACTGTTGTGAGCATCTCATGAGACGAAGCTGAGAGGTGCTTTGTCAGATGGGTCCGCTGGCGGGGGAGGTGTTCCTGGGGCCACGAGGAGCTGTCTGGCCCTGCCAGGCAGGTGACTCTGCCCTGTGCTCGGCATTTTCGGTGCCGCAGCTCTATTTTAAGCCAGAGGAGGTTAGAGTTTGTTATGTGTGTTTCTCAGCTGGGAGAACCGTCAGCTGAGCAGTGACCAAAAACAGCAACACCCCAAGGCGCTCCCTGAAGCTCCCCCCCCGCCTCCCCCTCCCTTCTTTTTCCTTTGGGAACCTGAGGGGACCTAGTGATCTTCCTCTGTCCCTTCGTGTCAGAGTCGCACCCGGGACCCACCAGTGAGGCTTGGATCTTCTTCCAGAGCTGCAAGGTTGCCAGCCTTGAGGACAATGAGGTAGGTGATTCCAGGCCCTAACTGGGTCCTCTATACCTTTCAAAGCGCTTCACGTCCCTGAGAAGGTCAAGATCCTTCTGAAAGCTGTAGGAGCCAGCAGGCCTTGCCATTCCCACACCAGGGAGAGAAACAGACTCAGACAGAGAATAAAGGCTGCCGTCTAAGGTGCCACATGGTAGGTAGGACAGTGGTTAGGAAAGAACGTGAGTTTCTGAGTGAGCCGGACCTCAGTTCTACCTTGGGCAAGTGGCTTCACCTTTCTGAGCCTCAGTTTCCTCACCTGTGACATGGGGGTAAAAGTATCTGCCTACCAGTGTTCCTGTGAGGATTAAATGAAAGCAGGAAGGGACACTCAGCACAGATTAGGTGCCTAGCAAATGGTAGTGCCCCCT
This sequence comes from Mesoplodon mirus, assembly GCF_964341445.2. NCBI lineage: Eukaryota > Metazoa > Chordata > Mammalia > Artiodactyla > Ziphiidae > Mesoplodon > Mesoplodon mirus. The sequence goes on from NC_138991.1 coordinate 15,757,073, forward strand.
CCACCCAATTAATTTCTTCTTTTCCTTTTCTACACAGCTTATTCCCCAGACCTACTGAGATCTTAAGGGATTGATTTTTATAGTTAGAATATAGTTCAGTAATTTTCCAGAAGGTCAGAAGCCCTGGGCCTTTTCCCTGATAAGATCTCTTTTCTCTCTCCTAAAAGAATGGATTATTTTGACCTCAGGGGATGATAGGTACCAGCTCCTTCACGATGGCAGCTGTGGCTTTTCTGTAGCTTGAGCATCATTTAGGGATCTGGGTTGCAAGAAATTAAAAGCTGCCTCTTGCTAATTTAAAGAACATTATAGGTAGGATTTGGCAGGGGGGGGCTCTTCCAGAATCTTCCAGGTACTGGAAGACAAGCTACATGGCTTGGGGGACCCAGAGAGATGGAACCTATTGCCTGGGAAACACCATAGCCACACTCATGTGTGGGCACCATGGTTCCCAGGCTGGTGAAGATATTACTTGGGGGGTAGGGGGGCGACAGATGACAGCTGTCTGAGCATGACCCTGTCTCTGGCTGTTGGGACCCTCCAGGGCTGCTCAGAGGATTCCTAACACGTGTCTGTGACCATTTGGTTGGAGCCATTGGGAGTTTGTTCTTCGCCTTCCTAAGGATGGATATCTTTAAGTTATTGAAGATACTGAAACCTTTATTCTGGTTAATAATTTTAAAAACTGATAGAAGTATGGGGGTGTTATTAAACCATTCTCTCTACTTTGATGTACAATTGAGAATTTCCTCACTGAAAGGTTTTTTGAAAGAGCCTTTTCTCTCTCTCCATCCCCACCCCCATTTTTTCCCTGCTGTTCCTTTGGTCTGAGGATTGGATTGGATTAGAAGGACACTTACTGGGCCTCCCTGGTGGTGCAGTGGTTGAGAGTCCGCCTGCCGATGCAGGGGATACGGGTTCGTGCCCCGGTCTGGGAGGATCCCATATGCCGCGGAGTGGCTGGGCCCGTGAGCCATGGCCGCTGGGCCTGCGCATCCGGAGCCTGTGCTCCGCAACGGGAGAGGCCACAACAGTGAGAGGCCCGCATACCGCAAAAAGAAAAAAAAAAAAAAAAAAAAAAAAAGAAGGACACTTACTGAGCAGTTACTAGACCCAAGCAGGGAGCTAGGCACTTAGCAGGCATCACCTCATGCAATCCCCACAACAGCAAACACTTTTTTTTGGCTGCGCCTTGCAGCATGCGGGATCTTAGTTCCCCGACCAGGGGTCGAACCCGTGCCCCCTGCAGTGGAAGCTCAGGGTCCTAACCACTGGACTGCCAGGGAATTCCCAACACCAGGCACTTTTAATCCCACCTTCCAGAGGACGAAGCCAAGGTGCAAAGGGGTGCGGTGTTTTGCCTCAAGTCATGCTGTTAAGTAGGGAGGGGAGCCGTCCCATCCTGCTGTCAAGCTCTTGCACCTAAAGGCGATGCTTCCCCCACCCTGAGGAGCTGCACGGGGTTTGGGCACAAGATGGCAGCTGCTGCCACGTGGCCATTCCAGCTCAGCCTTTGCCCCTTCTCCTCCTGCCAATGCCCATCCCTCTCGTTCTCCAGTCCACGTAAAGAATTGGAATCAAGAGACATCTGAATCACAGGGGGCAATGCTTGCATTTCAGAAGACATCACTGGCTGGAAAGAGTCAAGGCAATGAAATTAAAGAGCCTGAGATGCTAAGAAAGGCACATGTTAAAGTAAGGACAGCACAGAACATAGGTGGCCATTTATACTTAAGATTTAATTTAATTAAAAATTCAGTTCTTCAGTTTCACTAGACACATTTCAAGTGTCCATTAAACACATACTACATTGGACAGAGAAGATACAGAACATCTCCATCACCACAGAAAGTTCCATTGGACGTTGCTGGTACAGAGAGTGAGACTGTAGACTTTCAACCGGACTGGCTGGTTTTGAATCCTGCCTTTACCACTTACCTGCTGGTATCCTGGGCCTCAGTTTCATCACCTATAAAATGGGGTTAATAATCCCGTAGAATTATTATTACATATCCAGCTCAGTTGGGACCAGTGGTTAGTCAACTAATCAAAGAAGCAGGGAATTATTTTAAATGATACACACCTTGAACATCTGCCACTCTGTTCTTTGAACGTGGGGCTGTTCATTGGCTTTTTGTGCTGTGCTGTCCTCCTTACGTGAACTACACCAGAATCTATCTTCTGCTTTCTAGTGTTGGTTTATTTCAAGTGAGGCAAGGATCTGAAGACACTTGTGTAGCAACTTGAGTGCAGAATCCCTCTAGATTCTCGTGGTAATTTTTTCCAGATCTTTTCTTCCACACCTAATTTGGCAGCCTGTTTTAGCAACTCATTTTTATTGTTTTCATAAAAACAAATCTCTTCCTTTTTGCACTCATATTTCATCAGCTTATGGAATATCTAATTAAATTACACCATGACAATAACAAATGTGCTGGCGCAAACTGGCTTGAGAACAAACCCAACAGATTTTTGGCAAACACATCATTTGTCTTAGCTTGGGCTTCTCTAACAGAAGACCGTGGACTGGGGGGTCTTAAACAGCAAACATTTATTTCTCACAGTTCTGGAGGCTGGGAGCCTGAGATCAGGGTGCCAGTATGGTTGGATTCTTGGCGAAAGCCTTTTTCCTGGTTTACAGACTGCCATCTTCTCACTGTATTCTCACATGGTAGAGAGAAGAAGCAAGCTCTCTCATATCTCTTCCTGTGAGGGCACTATCCCATCCATAAGGACTCCACCCTCATGACCTAATTACCTCCCCAAAGCTCCACCTCCTAACACCATCACATTGAGGGTTAGGATTTCAATGTATACATTGTGGGGGAGACACAAGCTTTCAGCCCATAACAACATTCTATTGGAGAGAGCAGAGGGTAGCAAGGGCGCCAGAGAGTGACCTCCTAACTGTGAGCGTTCATTATGCCTGGGGCAGGAGTGTTGTACTCAGGTGGAAGGGAGAGCACTGGTTAGCCAGGTGAACTGATTAAACAGACATTATTAAAGAGAGCTTCTTTGCCTCACTAACTCTGTCAGACTGTAGGGTGGATTTGGCTCCGGAAGACACTTGCCCAGCCAGAGACTACATTTCCCAGCCTCCTTTGCTTCCAAGTATGACCGTGGGACTAGACCCCACCAATGGAGTGTGAGTGGATGGGTGATGTCACTTCCAGGTGGGCGTCTTTAGGAAGCAGGTGAGCTTCTCCATTCCTGCCTGCAATTTAGAGGTAGAAGGCCCCGGAGGCCCAGGAGCTGGTGGAGCTGTAACGTGTAAGTCACCCGGCTCATCACGTGAAGGAAAGCTGCCCTCCAACCAGGAACACCTGCCTTGGAATATTATGTGAGTAAGAAATAAACCTCTGTTGTGTTAAGCCACTGAATTTGGGGGTTTGCTTGTTATAGCAGCTACAAGTGAACCCTGATTAATAAGCTTACCTTATAGGGCAGTTGTGAAAATTAAATTAGATGATATGCATGTAACAGACTCTTAAATGGGACTTTCCTATTGTCTTGTATTTCCAGTTAAAGCCTCAACACAGGGATGCAAGGTGCTGAATACCCCCGTATTTCAGAAAGCCATGAGACACACACCAGCAGGACTGTTTTAGGGGCGTCGTACGGGCTTTTCTCCCACTCCTTCCCCACCCCCTCAGCCTCCGCGAGCAGAAGACTAGAATTTGAGAATAATTTTCTAGAATAGGGAGGAATGATATACCTTTTCTGCTCTCCTGGGAGAAGAAAGGATCCCACCCCCACCCCCATCCTGAGACGTCCCACTTGTAGAGATTTTGGGTTCCTGCCAGAAGTGCTGAGTGGTGGCTGATTCCCCGACCGCTCGTGAGGCAGGCTTGCAGATCGGCCCTCAGTGTGTGTGTGAGCAGAGAGAAAGTGATTAGAGAGGTGACAGGAAGCGGGGCATCCTGTACACCCATCACTTGGCTGAGCAAGAATGGGTGAGCTTCCCATGAGCTGAGTGGGTGCCGGGCCATCTGACCTGGGCCCTGCCCCAAAGGGATGATCCTTGTGCTTCCCAGGAAAGACGACCCTGGCAGAAAGAGGCTGTGAAGGGCACTTCTGGGGACAGGGTCTAAGAGAGGTCAAGGGGTCCAGATATCCCCCAACAGTCAGGAGACCACTACAGGGACCCCTGAATAAGCTAGTCATGTGGTCCAGGAACACTAGCCTTTAAACACTTTCCACACAAAAGGAATCCACCTCCCTGAGGGGACTCAAAGCAACACCAGCTACGTTTTTTTCCCCTTTCCTCCACTGCCCCTTCCAGGCCTCATTAACAGGAGAAGCTAGAACTCAAATGGGGAGGATGGAAAAGGTTTTTAGAGAGACCCTCACACTCTCTCAGTGCTGCAGAGGACTGTAATGCAGAGACTAAGGGCAAGTTTCCAGAGCCAGACAGCCTGGGTTTGAATTCTGTGTCTCTAGCTTACGAGCTGTGTGACCTTGGGTAAGTTACCTCATCTCTCTGGGCCTTAGTATCTGTAAGATGCCATTAATAATAGTACGTACCTCATAGCCTCATAGCACTGTAAGGTGCACGTAGTTAGGCTATTTAATAGTTCGTTAAATTAAATAACAATGCATTATTGAGGGGAAGGGTCAAGCTTGATTTAGAGGAAGTGTTAAATAGTATATAATTAGATGTTCAATCCAGACTGAAAGGCATGGGGCAATGAGAGATTTGACTGGATGTGTTCAAAGGCAATGGGTGAAGAAAAGCTAGATCCATTTATGTGTGTCCCTCACCAAATTCAGATTATTCAATAAGCCAGTTACACGTGTGACGTATTTAGATCAGTTTGGGACACATTGAAACCCTCAATCCATGTTAACTATTATTATTCAAATTTGTGCCAGGTCAGAAATCGAATCCTTTCTAAGTTTTATTAGTTTTGAGGGATAATAAGAATGACTATTTTTGTGGTGGCATAAAGCAGTGATTCTCATACTTTTTGGTCTTCATAAAACCGCCCAACTGCATAAAATATTTGTGAATCCAAATCACATTGCCAACTCCATTTGCAAAGTAAAAACAATGGGGAAAAATGAGCAAGTACTATATTTATAATCCTTCTCATTTTATAAAAGAATGAATTTCATAACCCCTCAAATGAGGAAGGTCGTTAAGTTCAGAGTAAAAGACAGTCTTACAGATGGAATCCATTTCACTTGATGAGATTTCACTGTGTTGTCCTTATTTTTAGCACCAGTTCACTGGCTGGAGTTTGAACACCTCAGATATAAATTGCCACAGAGTTTGCAAGCATCCAGAGCTGTTATCCCCTTTAATTCTCATGACTACCCTGTAAGACTGGGACCATGGTCTACATTTTCTTTTGAGTATGGAGGTTCAGAGGGGTTAGATGCCTTGTTCAGGGTCACCCAGCTGGAACAAGAAATCAAGCCTGGCTTCAGTATCTCAATATTCCTGGTAAAATACGGTCTTTTCCTCTGGTTTGAATACCTGTTGAAGGGGCCTCTCCTGTATGTGGTCATCCAAGCATGCCTTTGTGACTCTGTCCTGTCCTAAAGCAGAGATTCTTTTCCCAGAGACAGTACCCAAGGATCTAGGGATGAAATTCAGGGATTCCTGAGCTTGAAAGGGAAAATAATTGCATCTTTCCACTGACCTTTAGCTAACATCTAGCACTTCAATTATGAATGGAGAAAACAAAGTAGTAGTAGCAGTACCTATTTGTCGCCAGAAGAAATCACAAGTATCTTCATATCACAAAGTAATTATTGTGGATATCTTGAAATGCTCTCGCCACACTGAAATTATGGTAATTGAATCTCGTTGTTTAATATATTCCTAAAAAAGCACATGTAACGATCTCACATACATTTTTTTGTTTTGGTTACCGTATTTCAATAATTTGTGTCCTTTGTAATCCCATGTATTTGATTTTATGTGTTTAATATGACTTGTCTGAGAAGGAGGTCGTAGACTTTACCAGTTGCCCAAGGAGTCCTAGGTTCGTAAAGAAAGGTGAAGAACAATGTTCTAGAGCCTTGGAGTCCTCCATTGTGTCCTCTGCATGTGATCAGCAGACGAGGGCAGAGAACGAGTGTGGAGGATGGTGAGGGGGGTTTATGGTCTGGGTCTGGAGTCAAGCCCATGGCCAGACCTCGGTCACTGTGGCTGGGAGATGTGCTCTCTCTCTGGGTGCCCAGGAGAACAACCAGCCAGCTGCTGCTCCATTATCATGTCGTTTGCAATGGCTCAGACTCAAGGAGACGCTGGGACTCCTTGTCTCGGTGATTTCTAGGGGGATGGTGGGGCGGCAAGTGCTGGGCACCAGGCACCATCTTGCTTATCTCATCCGCAGGTGCAACAAGTCTACTGTTGCATGGAGGCGGCACTGGGAGCAGCTAAAGCTGCTCCTCTGAGATCTTACTTCTGCTCCAACGTGCTGTCTGCTTTGTGCCCTAAGAACCCACAGTCTACAGGGGGCTGATGAAATTAGGACACAATGTACATTCTTGCAAATATAACTGGGGCTCTTGGCGTGTGCAGAGTGCTAGAGTTTGCTAAGCACTTTTGTAAGCTGGGCTTTTCCTCACTGCCGCCCTCCAGCAAGGCAGGGCAAAGATAATCATCTCCACTGTGCAGAGTCAGAAACAGCTCACAGGGGAGAATTAGATGCTCAAGGTCACGGACTGGAGGCACAGTCAGGGCTAGAACCCAGGCCTCAGTCACCATTCAGCAGGCACGTATTAAATACCTACCATGTACCAGGTCCTGTGCTGGGTTTCAGGGACACAGGGATGAATCAGAAATCTACCTGGCTTCTAGGGAGCAAAGCCCAACAGAACAGCCAAGAATAGACAGGTAATTACACTACCGTATACAATTATATTTGTCAAGACTCTTAGTTCAAGTGACAGGAACCCAATTCAAACTAGTTTCAGTAATAAAGGGAGTTTATTGGTTCACATAACAAAAGTTTAGGGAAGGATAGCTTCAGGCGCAGCTGGATCTAGCAGCTTGAACCTAGTTGCCTGCCATCTGTTTCTCTTAATTTCTTGGTTTGTGTGACTAAATTTTTCAACACTTCTCATGGTGGCACATATAGCCTCCAGCAATTGAAGACTTACCTTCTAATAGTTTGCCCACTTGGGTCAAAAGATGGTACCTCTTTCCCAGTTGTTCCAGAAACAGTCTCGAGGCTTTGCATGGCATGGCTGAGCCTCTTGCCTCATGTCATCCTGGATGCGGATGAGGTGGGGGTGAGGTGAAGCCGTAAGAGCGAAGGAGCCTGAGTCCCTTAATCGTTTGTGGAGGAGCCCACCTACCAGAAACACCTGTTAGGAATGTTAACCGAGAAACAGACTTTGTGCTTTAGACAGTGAGCGGTGGTGTGCCAGGGGGTGCTGGTGGCGAGAGTGGTCTGCCCCCAGAGGCAGGTGAAAAAGGGGGTACACTGTGTTTAAAAAACTTTTGAAACAATAATAAACGGGCTAAATTCAATCTGCTTTTTATTATCACCACGGGCCAGCAATTCTAAACATTGTCTGTATTAAAATATTCCTTCCCCAGGAACACCACTCCCACCATCAACCCTGACCCTTTGGTATGCCACTGGATTGGGGGCCTACTGACTGCTGGAATCTGGTTTGCCAAGACATACACAAGGGTTTATTTATTTATTTATTTTTATTTTATTTGTGGCTGCCTTGGGTCTTCGTTGCTGCGCGTGGGCTTTCTCTAGTTGTGGCGAGCGGGGGCTACTATTTGTTGCAGTGCGTAGGCTTCTCATTGTGGTGGCTTCTCTTGTTACGGAGCACGGGCTCTAGGCACATGGGCTCCAGGCGTGCGGGCTTCAGTAGTTGTGGCACGTGGGCTTCAGTAGTTGTGGCTCGTGGGCTCTAGAGCGCAGGCTCAGTAGTTGTGGCACACGGGCTTAGTTGCTCTGCAGCATGTGAGATCTTCCCGGACCAGGGATCAAACCCGTGTCCCCTGCACTGGCAGGCAGATTCTTAACCACTGTGCCATCAGGGAAGTCCCCCATAAGGGTTTAAATAACAATCTGATGGACACCCTTGTACACCACAACGATTAAGGAAACATTACAAATATGACGGTTGCCACAAAATTTGGAAGTAAGTTTAGATTTCTTTTGGAGATTAAATTCAGACACCTGAGAAATCTGGCTGAGTTGGTGACTCAGGGGGACTTCACTTTGTACGGGGACCACATCGGGACCCTGGACTGTCCGTCTGTCGTAAGCGGTGAGGCAGTGTGGATGCTACCAGGTTCTAAAAGCTTGGGCTTTAAGGGGGTGAGAGAGGGCACAGAGAAGGAATCGAGAGAGGAAGGGAGGGGACTGGGACATGAGTGGGATGGCTCATAGATGAAGAGATGCAGGAGGGTCGTCGGGACACGGAGGTCCAGCCCTTGAGGTGAGAAGGGGAGTAAAATCAAAGTCAACCCCCGTGTTGACCGCCTGCTGGCTTCAGGGCTGGGAGGAAGCTACAGAAGAAGCCCGTGTTAAATACTGCCCGTCCGACAGGAGCAGATGAAGAGACTCAGCCCAGAGATGAGATTGGAAACATTTCCACGAAAGCCAGTGGTGAAGGGCCAGGAGGCAGCAAATGGAACATGGATAAGAACCAGACCAGTGTGATGGGGCCACTTACAAGTAGGCTTGTTGACTAACCTCGAGATGTCCAAAAGGCCTAGGCGCCTGCCCTGGGGCTCACCCTAGTGTTGTAATTAACTGCAGGGGAAGAGGAAAAAGATGAAGTTCTTGAGAATTGGCTAAACCATGACCCTGTTGCTAAGAGTGTGCGTCAGACCCTACACCACATTTTAGCCCTGGAGAGGCAGGTGGACTTTTTGATAGCACATGAAATGTGGTGGCCATACGAGGCTTCCCTTTCCCAGGCACTCCCTCCCCCGTGAGGCTGCTCGAGTTGCCCCTTGAAGAGGGTACCCCACCTTTTGTTACCGCAGTAGCCAGGATGGCCATGGGCTGGTGGGCTGCATCCTTTGCAGCGCTGGACAAAGGACCAACGTGTATGTATATTGATGGGGATAATCTGGAAGAGAGGGAGAAATGGAAGATGTGGGGATAACATGGGGAAAGTGGCAGGAGTCAGCACCTGGGCAGGTGAGAGGGGGTGGGAGGCAGGGCCCAGGGAAGGGTTGGCCTCGGTTAGATGTAGAGACTGCAGCTCATGAAGAATAATCAGGGGCATCCGTGAAGACACGGGGGAAGGAGTGGCCCAGGCAGAGGGGACAGCCTGGGGAGAGGCCTGGGCCAGAGTGGGGAGCCCAAGCCATCCTGTGTAGCTGGAGCACAGAAGAGGCTGGAAGACATAGCAGCGTGGCGTGGACCCCACCCGGAGGGCACCTCTGAGCCCCAGAGGGGTTTAAGCAGAGTGACATAACTGTAACTGTGCTCAAGAAAGATCCATGTGGCTGTATCGTGTGGTCGATCTGTCCAGAGCTGAACTGTGGGCAGAGGGACCGGGGGATAGACACAGGTGTCCTGGCTCAGGGACCAGCAGGGGCTCTTACAGGCATCTGTCTAAATGTTTTAAGGGGCTTCCCTGGTGGCGCAGTGGTTGAGAGTCCGCCTCCTGATGCAGAGGACACAGGTTCGTGCCCCGATCCGGGAAGATCCCACATGCCGCGGAGCAGCTGGGCCCGTGAGCCATGGTCACTGGGCCTGCGTGTCCGGAGCCTGTGCTCCACAGCAGGAGAGGCCACAACGGTGAGAGGCCCACGTACCGCAAACAAACAAACAAACAAACAAAAAAACAATAAATGTTTTAAGAAAGCTGCTGCATTCGACACAAATAGGAAAGAATCCTAGGCCAGCTCTATCACTGCCTCACTCTGAGGCCTTAGATGAGTCTCTTCCCTGCCGGGAGACTCCTTTACCTCACTCCTGAAACAGGAAGGGAATGGGCCCCAGGCTCCTAGGCTTCTCCCTGCTGGTGGCCTCTTGGCGGCTCATTCACCAAAATGCCACAAGGGGGCAGCAGGACATCACCGTTTTCTTCGTAGTCTCATAGGAAGTCGCGCTATTAATCTTACACAGATTTTAATGAAGTGGAGGGCTTGTTAAAACACAGATTTCCCGACCCCACTTCCAGAGTTTTTGTGGGTTTGGGATGGGACACAAGATATTTGCAATTCTAACCAGTTCCCAGTCGATGATGTTGCTTCCAGTCTGGAGACCCCTCTTTGAGAACTACCAAGGTTGAGGATTGGGAGTGAGGGTCGGGGTGAGCTCTGACCCACGCAGACACGGCCACTGGGAAATCACTGTGAACTGGGCAGCCACTCCCATTTGTCAACTACATGCCGACTTTTCTAAGCCCCATTAAATCCCCCCTCCCCGTTTTTTTTTTTTTTTTTTTTTTTGTTGTTTTTTGGCGACAGCGCGGCGGATCTTAGTTCCCCGACCAGGGATCAAATCAGTGCGCCCTGCAGTGGGAGGGAAAAGTCTTAACCACTGTGCCACCAGGGAAGCCCCCTGAATCGCTTTTTAAAAGGCAAGACAGGGACTTCCCTGGTGGTCCAGGGGTTAAGACTCCACGCTCCCAATGCAGGGGGCCTGGGCTTGGTCCCTAGTCAGGGAACTAGGTGCTGCGAGCCACAAAAGGTCCCCCAGTCAGCAACGAAGATCCCGCAACTGAGACCCGGCGCAGCTGAATGAATAAGTAAACACTTTTTAATGAAAAGCAAGATTCTTTCACTCATTCAATAATGACTGGGCTTGGTCCATCCTGGGCACTGTTCTAGGTCCTGGGAATCCATCAGTGAACAAAGCAGGCAAATTAATTCCCACGGCTTGTGGAGTTTGGCAACAAATAGTCAATGTTATAAGTAAGTTACGTTAAAAGGTGCTAAGTCCATCAAGGGTATTGGAAGAGCACGGGGGGGTTCTCAGTAAAATGGTGACTTGTGAGTCAAACTTGAAAGAGATCAAGGGGATTTGCCACGTGGGGGAAGATGATGTCAGGCAGAGGGAACAGCCCGTGCAAAGGTCCTGAGGTGGGAGCAAGTCTGGTGTGTTTGAGGAACAACAAGGGGGCCAGTGAGGTCAGAGCAGGGAGAGGGTAATTGAGGACAAGGGCAGAGAGGTGACAGGGGCAAGAGCGGGGGGTTGTAGGTCACACAAAGGGCTTTAGCTTTCCTCGGAGTGAAAAGGAGCGGCGTGGTCCCATGTGGTTTTTAACAGAATCCCTCTGGCACCCCCTGTGATGAGCAAGAGTGGAAGCTGGGTGAGCAGGAGGAAGCTCCCACAGGTATCCGGGCAGAGATGACGGTGGCCCCAGCCAGGGGGGCGCAGTGGAGCTGGGGAGGGTGGTAAGAGGTTATGCACAAACACACACGTGCGTGCTATTTCCATAACTAAACCGACTGGGTCAATGTGATTATCCACTCCTCTCCTCTGTCCAGGTGACCCACATTCTTGGCCTGAACCCTTTTCTCTATGTCCAGACCTGTGCCATCTATGATCTCCAACTGCTTCTAGCTGCACTGCCCCGGATCATTACCGTCTCCTTGAACTCAGAATGTCTAGGACACGCCCCTCCTCTCTGCCACCAATGGGGGCTCACCTCCGCTCTTCCCGGTTGCTGGCGATGGCCCCCCCTCCCCAGCCCCCAGCAGAAAGCCCCGGGATGTGTTTGCCCTCTTTTTTCCCCTGCTGCTCACATTCATCCTTCCAACGAGATCTCACAGGCGTGGTCAGGCCCTGCTGACTCTCCCATCTGCTGCTTTTGTTTTTAATATTTAATTAAATAATTAATTTATTTATTTGGTTATGCCGGGTCTTAGCTGTGGCAGGCGGGCTCCTTAGCTGTGGCTCACTGGCTTCTCAGTTGTGGCATGTGAACTCTTAGTTGCGGCGTGCCTGTGGGATCTAATTCCCTTACCAGGGATGAACCCAGACCCCCTGCATTGGGAGCACGGAGTCTTAACCACTGCACCACCAGGGAAGTCCCATCCCATCTGCTTCTGTTCCTTCTTTTCTACTCCCGCGGGCCTTACCTCTGAACATGGTAGTGACTGCATTCGGTATAGCCTGGTGGCCAAGAGCAGGGGCCCTGGACCCTCTGGGTTTGAATCCTGGTTTTGCCAGCTTTGAACTATGTACACTTGCGCTGTTTCCTTAATTTCTCTGTACATCAGTTTCTCCATCTGTGAAATGGGCATAATTATACTTACTTCAAAGGGTTATTGTGGGGGTCAAGTGAGTCATTACATAGAAGATGCTTGGAACAGAGCCTAGTATATTGTTAGCACTCAATAAATGTTAGCTCTCATTTTTATTAGTTTTGCAATATGTCTTTATTGAGCACCTATTATGTGTAGAGACCTCCATCATACTCAGAGATAATCTGACCCAAGAGAAAGAGCACAGGCCTTGACTCAGCAATTCCACTGCTAGATGCATATCCAACAGAAATGTTTACCAATATCCAGCAGAAGACATACACTAGAATATTCGCCATGCCTTATTCATAATAGCCTCAAACTGGAAACTACCCAAATGCCCACTGAAAGTAGAATAGATAAATAAAATGTGCTCTATTTACACAATGGAATATTATACAGTGACAAGAAAGAATGCATTATTGTTACTTGAATATCATGGATGCAACTAACAAATATAACGGGGCATGGCTGGGCCGGGTCCCTCTGGCTCTGGCTTCAGTGGGGGTAGCCTGAGTTTCACCTGGTGACCTTTGTCCCCAACACCATCCCCTCTTCACAAACAAGAAGATTCCCAGCCTTTGCCTTCACATTAGTCTCTGACTTGCAAAGAATTGTCAAGACAGGATGATAATAATAGCTTATTTTCAAGTGAACATAGAGGAATCACTCACCTAACATTCACAATACCCCTACATGGTGGGTACTCACTCAACACAATGACCCTACAGGGTGGGCATTACTATTTATGCCCATTTTACAGATGAAAAAGCTAAAGCACTAGGAGGTCAAGTCAAGGTAATGATAGCTAAAATGTTTATTTAAACCACATAATACACTCAACAACCCTCTGTGTTGAGTACTGCCATTATCCCCATTTTAGAGAAAAGGAAACCGAGGCACAAAGAAGTTAAGTACCCTGCCTGAGATCTCAGCAGGAAACCAGCCAGGACCAGGCAGGCTGGCTGGGCCCACTCTTCATGTCTCTGCTCACAGCTTCTCAGGAGTGAGGTCATGAGCCTTACAGCAAACCTGGCCCAGAACCCAGCAGCACAACCCTAGGACAACTCATTAATCACTCTGAGTCTCAGTTTACCCACCTCTAAAATGGGAATATCAGCAGCACTTTGTTTTAGGGATGTCTCAAGGGCAACATGTGATTATGTGGGTAGAGCTCTTTGCAGAGAGAGCCCCCCACGTAGGAATAGTTCAATGCAAGTTCATTGTTCTCATCCTGGCTCTCAGGATGTTTTCAGAATTGTTCCAGGCAGCGTGTTCAGAGTTTACCCTTGCAGAACCAAACCCACCAAAACTCAGCCTGCGAGAGACCACAGACCCAGCCTGGAGAGTCAGATAAACCTGGCTTGGACTAAAATCCCACCCCAACTACAAACCAGCTTTTGGACAGATCTAGGCTTCCTCATCTGTGAACTAGAGTTAGTTCTATTTTGTGAAGATTAAATGGCTCCAATGCTGCCTGTGATTCTCAGATTGGGGTACCCGGGGGAAGGTGGTACCTGACCGAAGTACTGGAGGCCACCGTACTGAAGAGCAGGTCATTTACCACCTGTGTGCTGGGAATCGCCCTTCCTGGCTCTGTTTTGTACCTTAGAGCACTGCATTCCCGGCCTCCCAGGTCTTCCCAGTAGGTTTGACCAATGGGAGGCACTTCAGGGAACTGGGAGGTGGAAGAGAGCAGAAGCCAGGATCTGTCTCCCCATCTCCATCTGCCTTTTGTCAGGCACACGGCTGCATCTCGGTGGTGGTTCCTGCTCCCAGCAGACAGCCCTGCTGTGATTCCATCTTTCACCTTCTGGTCCCAGCTTCTGGGCTCTGCCCTCCCTCTGCCCCTCCACCCTGAGGGCTGGTACTGAGGGAAGGAAGTCATTCAGTAAAGGATACTTACTGTATGACTCTATTTACATGAAGTTCAAGAATAAGCTACATCGCCTTTGAGGGTGGAGGGGATGATCCGGCCGGAGAAAACTTCCTTTGTTGATGGAAATGTTTTACACCTTGACTGAGGTGTTGGTTGCATAGGTGTGTGCATTTGTAAAGACTCATGAAACCATACACTTAAGACCTGTGCCCTGATGGCACAGTGGTTAAGAATCTGCCTGCCAATGCAAGGGACATGGGTTCGATCCCTGGTCTTCGAAGAGCCCACTTGCCGCAGAGCAACTAAGCCCGTGGGCCACAACTACTGAGCCTGCACTCTAGAGCCCACGAGCCACAACTACTGAAGCCCGCACGCCTAGAGCCCATGCTCCGCAACAAGAGAAGCCACCGCAATGAGAAGCCCGCGTACGGCGACAAAGAGTAGCCCCTGCTCGCCGCAACTAGAGAAAGCCCGCGCGCAGCAACGAAGACCCGATGCAGCCAAAGATAAAAAAAAAAAGACCTGTGCATTTAACTGGGTGTGCCTCATCCCTCAATCAAATTAGTTTAATGAGTAGAAATCCTGGTAAATACCAAGAGTGTTTTCTAATTTCCTGGTTGGATCCTGATGAAAACACAGTTTTTATTTTTAAACAAACACAGGTAGACCGCAAAAGAGGATATAAAATTTGTATATAGGGATTTCTTTGTCTTTAAACAATAAAACATGAGACGTCAAATGGAATTTCACACGTGGGTTGGTTTATTTCAGGCCATGTTCCCCAGTTTCTGGAAGGTAGTCTTCATCCTACCCTGTTTCCAAGCACCGACCCGTATGAAATGTCTGGCTTGGCCTGGTGCATTGCAGAGTCTCAAAAAAGGTTAATTCTTACTACTACAAGTTGGGTTTAATGGGTCAAGTTAAGGCCTGTTTTCTGACTTTCTTCAAGACAGAGTGATTTCACCTTGTGATTTTTACAAAGAATTCAGCTCCTGAATTCTGCCCATGGTGGGGAGGGAGGGCTTTCTCAGACAGCACAAGCTTGACACATAGGCACATACTCAGGGATATTCTTACATCGCTCCAGGAAAGGAAGCAGGAGATTCAGAACATCTGTGCCCTCTTTACCATACCCCCAGAAAAATAGCCCATCCAGCCCAGCACCTGCCTCAGTCTAATGGTTAAGGGAGAGATGGTGGCCCCATCTCTGGAAAGCTAGCCCGTGCACATCATTGATAAAGGCTGTGAATGGACCAGAAGAAACCTGGCCATTCTCCCAGGCTGTGAGTTAGAGAAAGGGGGACTAGGGCATGCATCCCGCTGCGTCTCAGGGTCCAGGTGGACCAGCTGGCTTGGGAACACTCTCGTCCTCCAGGGCCCAGATGGTGGACCCAAGCTGGACTGTTGCCTGCAGCCCAGATTGCTTGCTGGGCGGGCGGGTGACACCGAGTCTCCATTCTCAGTCTGGCTCTAAAACGCACTGTTCCATGGGCTGTGGCCCCTGGTGGGTGGACAGGGCCCAAGTAGGCATAGGCGGCGCTGGGTCTCCAGGCGGCAGAAGCGATTCTGGTTGGACACCCGGGTGGCCACGCCCAGCCCACAGGTGGTTGAGCAGGGGCCCCAGGCCGTGCTCCATTCTGGACAGGAGACGGCAGGGGCTGGGGGAGCGACAAGACCAGAAAACTGGGGTCCTGGGGGAGAGAAAGAGGGGTCAGCACGGCAAGGTTAGGCAGACAGATCTACCCACTGGCTTGCGATGCAATCTTGGTCACGTTGCTTAAGCTCTCTGGACTTCAGTTTCTTCCTATGTAAATTTCCTAATAGTTGATGGGTGGGATTGGATAAAATAGTGGAGGTGAAGTGCTTAACACAGTGCCTGGTATTTGTAAGCACTTCATAAATATTGCTTATTAGGCAACTATGATGGCATTGGCCACGATGCCTCCCAGTAAATGGTGAGTTTCCTCACTGCTGTATCCTCCACAAGTTCTGTGATAAGTAACATCTTACAGGAAGGAGGTTGGGGCCTGTGTGTGTGGTGGTACCGTGACCTGGAGGTAAGGATGCTGGTGATGGCGAGGCCGTGTCTGGATCAAGGTGGTGGGCTCCCATGGTCTAGC